>NC_090934.1:504280171-504588112 GCF_040938575.1 Ambystoma mexicanum
ATTAGTACCCCAGTCTTATGGGCCAGAGTACTAATAGCAATAAGCCCGTCGCAGGGGCGGCATTACCACTTCAGGTGATGCCATGAGGCCTGAATTAAGGCCAGAGCAAAAGTGGTAATGCCCCCCCCCCTGCTCAGGACTTATTATTTAAGTAAAAGATGCCCCATTTAGAACTCTGTTGTGAATGTTCCAGTAATTGGTAATGGAATTAAACTGCTCATGGAGCCTGTTGCTCCAGTACATTATTTCCAAGGTAAGCGCATCTGAAATGTAAGCTGATGTTCTGGGCCACAGTTTCTTTTACAGGATGACACCTGATGATAAACCATGTGACCATAAACTGAAGGCTGTAAAAGAAGAGGATGTCCAGTGTCTTGCCATTTTGAAAGGCAGTAAGGATATATGATCCATTATCTGCCACAACAAAGCCCATATGCAAGTTACAGGGCCTTAGCCTCTGTGCATTCACCTTCTCCTTCTTTTCCCAGATCTCAATTCTACTGTGGCTTTTGACCCAAAACCTTTGCGAAACCTTTGCATGCATAATACTGACTGCTGCGGAAATGCATACAGCTGCTCCCACAATGTATTACTCTGAGACATATTTTGGCCAGCAAAAAAAAAATAAAATAGGAGTGCACACTAATTTAAAAAAAATATTCTTTACATTCTCTCAGATACTGTCACAATAATTTAACGTGTTTTAGGTGTGAATGGGCTGTACCAATTAGGCTACAACTAGTACTATTACACAATCACAATCCACATTCCTCCTTAAAATAACGAGGGTCCTAAATTCACTCTGATAGTTATATGACCCTTCCTAATCTTATAAATCATATAATTACATTATGTTGCTCCAAAATGTTTCTCAACACAACTGTATTAAGTCCATTGTATAAATTCAGATTTTTTACTAAAGAAAACAATATTTTTTCTACAAAATAATTCTCAGCACAACCTTGCATACATTATGTTTTTCTTTACTAAACAAAACAATATATTTGTCAAATGTTCACAAAATATCACCATTATCTAAACCCATCACATTTCAAAAACAAAATACACTGAAGAAAATTGTTTCAACTTCAAATTCATATTATCATCATAACGAGATGTTTTACAGGAAAGGAAGTAGGCTATAACAATAGTTCAAAGATTGCTCAAGCATTTTCAGAGAATGATTGAGTCAAATATTGTTTCAGCAAATTATCAGGATCTATGGTTCTAATAGAATTGTACAGAATCTTTAGACTGTTATCATTTGTCTAAGTTGGATGGATGATCCTGAGGTAATTATTGACCTTCATAAGCTGTGAGTGATTATATAAATCTGTGATTACCCATGTTTTGGGTGTAAATATTAAGGGAGGAATGAGGGAACAACAGGTGCACACCTTTGTCATGGCTGTGACTTTAGAAGAGTTGAATATTTTCACAAAGATTGCTTTCTACGCGACATGGGTGTATCTTTTTTTTTAGATATGAGGGAACATAATGAAGTTTTACTATTTTTGATTACTAATTGTTGCAGTGGTAGCCATCTGAGTTTTCCGGATCTTCATGAGCCATGGAGAAGATCTCTGACTTGATGTTTAAATAAGTCGGTGATCTAACAACTGTAACGTCACTGAGTGCTGTGTGGTGTCCAGCATCCATTTTGAAAGGGATATATACAGTGTGGCTAGAATGATGGAGTTTGAATGCTCATCATTTGAGATCAGCTGTAGAAGTTAGAAGGTGAGGCACAGAGGGATACTATTTGATTAAGTAATGGAATAATTGGTTATTGATATTTTAGTTTGGTAAAATATTGATGAATGGTGGATTTTTGTGTGGTGAATTTTCAATTATGTTATGTTATGTTACTTGGCATTTATATAGAGCCTTACGTATCATTGGTATGACCTCAAAGTGCTGGTAGGTTGAACGCCCTCGGGAACCTCAGTTCAGGTCAGTAGAGAGAGAGAGTGTTGTAAGGTTTGTGGGCGCACTGGATATGTGTGCAGCTGGTGTGGCTGTTGCATGATAGCTGCTTCTTAGCGGAAGGTGTGGTGCTGAGGAAATCAGTTGGATGTGTTCTCGAGTACATGCTGTTTGCATAGCCATCAGAGTTTTCCAGTGTTCCTCTGCGATGTGCCACTGAAGATACTCTTCCAAGTGACTTCTTATTGTTGTGCTGTGGAGAATGTATTGTCTGACAGGAGTGAGTATAGTGAAGCTGTACAGTGTGAGTTCTTGCTTTTGTTTTTTAGTAGGGCAGAAAAGGGGTAGAAGGTAGTGCTGTGTTTCTTACTTTCCTAGAGCTATCAGGTAAATGCTTCAGTTGTTGTTTTTTTGTTTGTGCTTAATTCTGACATTAAATGTGACTGTTCAAGATTTAAAAGTAGGAGTGATATTAAAATCTCAAAGTATCATTTGCGATTTCTTTCCTAGTTTCTTCCATATTTTGATCTATTGCCTGTCTTCTCAGTTTTCCCTCTCAAGATGAGTTTTAGAAGTGGAGTTGCTTCATGTTTTTGCCACTGGGGTGTACATATTGGCCTTCTCCTCCTTTGAATGCCTGGTCTGTAGCCTCTCTATCTCTCCTGGCCTCTCTCTAACTGTGGCCATCATCTACAGGCCACCTGGCCAGGTTGCCCTCTTCCTCTCAGAGTGGGATAACCTCTCCTCTTCTCTCCATGCCTCTACCTCTCAACTTCTTCCTGGATACCCCTAATCCCTCTAATCCTTGGGCTTTTCTGCAACCTCTGAGACATACACTCCCTCTCTCCATTCTACCTTCTGGTCCGACACACTCTGCCGGACACAACTTGGATGTTCTCATTTCCTCTGACATCCCCCTCTCTAAGCCTCTCACCACTCCTTTCTCTTGGGCTGATCACTTCCTGTTTTTCTCTCATCTGAAACTCTCTGTCCCTCAGGCTAAACCCACCCCAGCACTGCCACCTACCTTCTCTGTCATTTTGCCCACGAAGCGTATGTCCGTGGATGTCTTTCCCTGAACTTTCTCTGCTCCTATAGCTGCTGCCGCTGACTTAAACTCTGACACTGCCCTCTCTAACCTGCATCTTGCCATCTCCAACACTCTGGACATCATTGCCCCTGTCTTGAGAATCCGTCTGAAGCCTACTCTTGGTATGACTATGACCTTGCTGCCCTGAAACGTAGTGCAGGGTGAGTGACAGAAAGTGTAGGGCGTCGGTCACATAATCATCCTCTGACAAACAGGCCTGCCACCTGCTCCTAAGGCAATACTGACTCTCGGTTCTGTCCAAGAAGAGATTCCACATCCAAGCCTGCATTTCTGTGGCAACTAACAACACGGCCAAAGTCTTTAAAATCTGCAAGGAGCTGGCCAATCCGTCTGCAGTCTCCACCTCACCTGTTCCCTTCCAGGCACTCTGTATGGCTCTGGCTTCTCACTTTACCACTAAAAATCAGGACATCCTGTCCTCTCTCTCCTCCTCCTCTCCCTCTACCTCTCTCGGCCCTATCTGTCTGCCTCTCTGTCTCCTTCTCCTTTCTCCTCTTTCTCTCTGACAACACGTTTCTAAACAAGTATGATCTATGAAAGTGTCCAGAACCATCAAGGACCACATCGACATCCTACCTCCAGCCTTGGCTAATATCTGCAATCAATCTTTCACCACTGGATCTTTCCGCTCTCTCCTCAAACACTCCCTTGTGCACCCCCCCTTAAAAAGCATTCGGCCAATCCTACCTACCAACAAACTACAGCCCAATTTCTATCACTCCTTTCCTGGGCACACCTCTGGAAAATCTGGCCATCTCCCAGTTTACCCTCCACACCGAATATGCTGGTTGCCTCCACGACCATCAGTCTGGCTTTAGAGCAGTCAGCAGCACTAAAACTGCTCTCCTGAATACCCGTGAAGATCTGTCCTCTATTCTTGACTCCAGCCTTCCTACTGTCCTCATCCTCCTGGACCTTTCCTCTGCTTTTGACACATTCAATCATGCCATCTTGATTTATTCACTCTGTGAGAACCTGAGTATCATGGATCAGAACCTGGAGTGATTGATAACCTTCCTTCTGGAACGACCCCCCCGGGTCCAACTTTGGTCGTTTCTCTCCACCACCTCTCTCTCTCCACATGTGGTGGTCCCCAGGGCTCACCCCTCTCACCCTGGCTCTTCACTGTATACTTGGCCCCTTTGGTCCACCTGTTCAATACATTACCCTGTAACATTCAGTGTTATGTGGACGACTCTCAGCTCTCTTTCATGCTCCCCTCAGCCTCCTCTCTCGCTCATTCCTGACTGTCTATCCGCAATTCAGGATTGGTGCGCCTCCAATGATCTCTGCCTTAATTCCAGTAAGACGGAGATCCTTTTCATTGGGAACCCTGTTCCTGCTTTTCCTCTCTCACTGTGGCCATCCTCCTAGGGCCCTTGTCCTTCGCCAACATGTGAGGCAAAAAGCCTTGGTGTCATCTTCAACTGCACTCTCTCCTTCTCTCCTCACATCACAGACCTTGCCAAGAAGTCCCACAACCAGTTGCATCTCCTCAGAAGTATTCTTCCTTTTCTCACTTTCTCCCATAAACTCGCAGTCTCCAGAGCCCTGGTTCTCTCTAGGTTGGCCTTCTGCAACATACTCTTTTTCAATCTACCTTCCTCTACTCTCTTCCCACTTCAACTAGTTCAGAACAGGACTGCAAGACCTATCTCTGGCCTCAATCCCAGGGACCGTATCTCTCCAGCCCTACAATCTCTACAATGTCTCCTGGTGACTGCCAATCTCCAGCTCAAGACCAGCTGCATTGTCCACAAGTCTTTCTGGGTCCAGGTCCTGCATTATATCCAACAAATCTATTTGATCACTGCGCTGCCTGACAATGCGCCGACGAAAATATTTACGCCAATGATGGCATGTTGCAGTGATCAGATAGATCACTTTGCCCGTGTCCCCCAGTCTGCATTCCCCTACCCACCCCTCCGCCCTACTTACCTTTATGGTGGCACTCTTCTGTGTGCACCACTGACTCCCCACTATCCCTGCAGCATCAGTTTATCCCTGTGTGGGTCAGAGATGAAGCCGCAGGGTGCTCTATTTTTTACTTTCTTGACCCCGTATACCCCATTGGTAAGCGGGGGACACCCCTGCAACCCCTGATTCCAGTTACTGCACCTAAAGAGAGCAGGGGACACCACCATATCCCCTGCTCTGCTTGGGTGCAGTAAAAAGAAATGTACCAAAGTCACTGTAACTGCTGACTCACAGTTATGTGGTCGACATTTTGGTGCATTTCCCATCCAACTCTCTCTTCTAAAATACCTTCCTTCCCAAGCACTTTGCTCAGCCACCTCCAACTTTCTAAGGACCAGACGCTTCTCAGGCAGAGAGAGGGGGTAGATCTCTCTTCTCTGTGGGTGCCGCCCTCAGGAATGGTCTCCTTGACCCTCTCAATCTTGAGTTGGACGACCTGAAGTTCCGGAGGCACCTTAATAACTTCCATTTCTCCTCTGCATTCTCTCTCTCCCTTCCCTGCTGACCTACCTGTCTGCTGCACCAACTGGTTGCCTGGCTATACTCAGAGCCTCACTGGGTGCCAGGCACCTTCATAATCAGTCTCCACTGCACTGCCTCTGGGCCTACTGCGCACTTAGGGGCTGTAACCATAACCTCTACAGTCCCCTGTCTCGTTGCACTTACCCAGAGCTGCGCTGCCCGGGCTGCACTTACTGAGAGCAATTCCTGCACTAATTACACTTACCACTTTCCTCTCCCTGGCACTTCCCCCTCCCCATTCCCCCACTGCACTTTGCACTGTTGCACTTGCACGATCTGAATGGCACAAGGCCTAGTAAGATCATGTGTCTTGTCCTCCCTCTGTCTTCCTTACTGTAAGATGTAGGTCTGGGTTATATCTATTACTTTGTGGTATGTTTTGTTATGGTGGCATTTGGTGCTGTTTCTATAGTCCTTGGAAATATATTGTGGTAAACTTGTTGGGGTATTTTAATAGTGGTGAGACTGATATCAGAATACTGCCTAATTGATTTTACCAGGGTCACTAACAACAAACAAATACTGGACTTAATACACTTTGAATAGATGGCTCATGCCCTCCTGTGGTATCTTATGTACAATACCCCATTATGCCCTTTTGGCTGAGTTTCAACAAATGTAAAGCATGGAATTGAAATACAACACATTCATTCAGCCTCTCTAAATAAAACAATTGACTGTGGCTACGTTGCTTCGAGAAATTTCTTACTGCGCGCCTACATCTCTCTATGCATGTCAAATTGAAGGGACTGAATGCAGAACAAATATGAGACTAAATCATTTTTTCTAATTTGTTCTTTATCATAAAATAAAATTATGCAAGTTTTGAAGAGTGACACTTATGCCCCCATTGTACTGCACAGTGCAAGTATGTTTTTCTTGCAATGGCTTTCAGCGCTCTATCTGTGCAAAGCTTGGCTAATTGACCTTGGCCTCATAAAGTTTGGCAAGAAAAATACCCTTAAAAAAAACAGAAAGACTTTGAGAAACATGAAGACAGTAGCATATGCACGTTGAAATTCAAATCTCCAAGGCAGCACCTTAAATTAACTGAACTATTTAACCTGTGCTACATAGTATCATTCACATCACCAGCACCTCAATTAACTTCATATTAAGCTACAGCTGTTGGCAATATTTTTGACTCAGCTTGGCAGTGAAATTTTCCCCAGCCTCGCATAGGGTCAAACTAGATTCTCAAGACTGCACTTTTTCTAAGGATCATCAATCCAGGAGAGACAGCCTCAATTTCAGCCTTTGCCCAGCACACAGCTTGCAAGCACCAGACTCTGTGTGCTCAGCAACTTGCACTTCTGCCTCATTTGTCTGTCAGTGCCAGAAGAGGAATGCCCCTTCTACTCTGCCTGAAAACCTTTTTTATGAAACCCCTTGTCAAACACAAGCACCCCATCCCACTAAAGTAATCACATGATTTCCCTTTCTCATTGTGCTGACTACATGCCTGACGAGAAAATGAAACATTTCTCTAGGGCTTCCTTCTCCAAAACAATGACATGTTTATAGTAGAACGGATCTTCACATTTTTCAGTTTAACACACAGCGCAGATTCAGGTTGAACACTTTATTTTTTTAAAGTCAATTTTTCTTCACATTTTCAGAGCATTATGCTTTTTCATCAGTCTGCATCCAGCTTATTTCATGAGCTAACTTGCACTAAATGTTATTATGGGAATATTTTACACGTTAAATGGGGTTGGCTTAATTAGTATGTTAGATTTAGGGTAGTAGTATATTTAGTGCAGTTTATTGAAATATCATCATGGAGCAAAGTGATTGTTTCTAGCATGTGCTCTGTTTGGCATCTACTTAATTCTGCCTGAGACTCAGACTCTTGAGTTCAGCAATGAGTTTCACACCTTTGGCCCTAGTTAAAACTCAAACCCTTGTTAAAATGTGAATGCTGAAATGAGAAGTCTAAATGTTGAAATGCAGAATCCTACTCCTACACTACTTTGTCTTGTCACCCCTTGAAACACCTGTGTATAGTCACAATATAAATGACATATATTGTATCATATCATATCAAGTATTTCCAAAGTTCTGACTGCGGCACACTGTGTAGTTCCTGAGGCATTTGGAAAGGTACACATTGACTGTTTTGGTTTGTCATGTCTTGCAGGACTTGGAAGCCTTGGATGTGCCCTGTCTTTCAGCATATCGTTTTCTTCTTGATTTTGATTGCGTTGTTATGCCACATGGGGGCTTCCTTGTGCAGGAAGGTGGGGACGTTGACTATTTTGGAATCCTTTTCCAAGTTGGTGGGCTCTTGCCTTGAGCAGTCCCCTTTCTACTTCACGCAGGGTGGCGGGCTTAACTCCCCCTCCCCTTCGCCACTGGCATTTAGTGCGGTTCATTCCAGCACTTGTGTGGAGAGGTAAGACGGCTCATATGAGCCTGTCATTATAAAGCCTCCTTGTTGTGATTGCTGTTTAAATTGTTGTATTGTGTTTTGCATGACAGTGATGACTGTCATTGGAGCCACATTATGATATCTTTTTTAATTGCCACCCCTGCGCTCGTGTGTTTGGGCTCCTGCCTTGAGCAGTCCCCTTTCTACTTCATGCAGAGGGCAGGCTTAGCTCCCCCTCCCCTTCGTTACTGGCATTTAGTGCCGTTCATTCCAGCACTCATGTGGGGAGGTGAGACGGCTCCTCCGAGCCTGTCATTATAAAGCCTCCTTGTTGTGATTTATGTTTAAATTGTTTTATTGTGTTTTGCATGACATTGATGACTGCCATTGGAGCCACGTTACGATATCTTTTTTAATTTCTACTCCTTCGCTCGTGTCTTTGGGCTCCTGCCTTGAGCCGTCCCCTTTCTATTTCACGCAGGGGGCGGGTTTAGCTCCCCCTTCGCCATCGGCATTTATGTGCCTTCTTTACCCGAAGCGCAGTGGACGGGCGCAGCAGGCACGCCTGCAGCACGCCGAAGGCGCGCTTAAGGCAAGCCCGTCTGTGGCCATCCGTGTCGAGGCCAGGGAGGGCTGCCATGGTATCACTTGGAGCAGAGCTGTTCTAATTAATCTAGCACCGAAAGACACTGCTTTCCCCATAGGATGGGTTGGGAATTCCTCGAGTATCGATAATTTTGGCCCAATGCTTCCAACCAACAAAATACCTGAGCATTTCTCAGTATTTTTGCTAAATACTCGCTCTCTTCCAGCTCATGCTGAGGAACTTTGTATCCTGCTAGAGTATCGTTGTCCTACTATGCTGTGTTTTATGGAGACATGGCTCCAGGCCAGCTCAGGTCCCCATCCCCTCCAAGCTATCCCCCCTTAATATTGCTTCTTGCATGTCGATCACCAGCAACCTCAGATTGGAGGAGGAATTGCTATCATATTCAGGGAATTGGTTACTGTTACTCAAATAGACTGCTCCCATACCATCCTGACGGAGGCCCTATTATTTTGTTGTGTGAGTCAATCCATTGACATCTGTCACTTTTTGCTCATATACCATCCTCTGGCCCTTTCTCAAGGTAGCCTTCTTGAGAAATTTCCTGATCTTGTAGCCAATTCGCAAATTCAATAGACTCCCCCGGTGGTCCTAGGGGACTTTAATTTAAAATACTGTCCTCCCAGGCTCCTGCTCTTGACCTATTTGCTGAAAGTATGGCTGATCTCTAACTTCATCAACATGCTGATAGCCCAACTCATAAATTGGGCAACATACTGGATTTGGTATTTGCGCCTAAACCCCTTCTTACACTTCAGGTTATTGAACCCATCCCCTGGTCTGACCATTTCCTGGTCTCTTGTAGACTGGAAATTATTGGCAAACCTGTTAATACTCTGACAGAGAAGATCTGGCAGCGTTCCTGGCGTGCTCTGGACACCTCAAATGTGGCTACTTTGTTCCAAGCCAAATACAGCCACAAGTCAACTGTGCCATTGTCTTCTATGTCCAAGGCCTTCCTCGAATGTCCAAACATGGTTGTCCCTCTTTGGTTGATTCAACCCCGTAGACTGCCGCCTGAACCATGGTGCACTAATCTTTTGAAAGAAGAACGCCTCAAAATACGCCAGTCGGAACGTAAATGGCGTAGAACATATGATCCGGCTCTTAAAATTCAATATAAAGCACATTCCGCAGCATATTCAGCTAAAATTAAAGCTGCTAAAATGGCACATTTTACTACCAATATTGAATCCTCTCTTTCTCAGCCAAGGACCCTGTTCGCTGCTGTCAAGGACCTTAATTCAGTGGAGAGGCTCACCCCTACTGTCACACCCACTCAGGAGCTCTGTGATGTTCTATCTCACTTCTTTATTTCTAAGATTGATGCTATCAGACAAACCATTTCTTTGGCAGTGTCAAGGGCTGGACCCATTGATAACACCATCCCACTCCCCGCTGTCTCTGATCTCACCATTGTTAATACTTGGTCTATCTTCCAGATTTACACTGAGGAAATCGTCTTAATGGCTATTGGAAAAATCAAGTCATGCTCTCCCTCCGATGCTATTCCTTTACGGACCATGAAAGATATTGCACCTGATTTGCTATCAGAGATTACCAAAGCCATTAATGACTTCTTTCAAACAGGATCTGTTCCCCGGGAGTTGAGGTCTGCTTCGCTGATCCCTCTTTTGAAAAAAAAACACTTTGGACCCTACCACTCCTTTTAATTTCTGTCCTATTTTACTTCTCCCTTTTCTAGCTAAACTTTTAGATTCACTGGTGACCCTCTTACTATCTACTTTTCTAGAATCTTCTAATTTTCTGGACCTCGTTCAGTCCGGGTTCCATCCCGGTCGTTGCACAGAGAGTGTTCTGGTCGCCGTCTTGGACGATATGACCAGGCTGGTGGATGCAGGTGGAGTGTGTGCTCTGATTATGTTAGACCTATCAGTGACTTTCAACACTGTTGACCACTTCATCCTGCTATCACGCCTCTCCCAGTTTGGTATATCTGGACAGGTACTAGCTTGGTTCAGTTTGTTCCTTGCGGATAGTACTCAGACTCTCTCAATGCCTCCTTTTCTCTCTGTTCCTTGTCACCTCAGTTGTGGAGTGCCTCAAGGCTCCTCTCTGTCGCCTATAATGTTTAACATCTGCATATGGGCCCTTGTGTGTCTCATCCGCTCCTTCGGCATCAGGTGCTACTCCTATGCCGACGACACCCAGATACTGATCATATTAGACCTTGATCAGACTGAGGTGTTGTCGTGCTTGCGTGGGTGCCTGACTGCTGTTGGAGACTGGATTAACCACAACAGGCCCAAATTAAACAGGGATAAGACTGAGGTGATGGTGGTGGGCTATCCCCCTGATCCTACACTCTGGGTGTCCTCCTTCTGGCCCTCCTCCTTGGGACCCATGCCGACTCCAGTTAAGAAAGTGAAAAACTTGGGTGTGGTTCTTTCTGCGTCCTTATCTATGGACCAACAAGTCTCTGTGGTCTGTCAGGCTGGTCATTTTCAGCTTAAAATTCTGAGAAGAGTATTACCCCTGATCCCGGCCCCTCTGCACCCGCCTGTGGTTGCTGCCATGGTTCTATCACGACTAGACTATTGCTACTCTTTGTATCTAGCACAACCCAAGGTGCCTGATTAAACGGCTGCAGAGACTGCAAAATTCGGAGCACACATCTCTCCTGTGTTACGGAACCTGCACTGGCTCCCTGTAGATCAACGGGATGAATTTGAGACCTTGTGCTCTCTACACCATGTCCTTCATGGTCAGGGAGCAGAATACCTGCAAGCCAAGTTTATGCGCTATCACCCTACTCGCCACCTTTGCTCAGCCACTTCCGAAAAATTGGTTGTTCAAAAGCACAACAGAGACCGGGTTGGCGCCGGGCTTTCTCTATGGCTGCAGCATTTCTGTGGAATAATCTCCCACTTATCATAAAGAAAACCCCTAACTATCTGGAGTTTAGAAGGCAGGTTAAACCCTACCTTTCATCGGGCTGTCTCCATCTCTCTTAGCGCCATGATGCCTTTGGGCGACCGTGTGCTTTATAAGAATCACTACCATTATTATTCTTGGGGTTTGGATGTTTGAGTTGTGAAGCTGTGAAGTGATAGATATCCCTATTTCCGTCAATTCCTCCTACTAAGTGTATTTCTATTTTCACCCACTCTAGAGGCTCTTCAGTGTCTTTGTTTTGTTGTTTTATTTGCAAAAAAATGAATGCTAGTTTCTCTCCTAGCCACACAATGTGATACAGGGTCCTCAAGTTGTCTTTTTCTCTTCATCCTAGGATGAATACCGCCTGGGATGTGTGAATCAAATGAGGGATGTGCTTGCTCAGTCTTGTAGCTAATATTTTGCCAGGATTGCCATGTCAGTGTTAAGAAGCGAGATGGGTCTGTAGCTTTGACATTGTGTGTGGTCTCTCTCTGGTTTGAGTATTAATGTGATTAGTGCTTTGTTAAATTCTGACTTAATATGTTTGTTTTCTGATGCCTAATGAAAGAGGCAATGCAAGATTGGTGACACTTGCGCAGTACAAGTGGTATATCATTCGGCTGGTAGACCATCAAGACCGGGTGCCCTGTTTGCCTGCAGAGATTGTATGGCGGTCTTCATTTCCTCTTCTATGATTGGGGTCCCCAATTGATCTCTGTCATATGTTGTTAAATGTGAGAGGGTGGAAAGATCCATTTATTGTGATGTTGTGGTTGATTCAGAGGAATATATTCTTTGGTAGAACCTTTTGAACACTTGGATTATCTGTTGTCGGTTAACAATTGGTTCGCCTTTGTTGTTCTTAAAGAGGTGAATGCACACTGATTGCTCTCTTTGGCACAACTGGTATGCCAATAGTCTTCCTGCTTTATAGCAATGTTAAAAATGTCTCTCCTTAATGCAAAACAGCAAATATTCTGCTTTTTTTGTGTCAAAGGCATTTAGCGTGCATTTAGCCTGGGTTAGCTTCTTTACACGTTTTGCTGATGGATTCTTGGTGTATTCTCGTGTCTGTGATAGAATCTCCTTATCTATAGTGTCTTTGCGTCTTTTTTTTAATGTAAGGATGCCTGCTGGATCATTGTCTCTCTTATATATACTTAACATTCTGCCCAGAGTGTGTCTGTTCCTACAACAGTTCCGTTGTTGATGTTGAGGAAGTCCTGTACGTGTTGTTGCAGTATCTCTTTAGCATGTGCGTCTTTATAGAGGCTTGTATCCATTCTCCATTTGTTACGAATACGGATTTGGGAAGACATAAGTCGCTATATTGTAATGGAAGAATGATCAGAAATTCCTTGTGCAATTATTTTGCATGTTTGGATGCCAGAAAGGATTGATGAACAGGCTATGAAGTAATCTATTCTCGAGATAATTCCAAAGAAACAAGAAGTGAATGTGCATTCTCTGCTTTCTGGGTTCACCAGTCCCCATGGTTTTAAGAGGTTATTGTCTCTCATGTCTTTGAGGGTACCCCTCTCATTATGGTGATTATGGTGATTAAGGTGTGGTCTGCCTATTTTGTCTAGAAACGGATCCATTGCTAGTTTCCAATCCTCGCTGATCACCATTGGTGTGGTTGCTGCATCTAACAGCATACTATTGAGGCAGTTCAGGAATGGCATTCTATCATAAGTCGGGGCATACACTGACCCCACCATGAGGGGATTGTCTTCTATAAATAGTTAGGCCAAAATGATTTTACCTTCCTCATCAGTGCAGGTTTTTAATATTTTTGCATATTTTTCTTCAGGGGTAAGATGCACCTCCTGCAACATTGCAGTGTCCGCCTTCTGTGCTTTTAGATATGCAAGGGTTTTCTTATCCCTTTATGTAGTGAGTTAATCCATTACTGTTTAAGGATACCATTTTTAATGCTCTGTCATGGCTGACAGGCTGTAGTTTGTAGGTGTTATGGTTTGTTGTAGAGGCGTGTATTGTATGGGTTTGGGGGGCTTGTAAGGTCGGTAGAATGGTAGTGTGCTGCTATTGATAACTGGCTTTAAGTAGAGGCCGTTGCTCAGTGAAGCATGGCTCAGCTGAGGTCGACGTTGTGGTATTTCCTTTACACTATATACGAGATGCAGTTCTTTATGGTAAGTATGTTTAACCCTTTTTTGTGTCATATGATCAGTGCCTTTATTGGGGAGCAGCTGTTATTGCTATGTGTGTCTTTGTGTGTCATCTCTGTGTGTTTCTGTGGTTGACCTGAGTCTCTTTCTACCCCAAGGGAATTTTTGTGTTACCGGTATCTGCTCCAGTGATCTTCCTTGTTTTTGGGATCTTGTAGTTGCGGTATCTGCTTCATTGACATGTACATGTGGTCTTCTTACATTCGTTTCAGGTAATGTTGGACATCTTCAGGGTCAAGGAATTCTCTTGTTACCCTATCCTTACTTGGAATAATCATTTTATCTGGGACAATTAGACCGTATTGAAGCTGCCTACAAAATCATTATGGGCGCAATTCCAGAAACCTTTTGTGTTTATTCATTCTGTCTTTTGAGTAGTCTGCTGTGAAGAAAATCTTGTTCCTTTGGTATGTGATTGGGGAGAGTTGTCTTGCAGTCTGCAGTATTATTTGGGAGTGTTGATGGCAGCACAGAAGGCAAATCATAAATGCTTTCTGGTCTTGCCTTCTTCCTGGATATTTGGGTTTTAGTCTATGAGCCCTTTGTATTTCTAGCAGTGGTTCTAGTTTCAGGTGTAGTAGTGATGTGATACATTCCTCCATGCATTTTATCACATTTGTTCCTTCTGACATCTGTGAAAGACCGAAGATACGGATGTTGACCCTTCTGCTTCTGTCGTCTGCATCTCTACATACTAATTTCAGCACTCTGATCTGTACTTGAATGTGCACTAGGCCTTGCATAGATGCAGGGCGTTCTTCCATATCTGTGACCCTGCCACTGAGATTTTTCATTTCCTCCATCAAACCTTTTATTTCATTCTGCATATTTATCGTTCTTTGATCTAGAGGAGTAGTCCACTGCTAAACTTCAGCAATGTCTCCCAGTATTACATGATGTAGTGTTGCCAGTCTGTAAGCAGCATTTCAATTGTGGGTGAACCTGCTTGATGTCGTTGCCTACCATTGCTCTCCCCTTTCCTTTTATTTTTAAATTGTTATTTCTGTGCTGAGATGTTTATTTGTTACTATGAGGCTTATTATCTGTCTGTGTAGGATGTTGTCTTCCTGAGATATGTGTAAAGTCTTTGGATGCGGGCAGTGGGTGAACCTGCTGGATGTTGTTGCCCACCATTTCTCTCCCCTTTCCTTTTATTTTTAAATCGTTATTTCTGTGCTGAGATGTTTATTTGTTACTATGAGGCTTATTAGCTGTCTGTGTAGGATGTTGCCTTCCTGAGATATTTGTAAAGTGTTTGGATGCAGGCAGTATCTGACCAATAAACTAGGCTATTGCCCTGTATTTTGCCTAGATACTGATCCTTGCAATATGGCCCCGTTGAGGTGCTGCACTAGTTGAGCTATGTGGTAGGTCTAGTCTTCTTTTTCTTCTTTTTAAAAGAAAATGTCTTCTAACGGAGCAATCGGAGAGCAGTCATCAAGAATGCAGTTTACAGTATTCGTACCGGCCCCACCGTCTGGGGGATTTTCTCTGCTCTGTCTGTATCCTAGCTCTTCCACTCTCACCCATCCTGTGCCTCAATAATGGTTGTTACTACAGGCCACACACTGATGTCCCACAGTGCCTCTCCCTCCTTCTGCTGTCGGGTGCACACTGAGGGCTAATAGCCCTCTGTGCTTCCTCCTGCAAACTGATTCCACAAGCTACGACCACCAGGGCAGTCACAATGTGGTTGAGTCCGTTCTGTTGTTAGCCTTGCCTATGCCTTACCCAGGTCAGTTGGTCAGCTCTTCACCACTTGACAAGCTGGCAATTATTATGCCACTAGAATCCTGGATACTTGCTGCCTCTTGGACGGTATTGACAAATGGTTTATTTGTTTCTTTATGTCATATTCAGTGCTTTAATGACACTTGGGCAGATAGCTGCTCAAACAGGAGGCCATTTTCTCTGTGGTTGGCCACGTCCCCAGCAATTCATTTTGAAATTGCAGTTCAATAGTTATATTTACCCTCGATATATAAAAGGTGACATGTATTAATTATTGTAATATTGTACACATTCATTTGCACCTTAAATACCGAGGAAAAACAAAGCTGATTTTCACAGAATCAGATTTTGGAGAAGGTTGGGCTATGATGTTAGTGTTTTTTAAACAGCAAATAATTACTCATGGGACGACTGGATCTAATCAATTTTTGATTGTTTCATTTGCCCAAGCCATCTCGATACTTAAAGCATCTTGTTTATCTTTGAAAGAGATATTTCAGATTGAGTGCAGAAATAGGGTCCCTGGGCATAGACTAGTGAAGCATAACCATATCTGCCTTGTGGTAACAAAGATGGTTGATAAGGATTTGTTTTGGTTGCTGCATCCATTTAATTCATCCCCACCATCAACCATCCTGGTGTGTGTGTGTATGTTATGCAGCTAGAATTGCTGTCACAGAATTTGTGGGGATTCAAAAGTTTTAGATCTAATATGTCAATACTTGAGTATGTGTGACAATGTGATTATAGTTGTTTACAGGAGGTGTGATGAGAGAAGATATAGTTCATCATGGGGTGATTGTGATCTTTAAAAAGTCGATAAATGGTCCTAATGGGACATCTCTGGTGTGGTCTTCTACTTGTAAAGAACTTTTTGTGCTTAAAGTGCTGGCCTTTGACCTATTACAAGGTGTTTTGGCTGTTTATTAACATCAGTAGACCTACAAAAGCAGGAAGAGCATACCTTCTTACGTCATCGCTACTGAATGTTCTAGCTCAATGCACTGAGCAGGTTATCTCTCCTGACTTTGATGGGTGTTTTAAATGGGATTTGCCCCGTCGTGTAGAATCTGTTTTTAATGGAAATAGAAAATCTTCAGCTAAATTAGTGCAAGTGGGCACTAACTCTTGTGGATGGATAAGCATAAACTGAGTGCTTGGCCCCCTGGGAGATGGTCATGATAAATAGTACAGCCCAGGGAGATAGCCAAGTCAAATATACAAAAAGTTCTAGTATCTGTAGATGAGCATTAGATGGTATGTTTTCTTCTGTGCCCTGTATTACTTGCTAACTGTCTCTTGCTATCACTCATACTGCGGCTAGTGATCATGGTTACTGCTGCATTTGAGGTGTGTGTTGATTGATAAGACAGTCTCATTGAGTCTGTTTGGGGGTGGAAACAAATTCTGAGAGGCACTTTATTCTGCTCCGTTAAAAATCTGAATAACATGACTACTGGTAGGAAAAAAACCACAAAGTGATAAATGGACCATAGCTGGTTGTAGCCATTCTAAAATTAGAAAATGATCAGAGCTTGCACTTTGAATTATAACGGACATTTCTCAACTAATTTCCCTACCTATTGCGTCTCCTTTTAGTCCCCCATTGAAAGGATTACTAAATAAGGGAAGAGGGAGTTCTGTGGAGAGATTAAGGGCCTGATTAATTGAATTTGTAGAATAGTGCAAAGTGACGTTTCACTGGTTTAAAGTGACTTTGCACTGCCAACAAACACTGATTCACAGAGCGGTGCAAAGTGTATTTTTGCAATGCAAAGGAACTTTGCACTGCAAAGTACTCTTTGCACCACTCTAAATGGACCTAATTCACAGTGACAAGAGTACTTTCGTAGTCTAAAGTGACTTTGCACTGCAAAAATACTCTTTGCACTGCTCTGTGAAACAGGGTCTTTGGTGGTAGTGCAAAGTGGCTTTGCACCAGTGCAAAGTCACTTTGCACTGTGCTAAAAGTTCCATGAATCAAGCCCTAAGAGCCTACAAACTGAACATGGACAAACATGTGTTGCATATAAATATGTCACGTCTATTTCTTTTTTTGTCAGTTCAATTCAATTGTATTAAAATCGGATTTCTCCATTAACAAAAAATAAACACACATTACAGATAAACTGGCAAGACTATTTCCAATACGCCATCACCTACTAATTAAACCATGTTTTAACACTGATCCCAGCTGCACATACATTATTGAAGACGAGATAAAATCACACCTGAAAAAAACATTTCATATATCTTTCATGATGGATTAAAGCAGCCCTGACATATTCATACAAATTATAAATCTATATTACTGCAATTCATAATATAGCACAATGGCTCTCATTAGGACCCAGGCATTAAGGGGTTTACGGCGCCGTAAACGGCACCGACCCTTAACGCCTGATTCCAAGGTCCCTTTGCGGGATGGTGATTTTAACGCCTGCTTTTTGCAGGCGTTAAAACCCATGCCGCAAAGGGACCTTGGTGCTAATTACGCCACCGTAATTTACGGTGGCGTAATTAGCACCTTTCCCCATTCCCATTATGCCCTATGGGGCAAAAATGGGAATGGGGAAGGGTAAAATGGGAAATGGGGATTTACCGCCCCACTCACCTTGGAATGGGGCGGTAAATCCGGCAACCACCATGGCGTAAACGTAGTTTACGCCATCGTGGTAAGGGTACGACCCAGGCGGTAACTTACCGCCTGGGTCGTAATGAGGGCCAATGTCTCCCCACAGTGTCTGATATTATTCCAAATAAAATTCGGTTTCAGAAGTTTCCTACGCAGATCCATAAAACACTTGGGGATCAGCAGAACATGGCCCAGATTATCTCAGCCACCCATTTCACAAAGGCAGGCATTATACATTGTTTCTCCCCTGCCCATTTAATACGAGCCTTTAAGGGGAGAACATTTAAGAGACTATTCAAAACGAATCTACGTCTCACCTCTAAATGAAAACAGCAGTATAAAAACGGGATGAAAATTCACAAATGTACATAAGTGTCAAACAAGTGGAGTAAGATGTCCTGGCTAGTAATGATTTTGTGGTATACGAAAGAAGGAGAGTTGCATTCTCAAAGTCTTTCTAACTTCATTAAAGAACAGAAGTCAGTGGTTCACTTCAAGCAGGTGTATTGATCTAATCCTAAAATGATTGACTCATGCAGGATTAGGTTTCTGAATTACTATTGTACATAGAGTATTGCGTGCAGATGTAGCTTTGGGAAGCAACAGGGTGCTTTACAATTCATAGGGTAAAGGCCACAGTAAGGGAAGCAGAGATGCGAAGGAGATGGCGCAAACAATAGGGAGGGGCAGGGTGTGCAGTAATTTGGCAGCAAAGGATCAATAAGCAACTAGGGGAGGAAACGGGAGGCAGATGGCCTAGTCTCATGGTATGTAAGGAGTATTTGTGGACCAAGGTGTAGGAAGGAAACATTCCTTAAATAGTGGACTTGATGGCTTGTCTAAGGAGGATATCATTGTTGTCATTTATAAATTAAAAATGTTAGAGCCCTTGAAAAATGTAGTTATTATCCTTAATCCTGTTACTAAGGCAAACATTTTGCATGCACTTCATGGCAATATTTTGAAGCAAAATACCCTTCATTTAACCTGGACAACTTCAATGTTGGTCCCAATTATTAAAATAAGTTCACAGGTAGCTATTGTTCATTGCACTTCTGAACAGGTAAGATTTTTGCATCTTTATTTTTAAAGCATTTGATGAGATGGAATAAGAAAAGTGATATACTTGCCATATATCAATAGGGATTTAGGAAGGGCTTAGAGGTGGAAATTGGAGATTTTGTCCAAAAGCTTTAAAATATAAGATACTATTGAGTTATTGGTTTTCCATTATATATGCCGCACCATGAGTATACTGTGACTTTCGATTCTGTAGATCAAATTGAATACGAGCTAGATTAGATAAGTGTAGCATTCATGCTGGTCTTGTGGCCCACACATACTATAATGCAGTTGAAGAATGAGGGCCAACACTCACAAGACGGTCCAACTATGGTGGGCCTAAAACAGGTCTGTGTATTGCCATCCCTGTGAATTTTCAACCTTTACTTGGCAGATATAAATAGTGCTTCAAAATGTTCCTCCTAAGTTTGGAAAGTGCAAAATTACTGGTTTCAGTGTTTATGAAAAACATCGGTTGACTTGCAGGATAGCACTATAGATATTTGGCAATATAGTTGTATGTGTTTTTGTAAAATAACTTTATTTACGGTTGTGTATTAGTAATATATGTAAAATTAAATTTGAAAGCAAAATGGACAACTGACTTTGGCCCTTATTCACAAGGGTGTGGACATTTAATCAAGACTGTGGTGGTTCTTTTATGCTCCTACTAATTATTACATGGCCTGCGTTAGCGGCCATATAGTTATGGTTAAGTTGCTAAACCCATAGGAAGAGCGCTTTTTGGGTGGCTTATAACTTCGCTCACCCTGGACGAATCGTCACCAAACTCTGCATAAAGAATATATGGCCCACTCAATTTTTTTTTTCTAAAGTTTGGTGAGGATTCGTCCAGGGAGGGCGAAGTTATAGGTGGGGACCCAAAATTATTTTTTTTCCCATAGACTGAATGGAGACAAAAACTCTGTCGCACCTACAGTCCAAACCGCTGGATGCATTTTCACCAAATTTGAGGCAGGAGCAGCGGCTTGGTCCTGAAAGCATGCTTTTGGAAATTTGGTGAAAATCCATCCAGTAGTTTTTTTAAAACGACCAAAAAGTAGGTCTAAATAGATTGGCTTAAAGGGAAAAGTTGTGTCTGCAGACATCGGACGTGCCTGCTGATTGGATGGTGAAAAGCGTGAAGTGCATCAGATTTTTGGAAACGCCTGCCATCTTGGATTCGCGGACTTCGCCGGTGTCCACGGACATCACAGTACAAACATATTAAAAAACACAACATTGCACTCATCAAACTTATCAAACAATCTCTGGGGAGGTGAGGGGTGATGAGGATGGGATGGAATATGGCTGCAAGAAGCAAAACATTTGGCGTTATTTTTGCTGCAAAAGTCCGCAAACAGTTCGGATGTTCCCGAACACTCCTGAGAAGTTCGAGGACACGTCAGATGTTTGGGGGCAGTTTTTGGATGGAATATAACTTTGACACCGTTCAATGAAACTGCATGAAATTTTGCAATTATATTCCCAACCTGATTCCGAATGTGTTTGCTAAGATTGGTGGGTTTCTGTCAAGAGAGAGCAAAATTAGAGAGGGGATCTCAAAATAATGTAAAGGCTGATAAATGAGGTGCCATTTGACGAATGTACACTTAATTTGGCAAACTGATAATAGATTAGAACTAGGTGTTAATGTATTTTTTCCAAGTTTGGTGGGATTTTATCAAGGGGGGGAATTAGAGAGGGGGTTCCAATATAATGTGAAGGTTTATAAATGAGGTGCAATTTGATGAATCTACACTTATTTTTGGAAACTGATGATAGATCTAGATATAAATGTTTTTGCAAAGTTTGGCAGGATTTTGTCAAGAGGGGGCAGAATTAGAGAGGGGGTTCCAAAACATTGTAAAGGCTTATAAATGTGGTGCCATTTGACAAATCTACACAAAGGTGTGCAAAAAGAGTATAGATCTAGATATAAATGTTTTCGTAAAGTCTGAATGGATTTTGTTTTTTGACAAGTGTCATAATGTAGGTACAATAAATAGTGATTTACCTTTGGTGACTGAGGTGTAGCCTGAGGCCATGAGCAGTGGCCAGATTGTCTGGGTCATGGAATAAGGTCATGATCCAGACAATCAGGCTACTGGCCATGACCACGAGGGATAACACACGGGGTTAAAGTGGCCATGTCTGCCTGGGACTGGCTTTGTGGTAAAGTTATTCGAAATTGGAATAGGTTTGAAAGGGAAGAAAAATATGCTCTTGGTAATATGGTCATAGGGTTCTCTTTTTGCCTTCTGCAGGCTGTGATGGAAAGCAAAGAGTGGCCCTGTGCGGAACCCCGCCTTCCCTTTCCATGGTGGCCATCTTGGAAAACAATTTTTCTTCCTACACCGGGATGCCGCAGGCGTCTCGTTGTAGGAAGAAAAATCCTTTTTTTAGCACCCTGGGTTCCCACTTTTGGAACCTAGGGTGGTAATGGCCTTCATCCCCCATTACAGGGGATGGAATGGGGAGGATAACGGTCCAGAGACCTTGTTATCCACCCGTGCTTTGCTTGGGCTGATAACTTATGTGGCCAGGCCGGTATCCACCATTCCATCCCTGGAACGGGGAATAAGCACCACAATATTCCCATTAGCATAACACAAAATGCAAATGGAAATGTTGGAAAATCTTATTGAGTCTACATACTTTACTGAGAAATATAAAGTAGATGGAATCTATACTTATTTTTTAGTTCTATCTTTTAACTGTGAAAGGTGGTTCCTAAAGGAACATTTCTTTCATTGTGTTTGGAAGCATTTTTTAATCGTTTTGGCAGGAGAGCTTAGAACGAAAGGTGGGGAGGGAAATGAGGGAAGAGGCACCAAACACTAATATGGAGGGGCAGGTGGACCGGGGAAAATGTTGTGCATGTATTATTTCTAAGGTAGGGGGTGGTGTTTCTCATGCTCCTTGATTACAGCAGTGGTGGTGTCTCTTGGGGATAAGGGATGGCATTAGCTGATTCCATTATAAGATGAATAGCAGTTTTGCTGAAAGTATGTACTGTGTACTAGATTGTTAATGGATGAGTAGGAATAGGTGTTGGACCTGTGCAAGGGACATTTTTAAGTTGAAAGTTCCTAGATGAGTAGAAAATGCAGTTCCAAACTTTCTGCGAAGCACAAATCTTATTGTGAAGGGCGGACGGGTTCCTGGACATGTCATCATGCCACACGCCAGATTATGGTCATGTGGCAGTTTCCGGAAGGTCCGCAATGAAGTCAGATGTTCATACACATTATGGTTAAGTTGCACTAATAAAAAAAAACTATGAAATTAAATGAAAAAAACTTTGTTAAGGGGACGTTATGGTTAAGTTGCACTAATAAAAACCTATGAAATTCACTGAAAAAGCTTTGTTATAGGGACGTTATGGTTAAGTTGGACTCATAAAAACCTATGAAATTCAATGAAAAAAACGTTGTAAAGAGGACATGATGGTTAAGCAGCACTAATAAAAACCTAAAGGGACGTTTCGGTTACAAGTAAAACCGAAAACCCCCTGAAATTCGCTAGTTAGGGTAAGCTAAGCAACCATAACTCGTGCCACCACTGTGCATTGCTAAGAATAACACCCATGACATCAAAGATGACATCACAGATATGATATTGTGCAAGCTTCCCCTCACTGCAAGCAGCAGTGCCATCACTTCTAATGGTGGAATGAGGGGCCAAAGGCAATGGTCGACCATAGCTTGAGCTGAGGGAAGCCAATAGAATTGTCGTTGTATTTTGGCTTCTCTCTTAACCACTCCTGTCTCAGGGATGGCAATGAAATGATCGTAGAACTACACTACAAAACAGCTGCCTCTCCCATCACAAAGCTTTCACTAGTCTCATCACCCCCAGGATTTCTGGGCTCCATCCACCATTAGATGGTCAGCGTTTACAAAGGGTGGATTCCGGTTTTGAGGTAAATTAATGTTGGAAGTAGCACTGAAGTGAAAGCCACTCCTCCACCTTGTTATTTTAATGGGTTTACTATATGTTATTGCTCAGTGTTGCAATTTGTTATGTGAGAGCTGTTTTCACGTTTTGAACAAAAAACACACATTCGGGTATTTGCTGCTTCAAGTCTAATATCCGAAGTTGGTTGTGTGTACATACTAAATAAAAGTAGTCAAATGTAGACATTTAAAGATGAAGAATCCCAATTATTTTCAAATCAAGGTCATTGAATGACGTGAAAAGGAGTACATTACATTTGTTTCCCAACCTTTTCATTACATTTCTCAAGAAGAATACCTGTGGGGAATGGGAATTCCTCTTAGCTAGCTGGTGGATTTCTGCATCATTTACCTTGATTACTACAACCTCAAGAAACGTTATTTGGTAGTTTGTCATATTTTACACAGGAGACCAAAATACGGGCCAACGATATATCATCCCCATTCATTGTCCAGTATTCGAATACAATGATGACAAATGTAACGTTTCTCAATTTCTGACCTGCAAACTCCTGTAAAATGCCTTGGAGTTCAACCCATTTTGAAGTTGTTTGCATTCAGGAAAAAAATAACAAATTATTTTAGCTAATTATAGGATGAACATTTGAGTTTATCTGGGGCATAGCAGTTGTGAGTATACCCTGGGAAAAGTCCCAAATAATCACACTAACGCATGTGTTCGTATGCAGTTCACCTCCATGCCACCACAAGTGCACTGTTTTATAAATAGCCCCTTTCTATTTATAGAAAAAAAAACACGTTCTACCATCTTTCTGAAATTGTCTTGATGTTTCAGCAAGAACCAAATGCATTATCCAGAAAGGTGTATAGCATGTGAGGTAGGTGAAGAAAACGTTATATAACTTTCGAATTGTGCACATGTTTTTTTCGTGAAACATCAAGCTATTTTCAGAGAGTGGAATTGGAAAATGTTTTCTGTTAATATCATGATAGTGTCATGTTAGTCCTGTTTCAGCAATAAGGATGAAGTTGATCTGAATTGATTGTTTAGTGCAAAGGTTCTCGTCTCTTTTGCATGGCTGAACAATGTATCTACCATTGCTGTACAGTGAATAATATAGAAAGGCTCTCTGTCCGGGGTGCACTGTGTTGCTCGCTTTTCTGAATGGAAAATTAAAATATATCTGATTATTTGTTTTAAATGGTACATGATCGTTTTATACATGGTATTATTAAACTTTGCAGGTCTTTCAAGGCACCACACCTAAGAACCACAGCAACATATATCCCAAAGTCAACTTAGCACTATAAAAGACACATTCGTTTTCAAAGCTGATGGTCATGTTAATGCAAAATGTATGCAAATTAATTAAAAAAAAACAAACAGGTTTAATGAAAAGAGCTTTGTGGGAACTGTTTGTTACGCTTGCTCTGACTTTTAGGTGTATGTAGATAGCTACTAGTTTGAGCCCAACAGATGCATGCTTTCATATCAAGTCGAACTGAATATTGCAATGCTGCCCTTCCGGGTTTGGACAGCTTTGCATTGAGTTTAGAATACCCAAAATGCATTGGTGAGAATGCTGCTTCAAATTGGTCGAAGGGACCCATCTCACCATCTATTCCTGCTCTGCATGGGCTGCCCATCGCACAGAGGATGTAATTCAAGGCACTCTGTTCGTCCTACTTTACATCAGGGGTTCTCGATTCTCTCCAGAACATTTGCCTTTTTATGTTGCATTAAGAGGACCAAGAACAGCATTGTTGGGCCAAATGGTCAGTACACGTTTTAGGCTGGCAACACAGGATGGACGATCTTTTACTGTTCAAACAGCTACATTATGGAATTGTTTGCCAGTATGGTATGGTATGGTAATGTTTATTTGTAAAGCACCTTTACACAAAGCAAGTGTTTCAAAGCGCTCAAAGAGGGAGGGAACAGGGGGAACAGGACCCTTGAATTTATGAACGATACAAGTGTGTACGGGCAGAGTGGGTGTATGGAACAAGTGCATGTAATACAAGTATTACAATTATCGTCGCAGATAACAACAAATAGGTCTGATGATGATTCTGCAGTTTTTTCCAAGTGCATTGAGGTGCCACCATGCAACGAGGGGAAATAAGGAAAAACAGATAGACGATCTTCAAGGCATGGTGCATTCAGATCATGCAAGTGCGAACAAAGTTGCAGGAGAGGGGATAGAGGGGTGGGATAAGTGCAGGCGGTGGGGTACCCAGTCAGTCAGAAGCTTGGGTAAGTGCTGATAGATGCCACTCTCTTGGGTCATTGGCCAAGTGCAGTAACGATGAGGCAAGTGCAAGGCCTGGAGGCAAGTGTGAGAGGACTGGCAAGGGTGCCAGGGACCTGTAAGACTCTGAGGTACACCAGGCGGCCAGTCAGCAGGCTGCATGGAAAAGGAGGGAGAGAGGGATAGAGCAGAGAGAAAGGTTAGCAGGGTAGAGGGAGAGAGAAGGAAGAGAAAAAGAGGAATGTCGTGAGGAGTTTCCAGAACTTAAGGAGATCAGGCTCAAGACGGAGTGCGTCAGGGAGGCTATTCCAGAGGGAGTCTCCTGCAGGAGATAAAGCTCTCCCTCCAAATCCCTGCTTGGAGAACTGGCTCACTCGCAGAAGGTTGGAGGGAGATGAGTGGAGGACTCGGGAAGGCCAGTATTTATGTAGGCAAAGTTGAAGATAGGTAGTTCCCATGCCTTAGAAAGCCTTGTGGACAATGCAGAGCATCTTGAACTTGATCCTTGCAGCCACAGGGAGCCGGTGGAGGGATTTCAGCACCAGAAAGAAGCGGTCTCTGGACTTGAGGGCAAGGATAAGTCTTGCAGTTCCGTTCTGGATGAGTTTCAGGTGGCGCAGAGCAGAGGCAGAGAGGTTGAGAAAGAGGATGTTGCAGTTGTCCAGACTTGAGAGAACCAGGGCACTGGAGACAATGAGCCGCTGGGGGAAGGTGAGAAAAAAAAAGAAAAAAAGAAAAGAAAAGAAAGAGTACCTCTGAAGAGGTGTAGCTGGTAGTTGGACTTTTTAGAGATGTCTGAAATGTGAGTGGGTAAGGAGAGAATGGAGTCGAAGATGACCTCCAAGGATTTTGCTTCATTGGTGGGTGCGGGCGCAGGGCCAAGGGATGCCGGCCAGAGTGAGAGTGGGAAAGCGGGAGCAGGAGTCCCAATGCGAACAATCTCAGTCTTACTGGCATTGAGGCAAAGGTTGTTTGCAGCACACCATGATTGAATTGTAGACAGTCAGATATGAGTGAGGTAGAGGAGGTGGCTGAGGGTAACCTGAAGGAGAGTTGTGTGCCATTCACATAACACTGGAAGTTAGAGATGAAAGTAGCAATCACACTTGCAAGGGCCGCCATGCAGACATTGAAGAACCAGGGGGATAGGTTAGGACCCTGGGGAACCTCACAGGTTGAAAGAGTTATAGAAGAGAGAAAGGGCCGAAGTGCAATCTGGGATGGGCGGTTGGAGAGGAAGGAGGTTAGCCATGCCAAAGCCTGACCTGTGATTCCCAGGGTGCCATGGAGACATGCGATCAGGATGTTGTGGTTTTCTCATGTCAAAGGCAGAGGAGAGGTGAAGAAGAATGAGGACATTAGAGAGTGTTAGTGTCGAGATTTGAGAGCAGGTTTTCACAGGTGTTCAGAAGAGCAGTTTCCGTGCCTCTGGATGCTCTAAAGCCAGACTGATGGTCGTGGAAGCAACCAGCAGTTTCAGTGTGGAGTGTGAGCTGAGAGCGAGCCAGCTTCTCCAGGAGTTAGCCCAGGAAAAGGGTAGATGAGATAGAGCAGTAGTTTGCCGGAATTGAGGGGTTGGCAAAGGGATTCTTAAGTAGAGTGTGCACAAGGGAGTGCTTTAGAGAAGTTGGGAAAACTCCAGAGGCAAAAGAGAGATTGCAGAGATTAGCCAAGGCTGTAGCGAGAGAGTCAATGTTGTTCTTAATTGTGTTGGGGTAAGGGGTCTGCCTGTTTGGATGAAGCCTTCATAGACCAGACTTGTCTGGTGACCTCATCAGGTGTTTTGGAAATGAGAGAAGAGAGGAGAAGTGGTGGAGGGGCCAAGGGAGGCTTCAGAGGTGTTGGTGAATAAGGTGGTGTGGAGGAGAGGAAAGGATGTCGTGGGTTTGTGCGGTGAAGTGTGCACACAGGGCTGAGCAAAGGTCCTGGGTGGGTGTGACAGAAGTGGAGGCTGCTGCATGATTGCCCAGTTCCTTACAGACTTTAAAAAGTTTGGCTGTGTCAATTTAGTTATTTATTTAGTTTGACAATCATATAGCGTGCTAGGCCCAGGGGCATTAAGGCTCTTGATACAATCAATAACTCAGTTTGACATGAAAATAATCATTAGCAGATCTTAGCTGGTGCAGGATACAGTCTTGTGGGATATGAGCAAGACATGCTTTTCAGGAAGAGGGAAGTGTCAATGCTCTCTGTAAATCTTGGGAGAAAACCCGAGTTTTGAGCTGCCTAAGGAATACCCAATAAGAGTGTTAAAATCTCAAGGATGGTGAAAGATTGTTCCAGCTCTTGGCAGTGATAACCGGGAAGCTGGATCAACCAATTCCTTGGAGGTGGAATCTTTGGGTGTTTAGGCGATAAGTGTAGGCCGTTCGAGTAGGTCTGGTGTTTGAGGTTTTGATGAATTTGAATGAAAAGTATCTTGGGTAGAGTTTGAGATACATTTGTGAGTTATAGCCAGAGTTTTGAAGCAGATGCGCTCTTTGATAGGAAGCCAGTGTTTGTTTATTTTGGCTGGTGAGATGAGTTCTTATTTAGCAATGTTCAGAGCAGCATTTAGAGCATTATTCTGTATGATTCATAGCTTGTTGATGTTGCCAGCTGTAGTGCCTGCGAAATGGACATTACAGTAGTCCAGTTTTGATCCTATTAGTGGCTTTGAGATAGTGAGGCAGTTTTCTGAGGAGAGGCACGGTCTACAAGCACAGATATGTTTTGTAATGTAAGATCCTTAGGAAGCGATGGCATTGACTTGCCTGGATATTGGCAGGGTAGATATTCTCCAGAGCTCAATTCACCTAACATTGAGCACCTGGAGACTGCCCCTGGGTGGTTACAGTGCACTGTATAAATCAACATAACATAACATAAAATCTAGACATCTTTTCAAAATGAGCTTGTTTCCTTGTTGATGTGCCTATCATCTCTTCATTATGGCTGCCACGAGGGCTACCATAGGCTGTACTTTGGCTCCAATCTGGGTTTCACTCCACAGGTTTGCTTGCCAGATGCACCCTACGATTTGTAACTTTGGGGCATACTTAAATGTTTTGGAGCACAGCAAATCAAGGGGGCTGGGGCCAATTCAAGGTTGAGTCTAGCAAATGGTTAGGTCCAAATAATGCTACTTCTGTTGTATTAGCATTTAACTGCAGCTGATGTTGAGACATCCAAAGGCTAACTTCATTGTGGCACTGGCCTACTGTCCATCCGTTTCATCAAGATTACCTATTTTCAGAAATATCTACGTATCGTCTGTATATGAAAGGAAGTTTAATTGAATTTCTTGAAAATATCAATTAAAGGTTTCACATACATTTTAAAAAGGTGAAACGGTGGTGCCCTATGCCACAATTCACTGGCAGTGTATTTGATAAAAAACCTTAGGTCACCAAGAATATTCCTTTTGGTAATGTGTACTGCTGCAAAGCCTTTGGCTAGGTGTTTCTGCTTGACCTAAGCATTTTGCTGTTTTGACTGATGAGCCCTTATTGAAAGGTACTGCCTTCCATTTGTGTTTTTATTTTTACATTTTTTCTAACAACTGAGAGCCTTTCACAGGCTACCACCACACTTGAAAATGGAGCATAAGTCTTTTGAACAGCTTGCAAGTGGGTTACAGCAAGACAGATTCTACTGCTCATTGCAGGTAGTGATACACAGAAGAATAGTGTAGTGATTTAGTTTTCCATGTTGTCTTTGCAGAATGAGTAGATTGCTGAGTGAGTGACATGGAATCTTGCTAGTGAGAATGCTGTTGTCTGATTGAGAGTTCTGAATGAGAGAGTTGGTGAGATGTAGCCTACCTGGGAGGATGCCAGTGCACGTTTGCTTGGAGCTCTGGTAAACTTGACATATGAAACATAAAAGATGCACTGGAACCTCATTAAAGGAACAACTGGAACATCAAGAGATGTCAGAGTCATCACTGGGAACTCAGAGCTTTACATTGGCGATGAGGATGCTGACTGTGCTGGGGGGACAGCACTGAGGATGGCACATGCACCGCCGCCAACCCAAGAAGAAGACCCTCCCAGGTAGGGCAAGCGCTTATTGTCTTTAGGCGCAGTAGGGCCCAGCATTAAGGCCTCTGCCGCAAAATGTAGTGATCTGGGCCAAACACGAGCCATCTAGGTTGGCCTGTCTAACCGGAAGTTGGGTAGGTTAAACTCAGAGGGCCAAGAGACTGACAGAGCAACAGGGGCAGGGCTTAGGGCCCAATTGACTGTCCTGGAGGGGTTTGATAAACCAAAGCTGGGACATGAAGGGCTATAAGCCCATTGCAGTAGCAATTGGAGAGGCTTGGAGCGTGAGTTGCGCCTTGCAATTGAGGAATCTGGAAGTCATGTTGTGCAGATGAGGGGCTTGGAGCCCAGGGCAGCAGCTTGGGAGAGGCTTGGGGGCTGACCTGCGCCTAGGAGAAACTAGGAGACCACTACTCTCTGGCAGAGGGGCTAGATGCCCAGTTTTTGGACTGTGTTCCTATGAGGGCCAATAATGACATTGGTGGAATTTTGAGCCATTATAGCGCCTGGAGGGGCTTGGAGCCCAAATGCTGTTATGAGGAGGGGTCTAGAGCCCATTGCAGCATTTTAATGGGCTTGGAGCCCGTGACTGCACTTGGAAGTGCTTGGAGCCCATTGTGGTGCAGCTGAGGGGCACTTTGCCCATTAAGACAGCGCCAAGGAGCTGGTTTATAAGCTGGTGGTTTATGGATCTGGAGACCACTGTGCCTTCTGAGCGACACTGTGCAGAGAGGAGGCACTAAGAGACTTACCTGCTAGCAGAGCCGGCTGGTGTTCTGTAGAGATGTGGCACATCTGGCTGTCCTGGGAGGCTGGTTGCTAAGAGGCCTTTGTGTGCATGCGGGGTGGCTGTCCTGGAGATCCGTGTATGGAGCGGATGAGGCGCGCAGTGAGAGAATCAGCGAGAGTCTTGGATACTATTACGGTATGGAGCTCCGCTTTCCCCTGATGGCAGGATTTAAAATGGGGCTGCAGATTTACTTTTGTTTTGATTAAATATGATGTTTTGGATAGTATGCAGCAGAGTTTAATTTAAAATGTTAGGTTTTAATTGTCATGTGAGGACTGTGATAGTTGTGATATTTTGACACTACAATTTCAACATGAGCATTTTTGGGTGAATGTACACTGAATGGGAGTGTGTGGTGTTGTGACCTTTGTTAAGAGGCACATTTTTTGATATGAGCAATGTTAGTTTTATGAAGCAGCTGTGTTTAACGCATGTTCTTTCCGCAGAAGGACTTATCAACGCAATAGGCAAAGTGACTGATATAGTTATAGTACATGGCACGGAAAATGTGATAAATGGTACATGCTTACTAATATTTGCTTTGCAGGTGTGACTGTTTAAAGGACTTTTGTGCCATTTAGGGAGAACTAAGAAGCTTAGTTAGAATTTTTGCAGTGATGTTATTAATTTTTAAGCAATGTTTTTGTGTTGCAGTTGGGGATCTGCATGTGTAAGTCTTTCTGGTGTGCTAAGGATTTGGCATTTTGGTGATTTCTGTAGTTGTGTGCTTGATGGCTTAGTGCTTGGTGTGTTCATTGGTGTTGTTCTTCACAGCAGTTGAGTTAGTTTGTTGGATTCAGAGAACACGGGTAACGGATAAGGGGTGGCAATATTGCACTGTTTGTGGTGTTTGGATGTTGTTTCACTCGAACATTTGGAATTTCCAACCTGGTTCTTTGAGTGTGTGGTGCACATCATAGTGTTGTGTGTTGGTTCGGGCTGTGAAGATTGATGTGGGTGGTAGTACAAGTATTGTGTGTTTGTTTTGGATGCATTTATTTATGTGAGGTGCGTAATGATGGTTCCTCATAGTTGTGTTTGGTCTATATGGTGGATCATTAGGACACAGATGACAAATTGGGGGTGGCGGCATAGGCACTTTTGGGTGCACTTGTTGTTTTGTGTCGTTTCACTCAGGTGTTTGGAATGACCAGCCTTGTTCTTTGGTGTGTGTGGGTGCACAGCTTGGAGTTGTGTGTGTGGTGTGGCTATGAGGTTAGTGTTGGTTATATGTTTTTTGTGTGGTGGAGGAGGAGAGAGGTGAGAGAGATACATGAGGTGTTGAAGATTGGTAGTGGTGCAATTTTCAGTGGTTGGTGTTCTTCCTTTACTGTGTAGAAAAAAAGGGGGGCATTGTTAGTATGTGTTATGGTACCATTTGAACTGGGTTCATGTATTCTGAGGGGTGCACAGGGAGTTCCAAACGTTATTTTGCAGTGTGTGTCCTCCCAGGTGTGCCCCGTACCCCCTCCTCAGACCCTGCAGCCAGCCCACACCACAGGGGACTACCCTGCACCCCTGGTCATGTCCCATAGGCAGTCCATCTACCCTGGCCATGCCCCCCAGCCAGCCCACATGTCACCATGTACCAGTGAGCACCAGGTCATGTCCCCCTGCACCCCCACCCACCCTGCATTGACGGGCACCTGCCAGCAGGCCATGGCTCATGTCCCCCTGGACCCCATCCACCCTGCATTGACGGTCACCTGCCAGCAGGCCCCGACTCATGTCCCCATGCACCCCCACCCACCCTGCATTGACGGGCACCTGCCAGCAGGCCCCGACACATGTCCCCCTGCACCCCCACCCACCCTGCATTGACGGGCACCTGCCAGCAGGCCCCGACTCATGTCCCCCTGCACTCCCAACCACCCTGCATTGACGGGCACCTTCCAGCAGGCCCCGACTCATGTCCCCACCCAACATATCATAAAGATGCACATTCATGGGCCTCATGTCCACCAAAATCCCACTGCAAGCCACCCCAGTCACACAGAGACACAATCAAGTTTCCCATCCACCCCACACTGAAAGGCCTATTTCTTGTCACAAACCAAAAGTCAACTATGCACATCAACACATGTCCGTCACAGACACTGTGTGCCAGTGATTGTGCAAAACCACATTGTGACATGCAGTAAACCAATGAGCGAATACCACACATGGGAGTAAGAAATCAAAATGTATTGTGCAGAAAATTAAGCAAATGGAATCAAAGCATGAAAATAATATTAATAAAAAAAGAAGAATGCATGTCTCAAAAATAAAATGAAAATAATGAAGTCACAATCCAAAGTCATCCAAAATAAAGTCAATGAAAACTCCTTGTCCACCATAGCAAATCCAAAGGGAACAGAAATTTCAAAATCCATTGATCCATGGCGAAGTAAAATAACATTTTTACAGAAATGCACAGTCCAACTATGTACAGAGATTGAAACCAGGGTCCATGAGCCCAACTAATGAAATGAAACCTATAAAAAAAAAAAAAATACCTAAGAACTATATACAAAAATGTGGGGCATTCTCCAAGCATCCCAAAATAAAAAGAGAAGAGAAAGGAAACCTAACACTAACTAACTAACTATATACAATGGCAGCGGGCAAGTCCTACGGCTCACTCTGTGATGTTGTGGGCCAGGGCATCATCGAACTCCATGCCTATCTCCTGGAGGCGGGCCTCTGCCCTGGCCCCGAGGTCTCGCAGGGATGCATCCAAGGCCTGTTCCAACACCCTGCTAGTTGCCTCATGGCATTCAGCCCGCCTCAATGCCCGAAGCATGGAGAACTCTGCCCTGACCATTGTGAGCCACGCCTCTTCCTCTCGCCGCCGCTCCGCATCTATACGCTGGCCCAACCGCAGCCACATGGAAGACAAACCCATTCCAGGATCCTCCTGCTGTTAATGGCCCCGAGCCATCATTGCTCCCACCTAGAGCCTGCTGCTGCTGTCCATGTGCCCTGCCCGATGATGCCTGCACATCCTCCACCTGCTGGTCTCCAGTTGTTGGGGTGCCCACCCCTGCTGGACCGCCGACTCCCGACTGTAGCAGGGATGGAATCTCCACCAAGCTGGCTGTGTTGGTCAGACCAGGTCCACAGGGGGCCCTGGTGGAGTCTGGGCCGGAAGACGGCAGGGAGAACGACTGGCGCATAGTCTCCACAGAGGAGGAGAGGTCCGCCAGAGTGCGTGACACATATAGGAACCCACCGACCATGGCCCCTCCCAACTGTGCCACAATGCCATGCAGCTCTTCATGATGGCGTGCGTGCTCCCCCCTGGGAGCATGCACGTCATCACGAATGACACGGGTGCGCAACGCAACACCAATCAGGACAGAGCCCATATGGTCACGGGACTCCTCGTCCGCAGGTAGTGGAGAGCCAAATGACGTGGGCCTCCCCCCTAACTGCGGATGGCCCTGGGACGGGGCATCCCTGCTGGTGCATGGTGGTGCCGTCACAGGGTCAGGGACAACGACATGCACAGGCCCCTCTGCAACGACCTGTGCTGCCTCCTGACCCTGGCCCTGGACTGCACCACTTGCACCAGTGGTACTACCCCCACCAGGCCCCATGTGCGGCTCAGTAGCGGGCTCCTCCTCCTCTGTGGAGACCACCAACCTGGATGTCTCTGCACCGTCTTCCGCCATTGCAAGCCCTTGTGGGGGCTCACCCGGCCCTTCCGCTACAGCCGTAGTGGCAGACGCAGCAACAGTCCCCTCGCTCCCGGACGATGGCAATTCCTGGGAGGGTGGCTGGGCCTTGCGTTGCCGCCCGGTGGAGGCATCCCCGCTGCTTAGCTCCACAGCACCGTCTCCGCCCTCTTCTTCACTCGACGCTGCGTAGAGGGAGACATAGAACACAAGCATCAGGGTACTGTACAATAGTCCCCTATACAGGAAGCAATATCACATGAGTGGCACTGTCAAACGTCACTTCCATACTGTCCTTCCACAACACATTGGTCAATGCACGCAACACACATACAGAAACAGGCAGGGCGCATGCAATCAACATCAGCATCCATGTACAAGGCCCTCTATGGACATAATTGTTGCCTTTAAACTGACATGCATCATGGCTCATACTGATCCCATGCACACACATCACCGGAGGGTCATGCATCATGGCTCGTACAACACAGATACAGTGGAGACAATGGTGACCAGACTGCTTAAGTGAATCTACACATTATCACGGACATGTGTCATGCATCCATGGCATTTCAAACCACACACACACTTCTCAGACACACAGATATGTACACCAGACATGTACATGAGAGTCGCACCCATCTTTCACCCCCATACATGTCCAAGAACAAGGACAGGCATGCATTCATGTGTGCATTCCGCATGCTGCTCCCCATGTTGCATTGGAACACATGCACCATCCATGTGGTTCACGCATAACTGGTCTCACATGCATTACCATGATGTATCTGCACACACACATCCATACATGGCCTATGTCACACATACAGCCAAGTAGCTGACTACCAGCACACCGCAACATGCCCTGTTTCACACAGCAATGCATGGCCACTTACCTCTCAACTCCAGACAGGTCTTCCTCTGAAGGATCTGGGCGTGGAGCGCTGGGCTTATGCGTTCCAGGACCCTCATCTGGATGTTGCTCAGGCTGACCCGGCACCCCTCTGCATCCTCTGCCTTCACAAGGTGCCGGGCCTTGTTGAGGATCCTGGACCGGAAGTCCTCCCAGCGGTTCCAGACGTGCTTGATGTCGCGGGTTGCCATGCCCTCCGCGTTGATGGCAACCACTACGTCCTCCCAGATCCTTTCCCATCCTTCCTTTTTGGCGCGCAATGGTGTGAAGAGGGCATCATAATGCCGCAGAACTTGCTCCACCAGGACACCAACTTCCTCCTCACTGAAGCTGGTGGCCTCTTCCTCTCTGGCTGGGGGTCGCCAGTGGTCTCGGATGGTGTTTGCCCCAACATGGCGACCCCCGAGGCAGGTGTGGGTAGGTAACTGGATCCTGTGGCTGGGCTGTGGAGTGATGGTATCCCAGTCGGGAGTCTTCTGTTCCAGCAGGGGTGTACACAGCTACTGGACCCCTGCAGATGGCTGACGTGCAGGCACCAAATAGCAGGGCACGTGGGCAGCAGGCAGACAGCAGTAATTGGCAGGTGGGAGCGTGCTCGGGGCTCTTGGGGGCAGGAAAATGGCCTTTTGGGCCGGAGTGTGGTCTTCTGTGTGTTTTCACATGGCCAGCTTGATACTGAGTGATTTGGAACGTGAAAAAAGTGTACGTCAGTGTGAAATTTGAGGAAAGGCCCTTAGCGCGTAAGCGCGTCTGAGACGTTACGCATGCGGGCGTTTCCCTCGTGACGGGTGCATAGTAATTCAGCATGTGAAAAAACAGCAGTCGCGTGTTAATGTGTGTAATCCGAGGAAAGGGCAAAAGCGCATAAGTGATGTGATGCGCACGGGCATTTCCCTCAGCACAGGTTAAAGGTGAGCGGGTCCCGGCAGTTTGCTGTATGTGCCTTTCGTGGAGACCGATGTGTGTGTTGCTACTTCGTGTTGTTTCGCACACCATCACTACTTCACAGCTATCAAGGACGTATCTCTTCTTTTGGCGGGGGTATTGGCTACGCGTGTTTTTCATTTTCACGCTAGTCTGACGGTGAGTCGCACACACTATTTTTCCCACTGCAGGTGCCCCTGTGTATCGCGTACCAGTTTTTGAGGTCATAGTAGACTGCGTGTTCCACGTATATGTGTTTTTTGTGTCCCTGGGTGCCACCGCGTACTGCGGGAGGTTAATTCCACACACGTGGGCTATAGGGGTGCTTGCACAGTTTTCCTGCAGTTTTGGGGTTCCTGAGCCTTGCGTGACCCGTCACTTCATCACCGGGGTCACAGACAGCCTTGCAGGTGCAGGGGTGCTTATAACATCTTGTATATCAAACGCAGCACTAAGGCTAAGCGTGCCTCTAATTACAACTTGACTCTGGTGACTGGCGGTGGACCTGCACCAGAGGAGGAAGAGCTCACTCCACATGAGGCACTCGTTGCGGAGTTCATACCACCTGAATTGGTTGAAGGAGTGGGAGAGATGCTGGACTTTGATGCCCAGTCCAGTGAGTGTTGATGCGTGTTTGTTGAGGACGTGTGTGTTTCACTTGTGGGATGTGTTGTGCATGATTGCCACTACATGTGACGTGTACATGGTTCTGATGTTTAAGTAATGCAATGCTTCCGTGATGCATGTCTGCTCTGCTGGATGGTGGACATGTGGAGCAGACGGTGACTGTCCGCATCAACACTATTGCACCCTACTGACATGCTGGTTACAAGTATGCCCCTCCAGTCCATGTTCCAGCTCACTGGCCCTTCTGCATGTGGCGTGGGGTGACCTTCCTCTCAGCCCAGGCACAATGTCATTGCATGACTGAAGTGCATGTCTCCTCTGCCTGCATGCGGGGACTCCATGTAGGCATGCTCCCTTGCCCCTCCTCCCCCACTCTGCACCCCAGTTCCAAATTTGCACTGGTCTGCTTCAATCTTGCAAATGTGTACTTTCCTGTTCATGCGTCCTGTGTAGATGCTAACTTCCAGCGTACAATCTGCCAGACATATGCCGTGTGGTACAGCCTTAGTACTTGATGCAGGGTATCTCACTTGTTCTGTGCATAGGTCAGATGTCCCGCAGGGACATGAGTGCCCATTCATGCTCCATGTGCACTGCACGCAGGCCCATATGTGTCCTTGACTGGATGATCACTGTAATACAAGTCCTGGGTGGCATACATTGCATGGCATCTCATCAGCCTTCCTATGTCAACTGTGGGTCAGTACTGCGTTGCACACATGTTTAGGGTCTGACATTCTGTGTGGCTCACAGGCCTCAGCCTGTTTAATGGCCAATGACTCTGTCCAACTGTTGTTGTGTCTTCTTCACACGTGGGCGGCCTCCAGAGTTTTCATCATGTGTCCTGCTTACTGTCCCATCATCATTTGCAGTGTTGTCACTTAAATCACATTAAGCTGTTGATGCCAGTCAACACTGCCTGTCAATACACATGTGTATGGTCAGCCTTTTGATACCATGCTAGGCATCCCTGCTTTTGTACTTGGGTGGAGGGGTGCTTGGCTTCTAGATATGGTACACATTGAATGCACAATGCACGTGATGCCTGAATTCGACCTTGCACTGCCTTCACATTTCCTGACACACACCATGGAGTCCTTGTACATGTAGTTAGTGAGTGGCATACACATTTTCTGCACTGCATAGACCCACCTCCATGGAAACTGCCACCTTTCAACAAGTCTGATCACAGAAGCAATTCAAAGTTGACCCAGCATGCATGCCAGGTTATATGTTGTGTGTCACATGTCTGCCGGATGCGTTTGTTGTCGGTGTGTGTGTGTGTGTTGTGTGCTTCTGACATGTGTAGTGACCTTTTTTCTCTCTATCTTTCAGGTGATGACGCAATGGAGGTGGAGGATGGTGTTGTCATGCCAGACACAGGGTTGTTACCACTACATCAACCCGGCACAAAAGGGGTGGTGGGGTGGTAGGCCACTAAAACCCCCAAGTGCTACAGTCCATTTTTTCTCTGGTTGCCTATGAGTCCAGCCTTGATGACGACTCTGACGTCCATGTTGAGTTGGATGAGCATCAAGTCCATGTGTCAGGGGTGAGTGATTCTGATGTGGACACTCCTCTGTCCGGGACACCTGCACTGAGGGATCAGACAGTCTTGGTTCCTCCGCCCGTGGTGGATCGGGACGCAGGGTCACACTCCACACCAGTCACTGATGTGCCTGGGACATCACGTCGACGGGGGCATGGAGTCGTGCAGCCGCGGGCGGTGCCAACAAAGCGAGGACCCCCGGTCCTTGGGTCCCGCAGGGGTCAAGCCCGTCAACACGGTCGCCACGCGCAACCGCAGTATACTGACTGGGAGCAAGACATGACGGCCAATTCAGAACGGCAGGGGGCAGCAATGGGGAACATCGCTGAGAGCATGGAGCGTGTGGCCCGATTTGTGCTCCCCCCTGCTAGGCAGGTGCTTCTCCAGCAGCAGGCGGCACGGTCCATGGCCCGCTCGCTCAGGCTGGGCATGGCGGCCTCAGACAGGGCACGCCAGGCTGAAATGTCGTCTCTGCATCAAGCAATTGCTGCTCACGCAGAGGCACACATGGATGCCCTGAGGGAGGAGTATGCTTCCCTCAAATCCACTCTGGGTGTCCTTATGATGTCCCAGAGGCAGCAGGCAGAGGAGAGGTTTGCACAGCTTGAGCGTACCATCTCGGCTGAGCTACAGGCTTGCCGGGAGGTGCAGCGGTTGTCCAGCCAGTCCTTGCAGGAGGAACTCCGTGTTACACGTGCTACCTTGCAAGAGTAAGCACGTGTATCACGTGAGATTCTGCATGCAGACCTACATCACATCGCCACACAGAACCAGGCTCACCCATCCTTGCTGCCGACGAGGGGCAAGCTGCGGCTAGGCGTGGCCAGGCTACTGTGCCACGTCCTCCTTTCCAGGATGAGCCAGACTCAGACGACCATCTATCTCCCACATAGGTCGGGCTGTGCAGGCGTTGAGCCCATGGAAGTTTTTTTTTTTGCTCAGCATCATCGCATGTGGGTGTTGAGCAGCACCCTGTACCTCCCCCCTCCTGGGTGCCTCCCCTCCCCCCGGGTCGTATGTGGCCATTTTTGATTTTTCTTTTAGTTTAGTTAGTTAAGTTTCTGTTTGATAGTTAGTTTAATTAAGTAATGTAGGTTTTTCATAGTTAGTGTAATTAGTTAATATAGTTTAAAATTGCTTGTCTATTGTGCTTTCATGTGATGGTGCGGTGCTTTGTGGCTTTTGAAGGCATCCACTGTCTGTTCCGGCTGGGCCCTTCAGGCTGGTCTTGTGTATGTGTTTGCTGCTTGGGGTCCTTGATTCACATATGCCACTCCTGCCTCCCTTATCCATGGGCTTGCAAGGATGGTTCGGTGTGACAGCCTATTACACAAGGGCTTTGGACTGTCATATCTGTGGCATGTCTGGTGCTGTGTGACTTGTGTTGACACCCCTAGTGGGGATGATTTTGGTGTTATTGTCCTCTGTTCAGCTTTTGCTAGATGGGGTGTTTCATGATCAATGTGTACATTCATTGCTATGCGTTGTGTAGTATGTTTCTTATCTTTACTGTACACGTGCTTGTTGCAATTAATGCCGTAGATAGTGTGTGCCACACTTTGGATGTGAAAGACAGACTGATGGTATGATTTCTGATGTAAGTCTCTGACATGGTCCAGTAATGAGATGCCTGAAGAGACACACACAGATGACCTTAAAGCATTAATCATGTGTTTCAGGCCCTTTCTGCAGGGGGACGAGCCTCCAGACCACCTTTGCCAGCAGACATGGCCCATTGGACATCTGAATTCTGGACACGTTTGTTGGTGCGCACATGCACATGTGTACACAAGCAGAGGCACAGGGATTGCAGACCTACATCCTAGAACTGCTGACGTGTTCCAAGGAACTCCAGGCAAGGTGAGCAGCACAGGGGGGCCACAACACAGCAAAGCTTGCACTAGGCGAGTTGCACATGCAGGCTTAGTAACAGCACTGAGGGTGAGCTTGAACAAATATTGGTGTTGAAGCACACAATGCAGCTCAGATGTGTTGGTGGACTGATGGCTGTTGATTGTAAGGTTGTCTGGGACACTTGCAGGGGCAGTGGCACATACCCTCTGGTACACCATGGTCCATTGAGACACTTGTATCAACCATGTAGCCTTCTGAGACATGGAAAGGGGCAGCTCACAGGGACATACAGCAAGGGACATACTCGGGTGCAGTGCATTTCATTTCCATGTACATTTTGATACATGCACTGCCTACTTTGTTTCAGTCATGGTGGAACACGACTTGTTCTGAAGTCATGCCTTGCTATATGGGTCTGTCTGCTTACCCAGGGAACATTGCATGTTGTGTGAATTGTGACACATTGGTGTTCCATTTGCCACGCACCCACCGGCGGCTGATTTACTGCATTGACTGTGTATGACCCATCACAGGGGTAATGTTACATATGGGTACGAAGCATCTACACCAGATTGTCTGTTTGTAGAGTAGTTTGTTGCTATGGGGCATGTTTGGTGGTGCGTTTTTGTGTTATGGGCATGGACAGATTATTAACTGTGGCTCTCTTTGCAGCATTGCAGTGCTCCTGTAACCGGACCTGAGAGTGCGCAGGCAGGAGGCCAGCACTCAAAACTAGAGCTAAGTGTCTTGTTGTTTTTCTTTCAAACTGCTCTTTATAGGCTTGCTGGGGGGTGCCCTAATGCATGGATGAATGTGTAATTCAATTTGGTATGTTTGTTTTCCCCTAATCACCCTAATCATCAGTCCTCTCCAATTTTAAAACCTGTACCCTCTACCCGGTGTTCCTGCTTCCCGTACCTATCCAATCAACGTTCCCTAACCCTCTTTCCCCGCTGGGGTTGCGGATGCCGGTGTAAGCCCCAAACTTGCAGGCGCCAGAACCTTAGAGGGGGTGGTTGGTTCGTGCCACTCCTAAGCCTGGACTACAGAAGGCCATGACAATGATGTCCAAGTTTGTTCGGATTGTGTATGTGTTCATGCAGGTAGTCCATTTTCGTGCATTCCCTACTTTCATGTGTCATTCCTCCTCCCCTCTCCTGCCACTCATTCCAGTTATCCAGTGTGCCAACACCTGTCCTGACTGCATATCCCTGACCCTCCTTCCCCACCAGGGTCTCAGAGGCCTGTGTGAGTTTGACCTTGCAGGCACCCGGGACACGGTGGGGGTGGTTGTTTCATGCCACTCCTGCGCCTGTACATGGGACCTGTGACAGTACACATCCGTTCATGGTGCATCATTCTATGTTAAGTACCACACATGGTTCACATCGTAATGTGACATTGTTTTACTGTGCTACCTTGGTTGTTACATCATTGTGGTAGTACTTGGCCTTTGTGAGGTACTGCTACGTCAAGTCATCTACTGGAGGGTGTTGTGGTTTGTATTTCTGGCTTGGATTTTGTGATTTTGCAAATGAGGGTGGACTCTGAGGGTGGAGGCCCCTTTTTACACACAAGGTGGGAGATGGTGACGAAGGGGAAGGGTGATCCTGTGGCCAGGTGAAATTGAGGGTTGAAGGCTCCATGACCCAGGCGCAGGTGTTCAGTGGGTCATGGTCATTTGTGAGGGAGGGGGGGTTTGTTGTTGATAGTTGCCTTACCCTGCAGTGTGATGGGAACCCTGACATTGTAATTGTGGTATCCTATGTACATGTTGTGTTCTGCTAATCAATGCCTGTTCATGTGTTGTGTTTACCTTTCAGGTGTGAGGGGATAGTTGTGGTTTGACATGCTGGGGTGTACACATGGTGAATGTTCACATGTGATGTGTAGAGGACACTGATGGTCACTTGATTTCACATGCATATGTTGAGCGCATGTCCTTACTGACCCACACACTTGCACTATGATGGACAACATGTACAACCACCCTTGGATATCCACGTGTACACTCTGTTTGCCTTCTGGTGCCCACTGTGTCTCTGCAGCACATGTTCTGTGACCAATTATGGATCCTGTACATGCCTAATTTTCTTTTTGATGTGGTTTGTCGCTTAGATGTGATGCTCAGGTTGTGCATCACACACAATAGCTGTTCACTGTGCTGTGCGCTGAGCAGTGTGTTGCAGGAGTTGGACACAGCACACAGAAGCTGCAGTGTTGATTTTGCAATGCACAATGTGCATGTAGACAGGCATTCATTGTTATGTTACGTCTACAACTTTTGTAATGCATTTGGGAATGACTTATTTTGGGTGGGAGGTTGTTGGTCAGTCATTTCATCTGATTCCATGTCAGGCATCATTGTCTGATGCCACTGTACATTTTTGACATGGCAATGTGTACCTTATTGGTACTGTGTTGGTGTATGGGTATTGCTTGCCATGTCATGTTGTGGTTTGGGAGGGTTTGAGTGACATAACAGTGATGGTCATGGCCTGTTTTGCAGGTGTGTGTGATTCACACCTTGCATGTCAGGGTCATCCGCTTCTCAAAACAACTAGCTAGGGGTAGATCTCTCTCCGCGGCAGGGGCCTCCCTCTGGAACAGCCTTCCTGCCTCACTGGAACTTGAGGAGAACCATCTCCGGTTCCGGAAGCACCTCAAGACCTTCCTCTTTGCTTCTGCTTTCTCTCTCCCTCTCCCTTGCAAAATTCTTCACTGGAACTGCACTGGATCTGCAACTGAGCCTCTCTCACCAACCTCGGTCCCTGGCCCAGCCACTCTCCACTTGCACTGCCTCCCTGGCAACCCCTGCACTGCGGGACTGTCTCTCTATCCCTACAGCCCCCCGTTCCCAGCACTTATCTACACTTACCTTTGCAGTTGCCACCAGCTGGCCTATTTATTTGTTTTTTAGTCTACTTACCCTGTACTGCACTCCCCCCTCCCCTTCCCTTCCCCCTACCCCTGCACTTGCGCAATCTAAATGACACCTGGCCTAGTAGTATCGTTGTCTGTCTTCCTTTGTTCCCCCCTCCCTGCCTCGTCGCACCTTGAAACACTTGTGTATAGGCACATTACAAATGCCATATCATGCCATGTCATATGTGTGCCTTTTGGTCAGACAGGATAGCTTGTGTTTAAGTAGCTAGGGATGCAGACAATGTGGCACTTCCATGGCAACTATCTCAGGGTGGTAGGGTTGTGACAGTTGACTGTCTCTTTGTCATCATTGATTGTCACCTGGTATGTGCCAGGCCTGTGTGCACTCCGCAGGGGTGGGAGTTTAGGTGAAAAATGTGGCCACAAGCTGGGTCCGGGCTTCCTCGCCACATGCCCTGACCCCTCCCATGGGCAGCGCCTGTGCCTGTGGTTGGGGATGTGGGGGCACCACCATGTCCACTGGTACGCCCTGCCGTGTTGCAACATTGTGCAGGACACATGCTGCCACAATGATCCTGAACACTACTGGGGGTGCATAGAGTAGCTGCCCGCCAGAGCGGTCAAGGGAGCGGAAACGTGACTTGAGCACTCCGAATGTGCTCTCCACTATGGCCCTGGTTGCAATATGGGCGGCGTTGTATCTTACCTGGGGTGGTGTGGTGGGGTTCTGGATTGGCGTCATCATGTGGTTGCTCAGAGGGTAGGCACTGTCCGCTGGGGAGGGTAAATGGTTGTTATTATTGGGGTTTGTGTATTGGTGTATGTGTGTGTGACATGCATGCATGTGCAAGGGCATTTGTACTCACCTAGGAGCAAGGTGTCGCCATGCTGCCCAGCTTCCAAGGCCCGGCTCAGGGCGGACATTCTGTATATGAAACTGTCATGGGTGGAGCCAGGGTAGTTTGCATAGACAGAGGTGATGATTCCCTTTGCATCGCATACCACTTGTACATTGGTGGAATGCCAGTGCTTGCGGTTTCGGTAGATGTGCTCAGTGGCCCTAGGTGGACGTAGGGCCACATGGGTGCAATCTGTGGCACCAAGCACTTTGGGGAAGTGTGCCACACTGAAAAAATCCAGGTCAACGGCCTGCCTTTCTGCGGGTGTTCTGGGCATGTATATGTGCCTGCGGACTGAGGGGCACGCTGTCATGATTGCCAGTACCTGGTGTGACTGCGTGGCCTGTGAGACCCCCCCACTATGGCAGTAGTCCGCTGAAATGACCCAGTGGCCAAGAAATTCAGGACATTGAGCACCTTCTCCAAGGGGCTCAATGCTTGGGAGCAAAGGGTGGGGGATGTAAGGTCATCTTCCCACTCCCTGACCAGGTCTAGGATGATATGGGGTGGAAACCTATACCTGCCGTAGACCTGGTCGTCAGGCATCCCAAAAAGGCTTGTCCATGGTGCGAAAATGCGTGCCCTGGCTATTCTCCTCCTCCTGCGGTGTCCCACGATCAGTGCTGCGACAAATATGGCATTCATCGTAGCTGTATATACGTGTTTGTTGTTTGCGCGCACTTTTATACTGTGCACGGGGACGCTTCCGCCTGCCTTCGTGTGGCGGACGTGTTGACGCCTGTGTGCGTCTTTTGCCGTGCACGGTTTTCCCGTATTCGAATCCATGAATACGGGTTGTTCGCGTGCGTGTGGGCGTTCCGTGTAGTTCCCTGCAGTACTTCCCCAGTTATGCCTTCTTTTTCACGCGTTATTCCCCATTCCGCGTGTTATGCCCACTGTTCCGCCCACTTTGGTTGTGTGCGCCGCGCTATGTGCGCTTTTGCTGTGCACGTAGCGCACGCCGTGTGTGCCCGCGTGTGCCATGGCAGGATTTGGCGCACGAACAGCGGGAAACACGCGCAGCGTCTTCCTTGAATCGCACGCGTGTGCATGCGCTGGGTTTCTCACGCTTGCGCCACCTTGCACCTGCTTGCACTGGGATTTTCGGCGCACGTTTGCTCCATGAATCGACCCCATAAGCACTCTGATATGGCAAATGGTAACACTTCTAATACTTAATATTATAAACTCTTTTTTATTGCAAGCAACAATGTTTCTTCTTTTTGTATGTTCGGCCAATCTGCCAACAATACACCTAACATTAAAGACCTTTTGGATCAAAGATTTCCTCCACTGAGGCAAATAAAGCTATAGCTATATGTGGTTGTTTATAAATCCCAAATCCCAAATAGACCAGTTGGGGGAATTATTGTTAAACTGACACTTGACATGTGTCCACCTGACAGATACAATTTTCTGCTGTGTGAAAGCATAATAACCCTTGTTTTCTGACAGTTTATTTATAAGTCATTACACTACACACAGGTTCCTAGTATTCTCAAACTATGATAGAAGCCAATGATTGTTTGGTCCAAAATGTCAAAATCGTCAAGGTATCGTTACGACCCCCAAATGAAGTGGAAACAATGTTTTTGTTTCATTAGGGGATTCAACCATTTCTAAATATATACATTACAGAAGGCTGGAGCCTACACACACCCCTGTTGGAGGCCCACGCTTGTTTTGACTTTTTCTGACATAAGCCCACCCGTTTAATCAGACTAGTGTACTGGCGTATGTGTGCAGTTAAACCAGTGGCCAAAGAAAAACCTTGAGTACACCTAACCCATCTAACCTCCTCCATAGCTTGTTTCTATTACTTTATCAAAAGCTGATGACAAGTCATTTGATGCAACATTAATGGGGCTAATCTGATGCAGCATTTATTTTATGGTAAGGTCAGAATTATACCATTCATCTGGGTTCCCAATCCCTTATGGAAACAACACTGAAATTGATCAAAATGGACACTTTCCCTAGAGCAAGCTCCAAGATTTCTGAACAGGATGGTTGCAAAAATGTTGCTCCCTGCATCTATTACGGCGATGGGGCAGTAGTTGACTGGATCCATGGTACTGCCCTCTTCAAACATCGGGATAAAATCAGAGAGTTGCCATTATGGCAGTATTTGTCATGATGCCTACCTCCAAGGAGCCAGGTCCGACCCAGCAACCCCAGAGGCAGGCATCATTTCCCCCAGGGGAGTGCCAGCGGGCCCAAACTGGGGCCCTTTGGACGCAGTCCTGGCGCCTTAGACGCCAGGCTCATGTTGGACCCCTGTCCTGGCACCTTAGGCGCCAGGCTCATAAAGCTAGACATGTGTTCAAGTGTTTTAATGTGCACTTACCTGATGCAGACCCTGCTGCTACATCCAGGCCCTCTTGAGGCCTGAATGGAACTACTTTACCTGTGGGACTACTTTCCACCCGGGTGTGGTCGGGGAAGGATACATACCTGATCGGTGGAAGGATACACACTTGGAACTTCTTCCAAAGCTATTTAAACCACACCCGATCAGCAACTCACGCTTCGCGTTGTTCTGCTCCTCGCAGCTGGACGCTCACCGTGTCAGCTCCTGCATCTGGATCTCAGCCACGCCTGTCAGTATCCTGGGTCACCTGCAAAGGGAGACAAAAGACCTTACCTGCTAAATCAGCACCACGGAGACATCACACCGACGATCCTGAAAAGGAAGACCTCATTTTTAAAAGCATTTCGCTACGATCGCTGCAGCGCTGCATTTCACTCACCTATCCTGGACGCCTCCATCTTCAGCAGCGATCATCCGGATCCACAGCCACTTCCCAGAGCCTAGAGAGAAAAAGATAAGAACAAGGTGAGAGAAGGAAAGGAATAGGAAAAGCTCAGTTTCCTTCTAAGACTTACCTGTTGGGTCATTCCCATTTCATTTCGGGTCTTGCCGCTTCCAGGCATTTTCCGGACCCCGGCCCCTATGGGGAAAAAGACAAAGACATTGAATGAGCGAATGCAAAGACATTACCCGAGCGCTCATCCAGAATTTACCTGTCATTTACTGGAACTGCACGTTTCACTTCGGGTCGGCGCCATATCTCCAGCATTCCGAACCCCGGCCCCTAAGGGGAAAAAGACATAAGCATTAGCGCTTGCTGCAACAAGACAATGAACATTATTATTAAGCTTGGACTTTTGAACTTGCAGCAGAACTTTTACAGCGCCTTACCTGAATAGTCAAGCTTACCTGAACTCCCATCAATCCTCAATCCAACGAAGTAACTGGGTTTCAACGTGCCCCTGCATCAGAAGCAGGATGGAGAGCTCATCCTTCCTGACCCTAAAGTGAGACATCACGGGGAATCGTAGAAGGGTATCGTGGAGGGTTGGAAGAGAGTGGGAGGCTTGAGCATAACTCAGTCAGTAGGTAATACTCCCTTTTCACGCACAGGGGAATATTCCTGCGAGCCAGAGAAGCCAGAGTAGAGGGGCCCTTCCTGTCCATCTTCAGAGTCCTGCGCTTCACCATTGAAGAAGCATCAGCACTCGAAGCCAGACCTGCGCCTCCGTGGGAATCAGTTGAGCATTACAGAACGCGAAGCCTACCCACAATTTCCCACCCGAGCGCTATGGAGAGAACTGATCCTATCCAAGGAAAGAACAGATGACCTAGCCAAAAGGTTATTACAGGCCCAGGCAGGGCACACTCCTTTACCTAATTCCGGAGACATTTCCACATCAATGGGTTTGAATAACCCGGTACAAATCAATCTACCTGGACACATGCCTTTGGCCCCGCCTGAACATTTTGCGGGGGATCCCAAGAAATATGCCGTCTTTATGAACCAATGTCGGTTACACTTTCTAAGGAGAGCAGGAGCCTTCCCTAACGACCAGACCAAGGTAGCCTTTATACTATCTTACCTCAGTGGCAGTGCTGCCGATTGGTCTATTCCATTGGTAAATCAGGATGATCCCATTCTCCAGAATTTTCAGGGCTTGCAGGCCAGCATGGAAAGATTGTTCGCTCGACACTCTCAAGGACAGGCCCTTGATAACGAACTGCTTTCCTTACGACAAGGTAATCAGGATCTTCTGCCCTACATTGCCACCTTTAACAGACTGGTTGTGGAAACTGGATGGCCAGAAAACAAAAGGATCACATTGTTTCATCGAGGCCTGCACGGAGAGCTTAAGGATGTTCTAGCTCAGATAGTAAACCCACCCCAGGTCTGCGCAGACTACATAGACTTGGTGGTTCAACTTGATCACAGACTTCAAAATAGAAAAGCAGATCGGTTCAAGTACGAAACCCGAATACCGATCAAAACCCACGCTAACTCCAAGAGTAACAATGTATCCGAACCTATGCAAATCGGTGGTGTTAAAGGACCATTAACGCAGAAAGAACGAGAGAGAAGGCGGCAAATGCAACTTTGTCTGTACTGCGGGACTTTCGGTCACTTTCTTCGAAATTGTCCAGTTAAACCACCTAAGAAGGTGGTTGGAGCTACTGATAACGAATTATTGACACCTGATTCGGGAAACGACCTAGCCCGACAAGCGTAGGGGTCTGCTTGCCGAGCTTGAAAACAAACTCTTTGACCTCGCATTTTGTCATGCCAATGGTGCTCGTTGACCCAAAACAGCCTCAGCAGTTGCATGCTTTAAAAGCATACATCAACAGTGGAGCTATTGGAAATTACATAGACCGTGAATTGGCTTCCAGGATTAAGCTTCCTCTCCGCCCGAAAGTAACCCAAGATGTCATTACTACAGTAGATGGAACCGAAATAGCCTCAGGGCCTGTAACGCATTCCACTGTTGAAGTGACACTGGTGGGTCAGGATGGACATCGGGAAGCAATCGTGTTTGATGTGATCAAGGCCCCACAATTTCAAGTAATTCTTGGAATTCCTTGGTTAGAAACACATAATCCCAGAATTGACTGGCGAGCAAAGATGATAAGTTTTCCTGATTGTGAACCAACATGTTATCCAAGAAATCCAGCTATGGGTCTAGCCTCAGCAACTTCCACCCCTGTACAGTTACCGTCAGAATACTAAGAATTCCAAGACGTTTTTCAGAAAGAACAGGCTAACACGTTACCTCCCCATCGGTCTTATGATTGCCAAATCGATCTGATACCCAATGCTCAACTACCTTGTAGTAGGATTTATGCTCTTACGGAACCTGAGAACCTGCATTTGCGTCAGTATTTAGATCAGTACCTAGCCAATGGTTTTATTCGCCCGTCCAAGTCTCCTGTCTCTTCAGCTCTGTTCTTCGTTCTGAAAAAAGAGGGCGACCTTAGAACGTGTATAGACTATCGCGCCCTAAATCAAATAACGATTAAGAATCGTTATCCTCTGCCCTTGATCCCTGAGCTTATCGACCAGGTGAAAGACGCTTTTGTGTACACCAAGTTAGATCTCTGAGGAGCTTATCACCTGGTGCATATAAAAGAAGGCGACGAATGGAAGACTGCATTCAGCACCAAGTTTGGGCTCTTCGAATATCAGGTGATGCCCTTCGGTTTGTGCAATGCACCTGCCGCCTTTCAGTACTTTATGAATGATGTTCTTCGGGAACTTATCGATGTCTGTGTCATTGTTTACATTGACGACATCCTGGTGTACTCTTCTTCAGAATCTGATCACAGAAAACATGTTAGGGCAGTTCTTGAGAAATTGCGCCAGCACAGACTATTTGCAAAACTCGAAAAATGCATTTTTCATACCACAGAAGTTGAGTTTCTCGGATTCATCCTGACACCTCAAGGAGTCCGAATGGACTCGCGAAAGGTGGACGCCATCCTCAAATGGCCATCTCCTAGCTCGGTGAAGGGAGTTCAGAGCATGCTCGGCTTTGCCAATTTCTATCGAAGATTCATCCCGGAATTTTCCCGAACAGTCCAACCCATCACAGCTCTCCTAAAGAAAAACAAACGCTTCGAATGGACTCTTGAGGCCGAACAAGCCTTTCAGGACCTTAAAACCAAATTCACCTCTGCACCTGTATTGAAGCACCCGCACCCAGATCTCCCGTACATTGTGGAAACCGACGCATCCAGTTTGGCCATGGGAGCTGTCCTGTCGCAAAGAGACCCGAAAACTAACCAACTACACCCAGTGGCCTTTTGGTCCAGAAAATTTTCTCCTCCTGAAATCAACTATGCAATTACCGATAAAGAGTTACTGGCCATCAAATCTGCTTTCAAGGCTTGGCGTCACTATCTTCTCGGGGCAAGACACACCATCACCGTAATTACGGACCACAGAAACTTACAGTATTTAAAGACGGCCAAAGCTCAATCTTCACGACAACTCCGATGGGCTCTATTCTTTGCGGAATTTGATTTTGTAATTACCTATCGCTCTGGCTGCAAGAATGGAAAAGCAGACGCCTTATCCCGGATTGGCATGGAAGAAGCTAATTCGAGCTTAGAACCTGTGCCCATCATACCTGAGCAAAGAATCTTAGGCTTAACTTCATTGCAAACTATTGAGGACATCCAAACGCAAGTAAAACAACTTCTAGACTCTTCAACCTTACTGGAATGGAGTCAAAAGGGTCCTCATTACACCGTTAAGGATGACTTACCCTACTTCCAGGAGCGGTTGTTTCTGCCAAGTAAAGAATTGCAAGAACTTGTTATTGCCCATCATCATGAATCTTTAATGGAAGGACACCCTGGTATCGCTAAAACGGAGGAACAAATCAAACGCCACTTCTGGTGGCCTTCTTGGAGAAAAGACATAAAGTCTTTTGTTCTGTCTTGCGGAATTTGCGCCCAAAACAAAGCTCAAAAGAAAAGGCCAGCCGGCCTACTTCAACCCTTGGATATTCCACCGGCACCATGGCACACCCTGTCAATGGACTTTATAACCGACCTGCCTCCTTGTGCTGGTTACAACACAATCCTTGTAATTGTGGACCTATTCTCCAAAATGGCCCACTTTATCCCTTTAAAAGGTTTGCCTTCAGCTTCCACCTTGGCCAAGGAATTCCTGGAGAATATAGTTCGCATACATGGTTTCCCTTCCGTATTAGTCTCGGATCGTGGAAGTCAATTTATCTCGCATTTTTGGAAGAAGTGTTGCCGATTAGCACAAATAGATGTGCGGTTATCCACCAGCCACCACCCCCAGACCGACGGACAAACCGAGAGAACCAATTAGACTCTCGAGCAATATCTTCGGTGCATGTTACACCAATCTGAGTTGAATTGGAAAGATATTCTTTGGATCGCAGAATATGCATACAACAACTCAGTGCATTCTGGAACCGGACAAACCCCTTTTTTTACTTTGTATGGTCACCATCCTCGGACCTCTGACCTAGATCCACCTCTGACCCTGGAAATGCCCGCAGTAAATCATCTGCATTCCACAATAATCCGAGCCTTCAAGAAGCTGCAAGTCATTTACAGCAAGCCAAGAAAAAGTATAAAGAAAACGCTGATTTGCACCGAAGTAAAACTCCTCCTTACCAAGTAGGAGACCAGGTATAGCTAGCAACTAAACATTTACCCCTCAAGGGCCCGCGGACCTTCAATCCCAGATTCATAGGACCTTATCCCATCAAGGCTATAATCAACCCAGTGGCCTTTAAACTGGATCTAACGTCCAACATGTGTATTCATCCAGTTTTTCATGCATCACTTTTGAAGCCAGTACAACCAGGAACCCGATTATCCAAGCCTCCAGATCCAGTTCAAATTGAAGGGGAATTAGAATTTGAAGTTAAAGACATTTTAGACTCCAAGGTGGTAAAGTTCGAAACTCTTCTATCTTGTTAATTGGAAGGGATATGGACCCCAGGAGAGATCATGGGAGCCTAGTAACCATGTCCACGCACCTCGATTAGTACAAAGGTTTCACCGGAGATTTCCGAACAAGCCAAAACCCCCGGAGGAAAGAACCTTGGGAGGGCCTTGAGGGGGGGTACTGTCGTGATGCCTACCTCCAAGGAGCCAGGTCCGACCCAGCAACCCCAGAGGCAGGCATCATTTCCCCCAGGGGTGTGCCAGCGGGCCCAAGCTGGGGCCCTTTGGGCGCAGTCCTGGTGCCTTAGGCGCCAGGCTCATTTTGGACCCCTGTCCTGGCACCTTAGGCGCCAGGCTCATAAAGCTAGACATGTGTTCAAGTGTTTTAATATGCACTTACCTGATGCAGACCATGCTGCTACATCCAGGCCCTCTTGAGGCCTGAATGGAACTACTTTACCTGTGGGACTACTTTCCACCCGGGTGTGGTCGGGGAAGGATACATACCTGATCGGTGGAAGGATACACACTTGGAACTTCTTCCAAAGCTATTTAAACCACACCCGATCAGCAACTCACGCTTCGCGTTGTTCTGCTCCTCGCAGCTGGACCCTCACCGTGTCAGCTCCTGCATCTGGACCTCAGCCACGCCTGTCAGTATCCTGGGTCACCTGCAAAGGGAGACAAAAGACCTTACCTGCTAAATCAGCACCACGGAGACATCACACCGACGATCCTGAAAAGGAAGACATCATTTTTAAAAGCATTTCGCTACGATCGCTGCAGCGCTGCATTTCACTCACCTATCCTGGACGCCTCCATCTTCAGCAGCCATCATCCGAATCCACAGCCACTTCGCAGAGCCTAGAGAGAAAAAGATAAGAACAAGGTGAGAGAAGGAAAGGAATAGGAAAAGCTCAGTTTCCTTCTAAGACTTACCTGTTGGGTCATTCCCATTTCATTTCGGGTCTTGCCGCTTCCAGGCATTTTCCGGACCCCGGCCCCTATGGGGAAAAAGACAAAGACATTGAATGAGCGAATGCAAAGACATTACCCGAGCGCTCATCCAGAATTTACCTGTCATTTACTGGAACTGCACGTTTCACTTCGGGTCGGCGCCATATCTCCAGCATTCCGAACCCCGGCCCCTAAGGGGAAAAAGACATAAGCATTAGCGCTTGCTGCAACAAGACAATGAACATTATTATTAAGCTTGGACTTTTGAACTTGCAGCAGAACTTTTACAGCGCCTTACCTGAATAGTCAAGCTTACCTGAACTCCCATCAATCCTCAATCCAACGAAGTAACTGGGTTTCAACGTGCCCCTGCATCAGAAGCAGGATGGAGAGCTCATCCTTCCTGACCCTAAGGTGAGACATCACGGGGAATCGTGGAAGGGTATCGTGGAGGGTTGGAAGAGAGTGGGAGGCTTGAGCATAACTCAGTCAGTAGGTAATACTCCCTTTTCACGCACAGGGGAATATTCCTGAGAGCCAGAGAAGCCAGAGTAGAGGGGCCCTTCCTGTCCATCTTCAGAGTCCTGCGCTTCACCATTGAAGAAGCATCAGCACTCGAAGCCAGACCTGCGCCTCCGTGGGAATCAGTTGAGCGTTACAGAACGCGAAGCCTACCCACAATTTCCCACCCGAGCGCTATGGAGAGAACTGATCCTATCCAAGGAAAGAACAGATGACCTAGCCAAAAGGTTATTACAGGCCCAGGCAGGGCACACTCCTTTACCTAAGTCCGGAGACATTTCCACATCAATGGGTTTGAATAACCCGGTACAAATCAATCTACCTGGACACATGCCTTTGGCCCCGCCTGAACATTTTGCGGGGGATCCCAAGAAATATGCCGTCTTTATGAACCAATGTCGGTTACACTTTCTAAGGAGAGCAGGAGCCTTCCCTAACGGCCAGACCAAGGTAGCCTTTATACTATCTTACCTCAGTGGCAGTGCTGCCGATTGGTCTATTCCATTGGTAAATCAGGATGATCCCATTCTCCAGAATTTTCAGGGCTTGCAGGCCATCATGGAAAGATTGTTCGCTCGACACTCTCAAGGACAGGCCCTTGATAACGAACTGCTTTCCTTACGACAAGGTAATCAGGATCTTCTGCCCTACATTGCCACCTTTAACAGACTGGTTGTGGAAACTGGATGGCCAGAAAACAAAAGGATCACATTGTTTCATCGAGGCCTGCACGGAGAGCTTAAGGATGTTCTAGCTCAGATAGTAAACCCACCCCAGGTCTGCGCAGACTACATAGACTTGGTGGTTCAACTTGATCACAGACTTCAAAATAGAAAAGCAGATCGGTTCAAGTACGAAACCCGAATACCGATCAAAACCCACGCTAACTCCAAGAGTACCGATGTATCCGAACCTATGCAAATCGGTGGTGTTAAAGGACCATTAACGCAGAAAGAACGAGAGAGAAGGCGGCAAATGCAACTTTGTCTGTACTGCGGGACTTTCGGTCACTTTCTTCGAAATTGTCCAGTTAAACCACCTAAGAAGGTGGTTGGAGCTACTGATAACGAATTATTGACACCTGATTCGGGAAACGACCTAGCCCGACAAGCGTAGGGGTCTGCTTGCCGAGCTTGAAAACAAACTCTTTGACCTCGCATTTTGTCATGCCAATGGTGCTCGTTGACCCAAAACAGCCTCAGCAGTTGCATGCTTTAAAAGCATACATCAACAGTGGAGCTATTGGAAATTACATAGACCGTGAATTGGCTTCCAGGATTAAGCTTCCTCTCCGCCCGAAAGTAACCCAAGATGTCATTACTACAGTAGATGGAACCGAAATAGCCTCAGGGCCTGTAACGCATTCCACTGTTGAAGTGACACTGGTGGGTCAGGATGGACATCGGGAAGCAATCGTGTTTGATGTGATCAAGGCCCCACAATTTCAAGTAATTCTTGGAATTCCTTGGTTAGAAACACATAATCCCAGAATTGACTGGCGAGCAAAGATGATAAGTTTTCCTGATTGTGAACCAACATGTTATCCAAGAAATCCAGCTATGGGTCTAGCCTCAGCAACTTCCACCCCTGTACAGTTACCGTCAGAATACTAAGAATTCCAAGACGTTTTTCAGAAAGAACAGGCTAACACGTTACCTCCCCATCGGTCTTATGATTGCCAAATCGATCTGATACCCAATGCTCAACTACCTTGTAGTAGGATTTATGCTCTTACGGAACCTGAGAACCTGCATTTGCGTCAGTATTTAGATCAGTAGCTAGCCAATGGTTTTATTCGCCCGTCCAAGTCTCCTGTCTCTTCAGCTCTGTTCTTCGTTCTGAAAAAAGAGGGCGACCTTAGAACGTGTATAGACTATCGCGCCCTAAATCAAATAACGATTAAGAATCGTTATCCTCTGCCCTTGATCCCTGAGCTTATCGACCAGGTGAAAGACGCTTGTGTGTACACCAAGTTAGATCTCTGAGGAGCTTATCACCTGGTGCATATAAAAGAAGGCGACGAATGGAAGACTGCATTCCGCACCAAGTTTGGGCTCTTCGAATATCAGGTGATGCCCTTCGGTTTGTGCAATGCACCTGCCGCCTTTCAGTACTTTATGAATGATGTTCTTCGGGAACTTATCGATGTCTGTGTCATTGTTTACATTGACGACATCCTGGTGTACTCTTCTTCAGAATCTGATCACAGAAAACATGTTAGGGCAGTTCTTGAGAAATTGCGCCAGCACAGACTATTTGCAAAACTCGAAAAATGCATTTTTCATACCACAGAAGTTGAGTTTCTCGGATTCATCCTGACACCTCAAGGAGTCCGAATGGACTCGCGAAAGGTGGACGCCATCCTCAAATGGCCATCTCCTAGCTCGGTGAAGGGAGTTCAGAGCATGCTCAGCTTTGCCAATTTCTATCGAAGATTCATCCCGGAATTTTCCCGAACAGTCCAACCCATCACAGCTCTCCTAAAGAAAAACAAACGCTTCGAATGGACTCTTGAGGCCGAACAAGCCTTTCAGGACCTTAAAACCAAATTCACCTCTGCACCTGTATTGAAGCACCCGCACCCAGATCTCCCGTACATTGTGGAAACCGACGCATCCAGTTCGGCCATGGGAGCTGTCCTGTCGCAAAGAGACCCGAAAACTAACCAACTACACCCAGTGGCCTTTTGGTCCAGAAAATGTTCTCCTCCTGAAATCAACTACGCAATTACCGATAAAGAGTTACTGGCCATCAAATCTGCTTTCAAGACTTGGCGTCACTATCTTCTCGGGGCAAGACACACCATCACCGTAATTACGGACCACAGAAACTTACAGTATTTAAAGACGGCCAAAGCTCAATCTTCACGACAACTCCGATGGGCTCTATTCTTTGCGGAATTTGATTTTGTAATTACCTATCGCTCTGGCTGCAAGAATGGAAAAGCGGACGCCTTATCCCGGATTGGCATGGAAGAACCTAATTCGAGCTTAGAACCTGTGCCCATCATACCTGAGCAAAGAATCTTAGGCTTAACTTCATTGCAAACTATTGAGGACATCCAAACGCAAGTAAAACAACTTCTAGACTCTTCAACCTTACTGGAATGGAGTCAAAAGGGTCCTCATTACACCGTTAAGGATGACTTACCCTACTTCCAGGAGCGGTTGTTTCTGCCAAGTAAAGAATTGCAAGAACTTGTTATTGGCCATCATCATGAATCTTTAATGGAAGGACACCCTGGTATCGCTAAAACGGAGGAACAAATCAAACGCCACTTCTGGTGGCCTTCTTGGAGAAAAGACATAAAGTCTTTTGTTCTGTCTTGCGGAATTTGCGCCCAAAACAAAGCTCAAAAGAAAAGGCCAGCCGGCCTACTTCAACCCTTGGATATTCCACCGGCACCATGGCACACCCTGTCAATGGACTTCATAACCGACCTGCCTCCTTGTGCTGGTTACAACACAATCCTTGTAATTGTGGACCTATTCTCCAAAATGACCCACTTTATCCCTTTAAAAGGTTTGCCTTCAGCTTCCACCTTGGCCAAGGAATTCCTGGAGAATATAGTTTGCATACATGGTTTCCCTTCCGTATTAGTCTCGGATCGTGGAAGTCAATTTATCTCCCATTTTTGGAAGAAGTGTTGCCGATTAGCACAAATAGATGTGCGGTTATCCACCAGCCACCACCCCCAGACCGACGGACAAACCGAGAGAACCAATTAGACTCTCGAGCAATATCTTCGGTGCATGTTACACCAATCTGAGTTGAATTGGAAAGATATTCTTTGGATCGCAGAATATGCATACAACAACTCAGTGCATTCTGGAACCGGACAAACCCCTTTTTTTACTTTGTATAGTCACCATCCTCGGACCTCTGACCTAGATCCACCTCTGACCCTGGAAATGCCCGCAGTAAATCATCTGCATTCCACAATAACCCGAGCCTTCAAGAAGCTGCAAGTCATTTACAGCAAGCCAAGAAAAAGTATAAAGAAAACGCTGATTTGCACCGAAGTAAAACTCCTCCTTACCAAGTAGGAGACCAGGTATGGCTAGCAACTAAACATTTACCCCTCAAGGGCCCGCGAACCTTCAATCCCAGATTCATAGGACCTTATCCCATCAAGGCTATAATCAACCCAGTGGCCTTTAAACTGGATCTAACGTCCAACATGTGTATTCATCCAGTTTTTCATGCATCACTTTTGAAGCCAGTACAACCAGGAACCCGATTATCCAAGCCTCCAGATCCAGTTCAAATTGAAGGGGAATTAGAATTCGAAGTTAAAGACATTTTAGACTCCAAGGTGGTAAAGTTCGAAACTCTTCTATCTTGTTAATTGGAAGGGATATGGACCCCAGGAGAGATCATGGGAGCCTAGTAACCATGTCCACGCACCTCGATTAGTACAAAGGTTTCACCGGAGATTTCCGAACAAGCCAAAACCCCGGAGGAAAGAACCTTGGGAGGGCCTTGAGGGGGGGTACTGTCATGATGCCTACCTCCAAGGAGCCAGGTCCGACCCAGCAACCCCAGAGGCAGGCATCATTTCCCCCAGGGGAGTGCCAGCGGGCCCAAGCTGGGGCCCTTTGGGCGCAGTCCTGGTGCCTTAGACGCCAGGCTCATTTTGGACCCCTGTCCTGGCACCTTAGGCGCCAGGCTCATAAAGCTAGACATATGTTCAAATGTTTTAATATGCACTTACCTGATGCAGACCATGCTGCTACATCCAGGCCCTCTTGAGGCCTGAATGGAACTACTTTACCTGTGGGACTACTTTCCACCCGGGTGTGGTCGGGGAAGGATACATACCTGATCGGTGGAAGGATACACACTTGGAACTTCTTCCAAAGCTATTTAAACCACACCCGATCAGCAACTCACGCTTCGCGTTGTTCTGCTCCTCGCAGCTGGACCCTCACCGTGTCAGCTCCTGCATCTGGACCTCAGCCACGCCTGTCAGTATCCTGGGTCACCTGCAAAGGGAGACAAAAGACCTTACCTGCTAAATCAGCACCACGGAGACATCACACCGACGATCCTGAAAAGGAAGACATCATTTTTAAAAGCATTTCGCTACGATCGCTGCAGCGCTGCATTTCACTCACCTATCCTGGACGCCTCCATCTTCAGCAGCCATCATCCAGATCCACAGCCACTTCACAGAGCCTAGAGAGAAAAAGACAAGAACAAGGTGAGAGAAGGAAAGGAATAGGAAAAGCTCAGTTTCCTTCTAAGACTTACCTGTTGGGTCATTCCCATTTCATTTCGGGTCTTGCCGCTTCCAGGCATTTTCCAGACCCCGGCCCCTATGGGGAAAAAGACAAAGACATTGAATGAGCGAATGCAAATACTTTACCCGAGCGCTCATCCAGAACTTACCTGTCATTTACTGGAACTGCACGTTTCACTTCGGGTCGGCGCCATATCTCCGGTATTCCGAACCCCGGCCCCTAAGGGGAAAAAGACATAAGCATTAGCGCTTGCTGCAACAAGACAATGAACATTATTATTAAGCTTGGACTTTTGAACTTGCAGCAGAACTTTTACAGCGCCTTACCTGAATAGTCAAGCTTACCTGAACTCCCATCAACCCTCAATCCAGTGAAGTAACTGGGTTTCAACGTGCCCCTGCATCAGAAGCAGGATGGAGAGCTCATCCTTCCTGACCCTAAGGTGAGACTTCACAGGGAATCGTGGAAGGGTATCGTGGAGGGTTGGAAGAGAGTGGGAGGCTTGAGCATAACTCAGTCAGTAGGTAATACTCCCTTTTCACGCACAGGGTAATATTCCTGGGAGCCAGAGAAGCCAGAGTAGAGGGGCCCTTCCTGTCCATCTTCAGAGTCCTGCGCTTCACCATTGAAGAAGCATCAGCACTCGAAGCCAAACCTGCGCCTCCGTGGGAATCAGGTGAGCGTTACAGTATTTCATCTCCATCAATTACTCTCTTGAGCATAGTGAAAATAATTACAGCCCAGAGCTTGGGATTACCTTTCATGGTGAAATTTGGTATACTGTCAGCGCACACAGCATGTGACAATTTGAATTTGTGTATCAAGGACATAATATCATCCAGATCAAATTCCAATCACCAACTTTCCTTGTTGCAGTGGGATTCACAATGCTAGGACCAATCTGAGTATACGGCCATAACGCTTCATTGATAAGATTCAATTGTGTATCGGCTTGGTTCCCTGAATCAGAGTTGACCAGTTGTCAGAACCATTGGACCTGTTTTGTCAGCATTATTTGTAGCATTATCTCACTATCCTGTCTCCATACGAGGTTATGATTTTTTAACCAATTCTTATAATGTTGATTTAGCACCTTTTTACGCCACCCAAATTCACAGTTAGCATCTCCTGCAATTATCCGAATTATGGTTAGCATGCCAGTTAGTTAGAATTTTGACTAAACTATCCAGTATAGATGTTTCATATGTATCTGGTGGGTTCCAATAAATGTTTATGATGACCAGTCTTCCGACAGGCAAGTGTTTTGTACAGCCAATAAACCATTCTACTGACAAAAGGCCTGGATGAGCCACATGCCAATTCCTTCATTCAGCACAGAAATCATATCTAATAGCAGTGAGTAGGCCATCATAAGATTGGTCTTGTGTTCCCTTTCATGTTAATGTTGTTAATGTTAAAGGTTATTTGTACCATGCACTATCACCACTGGAGTGGTCCCCTGGTGCTATGGAGGATCTGAAAAAGGGCTGTGTGAAACAGGGGAGACTGTGGTAGCGGTTAGTAGGATACAGTGGGAATAGGAAAGTGAGAAATGATGTTCGGTTGTCAACTTCAGTTCGGTTTGCACCGTTCACTGATCTTAGGTGTGATTTTCGAGTCTGAGCCATTCCCATTTGCTGTTGTGCATGGTTATGTGTTGTTTGTATGTTGTTGCAGTGTCGTGAAGTACATGCGGTTTGCTGTGCAGAGATGTGGTTGTCTGAGTTTCTGTAGGAGAAGAGTTTGCAGAAAAATTAGATTTTAGTATTGGGTTAGCAGGTTTTTTTTTCTTACCTCTTTGCTTTGGTATCTGTGGTTGGCATATATGACCATCCGGAGTGCTTTGATATTGTTTGACATCCTAGTCGGTAGATACATTGCTGTATGGTAATTATCTTCTGTAGCAGTCTAGCCATATGTGGACATGGGTTGTGGAAGTGTGTTACCCCCACCCTTAGGTTAGAGATGATTAGGTTAGGAAGGTTATGGGTCGCTCCCTTGACTTCTAGTGGGGGCTCCCTGCCTACTGTGGTACTCAAACACTCTAGTATTCTAGTATTGCAGAACAAACAATTGTATCAACCCTACAAAATTAGATTCAGTATTACTGATTGCACATCAGCAGGTACACACTTTGCATTGTTATCTGAACACCAGTATAGTAACTCACAAATACAAGATTAGCCTTCCTAACCTAAAGAAACAGCCCATTCCACAATCACACACCTCTACATACATGCCTACCATCATACTCAGACACTCATGCACAATGCACACATACATTACACAACGTCCCAACACACACTTTCTTTTTCTCCAACAGACACCAAAGAATGCCTACCAAAAAGCAACTCAGTAGAAAGCAACACAGAAAGACAGCAAATCAAAATAAAAGTGTACAAAATAAGCATACACCTCTAGCAGAATGTACACAAAAAGTTCAGACAAAACAGCTAATATAGTCACTAAGCAAAACTAAAGCAGCTTGCACTAAAGAAACTTTGACTCCTCTTTCAACATCTACAACTAAACAGGAAGGTATTACAAAGACTGCCGCTTCCACTAGTGCTAACACGGCACCTATAAATTTTGATGTAGCCACGAGTAAGCCTACCAAAAAAATTATTTTACAAAAAATGTTCCGCCACAGAGTCCTTCAGAACCTTATAAAAACAGGAGAGAATCATTCTCAACCCTTAAAGCCTACCGCATAAAACTAATCCTGGAAGCTCTCATATACAGTGCAATCCTTCTCAAAAGGAAATTATTTATATTAGTTCTAAACAGAATGAAACCACTAACAAAACAAACTACTAAACTACAAGGACTTATCAACAAATGGAATATCAACAAAGATAGCTTCACAAATATCTGTGCAGGTGAGTGGAGTCACACCACCAGCACACAATCATAGTTCAGTGAAGAATCATACAAACCAAAACAAACAAACCCAATTGCCATACATTGCAGTGGACAAGGTTATGAAATGGTTAATAATACCATCATGGAACAAGAAATGCTGCTCACACAGCACTGCAAAACTTGATAACAACCAAATAACTTCACGTGCTATCACTAATAACTTGGAATTATTCCCACTACCAAAACCACTGCAACATCTTAACTTGTATGAGAGCATTATAATTCAAACAGTGCACCAATTTCAAGCAATAGTACGCCTTCAACCAAAGAAAACAAAACTACCTTCCTCTGAATTACTGAAAGACATTTGTGGCAAAGTAGTTGATTTGTCATTAGATCTCAAATTAAATGTACACACTCTGGGAGTGCAACAGCCAATAGATCAATCTTTAATTATCCTAGTAAATAGTGCACCTACAAAATTTTTTAAAAAATTGGCTGCAACTAGTGGACTTAATCCCTTCACAATTACACATAGTGACCTACATGCACACATTTTACAATTTCAAAGATACAAGTGTTGGATGTATTGTCGGTGCAAATATAAAAACAAAGGGAAATACTACACCAAATGCCGCACTAGTTTCCCTAGACCAGTTTGAACAACAGGTCAAGTGAACAATTTCATGTCTTCAGTTAGACATAGTACCAAAGGTAAATCACCTAAGAACACATACTGTATAAATAGAACAGAAGGATCGAAGTACATCAATAATTACAATGCAATCATTGCCCCCCCATTAGATGCAATAATCAGATAATATGTGCAATACATTGCAGACAGTTTCACTGCAGTTATAAGATATGTCACAGCATACTTAACCAAAGCAGAAAAAAACAAAGCTCAAAAACCTCTGGGACGGCATATCATCTGACAAAACACTGTTACAGAAATTGTACAGCTTAGGCATAAATATGGTCTCTGATAGAGAATGGGGCTGCTACGAAGCCGCAGACCGTTTAACCGGTACTGCCTTGTATGGAAAATCTGAAAACAGCTAAGCCTTGGACCTGCTTAATCCAGAAAAAAGTGTGTTCAATCATATGAAGACATAGAAACAATAGCCAAACATGATCCCAACAGCTAAGACATTTTAAAAACAACTTACTAGACACACACTACACAAACAGGAGTACCGCATGGGAACCATGTTTCTATACCACGTAGCCCAAAACCTCACATACAAACATAATATTAAATCAGATGAGAAGAAAGGTAGATACAGAGTCAAAAATTGTGAAGGCGGCCTAGTGAAACTTACCAAACGCTGCTTAATTGATCATATTAAATTGTCATTAAAATCTCCTCAACATAAAGAACTATATAACATTTCCCTACTAGAACTTTTTAAACCATGGAGAAAAGAAGAAGATTTATTTGATACCCATGACTCCTATGAAGATGCTTTCAAAGCAAATGAAAGCACTAAAAACAGGCATAAACTTTAAGCAGTACTAAACAATGTTAGACAATGAACAGCAACAAGTAGAAGAACTCCTGACACAACTAAATATAGACAATCTTGACAGCAATCAACCTTCTCTAAGCAGAAGCAAAGAACCACTTGGACAGGCATCATAGCAAATGAGGCTGAATTAGCCATGACTGAAGTAGAAAACACCATGTACCCGTATAAAGGTTCTAGAGATGACTTTGCTATACTCAAATCACAATTAAACAATGGACAGCGTAGCATTTTCCTAGAAATAACAAAACACATTGAACATGGTATGCAGCACTAAACTAAAACGTGTTCCTGTCAAGACTACAAACCTATACTGCTATATGTGAGTGGTCAAGTTGGTTCAGGGAAAATATTCTTAATAAAAAATCATCAGCAACTTCCTCCAACAATTGACAAACGACAAACTGTCAGCTGTTGTATTTGACCCTAGAGGTTTAGCCGCCTACAACATAGGCAGTGTCACTTTCCAACAATTAATACTCCTTCCAGTAGAACACCAAAACAAATTAGACTACTACAATCTTTCTCCAGAAGCTGCAATGGAACTATGCAGAGTTTTGAAAAAAATGAATATGCTGCTATTAGATGAGGTGAGCATGGTCTCCAACCTAATGTTGGCTTTGATTCACCTCAGATTACAAGAGGTCCTCAAAACAGACTATGAAGAACTCTTTGGAGGAAAACACATTATTGTTTTTGGAGATCTTCAATTAACACCAGTTAAATGTGAATCTATTTTTAAAACCTTAGGGCACAAACTGTGCCGTAAAACTCTTGGCAGCATAGGAAATGTCTATCTTTGGCAACATTTCCAATACAAAGAATTAACTGAAAACATGCGTCAGTCTGCAAACTTCACCTACGCCAACATTTTAAAAAGTATTAGAGTTGGTGTGCTATCTAAGGAAGCACAATGTTTATTAAATACCAGTCACATTCATGCACTCTACAGCCATAGCTCATGTGCTACTGATGTCATGGAACAATTAGCGAACAAAAATGTAAACTGTATGTCCTTGATGCCAACTTTTGCAAGCTTGCAAGCTGTGCACAATTCGATTGAACAATGTTGAAAAAAGAAATGCAACCAATAGTTCAAATTTGCTCCACAAACAAACCACAACACGACTAAATACCTTAGAAAACTCTATCTCTAACAAAGCTGGTTTAGAGAAAATATTCAAATTATCTTTAAACTGTAGAGTAATGCTCAAACATAACCTTGACGTGGAGCAAGGACTAGTTAATGGAGCACTTGGCACAGTTGTTGGCTTTCAAACATACCCACGTGATAACAACATTCAGTTTGTCAATATTCACTTTGACGAACTGTCAGAAGTTAAAAGGATAGGATGCTCAACAGCCCAATTCCTTCTTTTCAAATGTTCTCTATCTCTATCATAAGCAGTCACCATTAATAAATCACAAGGTCTTACCCTATATCAAGCATTGATAGCACAGTGTTTAAAGAAGGCATGAGCTATGTAGCACTACCACGCCTACGTACACTTGAAGGACTATTTCTAGTCAACTTTGATGCAAGTAAAGTAAATGCTGATATCCCTTGCACTGTAGAATACAATAGACTACATGCACTCTACGCACCCCATCTCAAAACCTATCCTGTTCCTCAAAAAGCAAAATTTTGTTGAAGAAAACTAGTTCAGACTCAAATTATACAGGATCTCACAACAATACCTCCAAATAAATTAAAAGATTCTAATACGTCATCAATGACCATAACCAAAGAAGGATCTACTGCACAAAGAAAACCAACTACCTCTTCAAAGAAACAACACGCACTTCCAACAGATGACTTAGACATAGAACTGTCTGGTCCATTCACATTTTAAAATACAACTTATCTACATTTCTATGCAAATGTAGCAATCAATATTCTATTCCAATTACCACCAATTGTTGAAAACATTTACTTAAACGGGACAGACCAATTATGTTTGCAAATGTTAGTCCTTCACAGAAATGCACCCAACAATCCTGTCAACACTTGTTTCTGAAATAAGGCAGGAATTGGACTACTGTGCTGGAATGGTAAGATTCATTATAAACACACAAGAAGATCCACACAAATATCTAATTTACTTACTACAAGTGCTGGAAAACAAAAACATACCAATAAATGAAATCTTCAAGATTTCGTACATGTGGAAACATGCACGCTCTCTCTGCAGCCATGTGGCACAGAAACACATCCTTAATGAACACTTTGTGTATGTATCCATACCTAACTGTGAATCCATTCCATTTCAGCAAATTGTACAAAATGTAAACCATGGCAGATTATGTACTACTTGTAATTCTGATAATCATTCCACCTTACAAATACAATCACATAGTGAATACATAATGGTAATGCTTTTGCGTGACAATGCAGATGGTACCAAAAACAACTGCAAGCTGACTGGATTCATACATGGACAAGTATCACTTGGTAAGAAAACCTTCACAACAGTAGGCATAATCTACCACGTAGGAGCCACAACCAATGCAGGTCACTACACTGCATACATAAAAAAGAAATGTGGATGGTTGCAATGTAAGGATACTTCCATTACTCTAAAACAGAGATTACCAGCAAATCTAGTAAACACTTACTTAATATTCTTAAAACCAAAATGTATTCACCAATCTGATTATAAACATCTACAAAATGTCCTCAATAACCTTTAAATCCATAAACTAATTGAATAAGACAACATCTATCATGAAAAACTATAAACAGTTAGAATACGCCAACTGGTATCTAACTACAACCAGAAAACTGCAATATACATTTTTCTAAGGAAACCCTGCAACACTTATTACATATAAAAATACTGTCAACAACTTCAAAACTATGAACAGTTAGAATACGCCAACAGGTATCTAACTGCCCCAAAATTCAGCAACAACCAATCAGATAGATGAATACTGCTAAAATGAAACAAGAAATAAACAGTTAGAACACGCCAATAGGTATCTAACTGCCCCAAAATTATGCAACTACCAAACAGATAAATGAATACTGCTAAAATGCAACAAGAAATAAACAATTAGAATAAGCCAACTAGTATCTAATAGCAACAATAGTACCACCACTTCCAAACCAAAAACCATACACCTATTCAATTCCTCCTACTGAAATCAACCACCAAAAAATATTGTACCATAACGTAGAATGTTTTTTTTTAATGCTGCATGGATTCTTTTTTCCCACTGACCCAATGAATTTACAAACAAACACAGGAACTGAGCAAACTGAACAGTACACTGGTTTGAAGCATAGTGCTTGTAAAGTACTAACTATGAGGGTCGACAAAGTACAGAAATGTCTCCTATGCAATACAATAACTAATTACAAACTACATACACTAACTTGTGATCTTTTTTTATCACAGAGAATGAAAAAAAACAATGTCTGCTCCAATTTCTCATACCATGAAAAAACTGCATACAGCCTCAACAAAGAAAACAGTAAGTATACAATGATTGGAGTCACAAACACTGCAATATACCACACCCATGCAAGCAAACACATGACCACTGACCACAACCCCATATGTTAGCTTGCATGCATGTCTTTTGCTGTGGTTGTTGTGGCCAGGGCCTACAGTCTTGGGTGCATGGCCTGGCCAAAACACTGCATACAGCTTTAACAAAGCAAACAATAAGTATACAAAGGTCGGAGTCACAACCACCACAACATAACACACCCATGCAAGCAAACGCTTCACTACTAACTACAACCCAAAATGCCTAGAGTCTTAGGTACCAACATTCTGAACACAATCCAACTACCACACACCATGTCCACTATCCTATAAATACTATTACACTACTGGCAACCAGTACACAAACTTTTGAAAACATACCCCCTACACAGCCCACATACCACAGTCAAAATGTTTGCATGCATATGTGTGTTATGCTGCGGTGTTTGTGGCCAGGGCCTAGAGTCTTTGGTACCTGGCCACAACCACTGCAGCATAACACACCCATGCAAGCAAATACCTGCCAACTGACCACAACCCAAAAAAATAACACAACCACCTCAAGCCCTATCCACTTCAATTGACATACTAAGACAGTACTTGCAGCCAATGCACACACTCTTCAATGCATGTCTTCTCCACCAAATACTCAACTAACTACCCAAAACCAATACATCAGAGCATAATAAAATACCCAATAGTGCGGTCAGTGGCTGTTATGTCAGTGGACAACCGCAGTGACCGCGGACACCGCGATCACATCACGGCATTCTTCCACCTAAACAAATACAGTATTTGACCCATCTCTCATTCCACCACCCTCTCCAGCCACTCTTCCCCAAAATTAGATTTCCGCTCTGTTCCACGCCACACTGTCCGCTGATATCCACGGATCCAATATGGCGGGCGCATTGGGAAAATGTGACACACCTCATGCTTCACTCCAACCAATCAGCGGACACGTTGCTTGTCCGCGGACATGACACCAGCCCATTGACCAATCGGTTTCGTGTCCGCGAAGTGAACAGGGAAGTCATTTCAAGACCAAGCCGCCGCTCCTGCCGCAAATTTGGTGAAAATCCGTCCAGTGGTTTGGGCTGTAGGCGTGAGCAAAGTTTTTCTCCATTCAGTCTATGGGAAAAAAAGAAATTGTGGAACCCCCCTATAATTTTGCCCCCCCAGACCAAACCTCACCAAACTTTGCAAAAGAAATTCAGAGCGGGACATATAGCAAAGTTTGGTGAAGGTTCGTCCAGGGGGAGCGAAGTTATAAGCCGCCTAAAAGTGCTCTTCCTATGGATTTTGCAACTTAACCATAACTACACTGCCACTACCGTGGGCCGACTAATATATATATACATAAACTCACTCTGTATTATGTCCAATTAGGGAGGTGGTTCCCGGTGCAAGAACAATTAAGTGGGTGACAATAAAGGAGGAGAATTTGCATATAGATATCTTTCTCATAAATGTAGCTTTATTACTTGGTATATTGGAGGATACTTCTTTGTCAGGGCGAATAGTGCGAATAGTGGACCAATTTGTTGAACTAAATCCAGCCGTTTCGAAAAGATTTACAGTGGTTCATAAAGAGAAGGGCCCAGTGTTATGCAAGGGTTAGTTTGATGAGGCTTATAGAAACACAAAGAGAGCATTATTATTGCTTTTAAAGGCTCGACCTCTTGTAGAAGAGAGATTGCCCAGGCCAGAGCACATTACCAAATAGAACTAAATAGAAGGAAATTAGAAATTGAAGGGGCATCCTGGGAGGGCTTTCTGGATGCTGCTAAATGCAATGACCAAAAGGCCTTCTGGGAGTTTGTGAAGGGGGGGTCCTGGGGACGCCTTGATCAATGAGGCAAGTGGTACCCATAAGGAGGAAGCAGCTTGGCTGGAACACTTTGGGAATAGGGCGAGAATATGAGGGGTTGTGTAGGGCTAAGTCCCTCCTGTAGTTTGGGCTGGATGATGTAACTAAGACTATAAGTCAGCAAGCCCATAATCAGGCACCGGGCCCTGATGTGATACCATCAGACCTCTTTCAGGACCACCTGGATTTGTGGGCACATCTTTTGATGGTGGTGTTTAATGCCTGCATGGAATCAGCAAGATATCCCCCATCCTGGAAAAGGGCTATTATCTTCCATATATTTAAGAAGGGGGACCATGCAAGCCCAAGTGCTTATAGGCCAATGTCATTACTGGACACCTCTTTTAAGATCTTCAGGAGAGTGTTACTAGGCCATATTGAAGCTTGGCTAAAGGAACAGGAGGTTCTTTCTGACATCCAGTTTGGCTTTCGCCCGGGAGTAGGTACTATGCAACAGAGTCTTAATGTGTATCTTCTAGTGGCCAACTCAGTCTTTTGTAAGGTGGTATATTTAGCATTAATGGACCTGAGCACAGTGTTTGACAAGGTCGACAGGTCAAAGCTTTGGTCAGTGCTCAGGTCTATGGGCTGTCCTGGGGACATATTAAAGGTTTTGATGGCAATCCACAGCGATAATGAAGCCTGTGTGCGTAGTGGTCCGGGTGGTCATTGCACAGCATGTTTTAGGGTTGGCTGTGGAGTGAGGCAGGGCTGTGTTTTAGCCCCAATTAGTTTTTTGCCTATATATTAATGGCCTCGCGAAGGATTTGTTGACTATATTGGCAGATTTTTTGGTACTGGGGGTCGGGCATTTCCTGTATTGCATAAGCAGATGACACCATATTGCTAGCCAGGACCCTGAGAGCTTTACAGACCCTGAGTAATGTGTATGCAGCCTTTATGAGCAATTTAGGGTTAAAAATTAACTATAAAAAATCGGCTGTACTGGCCTGTGTGGGCAGAAAACGGCCAGCTGCAATGCGACCTATGATTTGTGCTGGAGAAGTTATCCCCGGGTGAAGGTCTTTGATTACCTGAGGATTAGGTATTCTTGGAAGCCCTTACAGGGAAGGCACACCTAACTAAACAGTCGGCTAAAATGTGTCAACAAATAGGGGGCATTTTTCGTTTTATGTCCCGTTGTGAGGGTCAACCGCTTGATTTGGTATCTAAGATATATGTTGCACAATCAAAGGCAGTTACAATTTATGGGGCCCCATTGTGGTGTTTCCGGAAGGCTGATGAGTTACAAATCAAGGAGAATATATTTTTTAGATTATTGGGACTCCCTAACTCTTCAGCGTGCACTGCTATTCATAGAGAATTGGGCCTGGAATTTTGCGAGGGTCAGTGGGCATTTGCCCCTAAACTTTTTTGGGTCTGGCTATATGTCACTTCATCATTAGTTCTGTTTTGGGGAGGACGGGGTGGCAAAAAATTCCTTGACTGGCTTATATAGCTAAAGCCTTAGAAGACGCCAACCTAAGCATTCTTTTTCCTCCAGTTGCGCTTCTATCTAAACCAGAGGTGAATGGGTGCAAACTTGTTCTGGGTGAAGCGTTTGCTAAGCAGAGAACACTTGTGGAGTATGAACATTATCCTGCCAAACGGCAGGTAATGATTAGCCAGCCCTTTGTGATTAACCCTATTTAATCTGGGGAGCCCATAAATAAAAATTGTTGGTTAATCAATTTACCACATTTATTAATATTTTTCCCGGGTTATATTGGGATCCGGAGAGCAACATTAATTCCAGTTCTTAGGGAGTCTAAGATTTGCCATTACAGAGAGGCTATTTTATTTCTTTTAAGTGCAGATTCCGTTTTGGTTGCATGGGCATTACTCAACTTTCTGAAAAGAGTAATGTATTTTAGAAAGGGGATACTAAGAATTCAGGGTGAGGACTGCTGTTGATTCCTCTGTTGAGCAGCTTTGAAAAGGGAATATTGTTCTTAGATATGTTTTAAAAGTGCTTCTGTATTGGCAGTATATATTGTATTTTTATATGTTTCTTTTTACTTTGTGACTTTTAAAAAAATAATTACAATATGTTTTTTGTGGATGCTGTGGATGCTCTTAAATGTTGGATTTTATCATTGGATGTATTCTAATGGATTTATGTGTTTTATGAATTATTGGAATCCGAAATAAACTTTTTGACTGACTGATATATGTGTATATATATCACTAAAAAAAACATTGTTAGATGAACGTTATGGTTAAGTTGCACTACAAAAACCTGTGAAATTCACTAAAAAAACTTTACAAACGTGACATTATGGTCCAAAGTAAAATTGAAAAACCCCTGAAATTCGACAGTTATGGTAGGCTAACCAACCATAACTGCCTGCACCACTATGCACTGCTAACACTACCACCCAGGACATGAAAGATGGAATCACACATGTTATTGATGACATCACTGACATCAGAGTACCTGAGAGGCCACAGGAGAACAGCACCCAAGGCAAATCTGGGACCCCTGGACAGCTCCTGGGGGTAGAAAATGCTCTTCCTTGTCATGGTAACGTTGATGCCTTGGCAGGCGACGTGGCAGTGTTTCTCAGTTTCACTTGACAATTCCATCCCAGGATGGACCCCCCCCTTGGAAGAAGGAGCCACAGGGATGCTGTGTCAATGAGAAAAATGTATCCAAAGTCTTTCTGTGCAGCAATTTTACTCTTTGTGCTGCTTTCCTTGGTAGAAGATTGCTCAGACTGTAGAAGTCATGTGAAGATGAAACTTGCTGTGGGCTCCTTAAAGGCTTGGCAGATGAAAGTAAGACCCCTGGGACTCTTTCATGACTTCTGGCGGTGACCAGTGTTTACGTCACTTTTGGTGTCGGGTTTCAGAATATTGTAGTTTTCCACCTTTAGGTTCTTCAGTGCTGCAGCTGCAGCATGGACTCTGGACGGCGTCTGTCAATATGAACTCTACCACTGGAGTGAACCATGGACTGTCACCAAGTTTGGACCCTCTGGAAGTCTTTGTTAGCTTCTGGTGGTGGGAAAACCACCAACAGACCTTCCTCTGCACTCCGCGACTCTGGTATCTCTACAGTGGTCAAAATTAGTCAGTGATGATGGCAAGGATGTCCCTTGAAATTTTCTTAGGGAGTTTGGACCTTTTGCAGCTCTGTGTGTCCAGCAGCACTATGCCAGTGTACACTGATTTCTGAGTGGTAGACAGCAACGGATTGCATCAGTCACAAAACACACCTCTGGACCCTGGGCAAGACCGATGGACTTCTTCGACTTTAAATGTCTGGGTACTCCTCTTCAGGACTCACAAAGACCCCCTCTCCAGATGGCAGGCACACAGGACTGGCTTCCAGGGTACCTCTGATGAAGAGTGGCAGTTTGCATGATGGTACATCATAGCTCGGAGAGAGGTCTCCTTTGCAGGTCCTCTCTGGATCAGTCCTTGGGAGAACACAGCAGCTTTTGGATTACACAATGAAATGCAGCAGCAGACTTTTCCTCCAGTTGGTTGTCAAGGAACAGCTTTTTCTCGCTTCAGCTTCAACTTCAGCTTTTGAACAAATTGGTGAGTGAGAGGTCCACCGTTATACACATTGGTTCCCATTCATTCAGGCTGAGACAGGCTCTGTCAACCAATCATGTCGAAGGGCATTCATGCTGGTAGGCAGCCAATCAGGCTCACAGGCCAAGCCTTTCAGCACACTACACTACATTCATGTCAGTTTCAGTCAGGGTTGTCTCAGTCATTGTGTCACACACAGAAACCAGTCACCCCCAACACAGAATGTGAGTTCACTTTAGACTTCATTCACGCAGGTCCCACCCGTAGGGTGTACCCACAACACACAAAATCTGGGAAGCCACAGAGTCATATATGGGATTTCCATACAACAGCCAGTCAGGAGGAAGGTACAGAGTCAGTGCTTCCCAGACTTTGAGAAACAAGGTGAAAGTCAATAGAAACCAAGAGGCCTCATGGGCCAACTTGCCTTCCTGCAGGAATCTGTTGATTGAAAATGGAGGACACTCAGAGCCACTGCCAAGTCAGCATGTAGCTGCCACCAGCCCATACTCTGCTCTGTGGGCAAAATGCAGGTGCCCAAAACACACATAAGGTGTACAGGGATGTACCCCTACCCATGGGTGCCATAAGAGTATCCCATGGGTGCTGTCCACCAACAGGAAAACATGAATTTCTGCACTGCTAGGGTCCAATATTTCTCTGTTACATCTCTTATCCCCTTGACCTTCTCATGCCACCAAGGTATCACCTACCTCACCTCAATGCTTTAACCATCTGCACATTACAACCATTGTACTTATTTACCTCACCATCTCTTTAGGCTACACACGGTCTTCCCTTTCAGCACTTTCTCTCCCTCTTAACAACATTCAATTCAATTTGTTAATATACTTATAGCCGACAAAGCTTTGTATATACAACATAAAACACGAAATAGACAAAACACCAATACATATTGAACAATTCTTCTGATAAAAGCTGATTTAAAAAGGGGTAAATCTCTATATGTAGACATTCACATGTAATCCTTTACAGTCAAATTTAAAATATAACTGAGTATATCACAATTTATTAGCCTAAGCATGTATTTCATGATTCATAAATTTCAAATATTTCTATACATTTTCTATAAAATCTAATCATGTAAAACATACAATTCACATCATCCTTTCATGAACCTCTTCCACAGAAGTTTAGGATCATCAGCTTCAAAACTATTACAGTAACTTTTCATACATCGATATCTAATAAGGTGCAAACTTGAACATTCAGTCATTATATGCTCGATAGACTCGTACATATTTTCTCCACATAACCTACAATAGTATCTATTGCGAGGCCAATGGGCACTACCACCAAACACATTTGTCAGCTTACTCTGATTAAATTTCAGTAATAAGTAATCTCTGACTACCCAAGCCCCTGGAAACACCACAATGTATTTAGGTAGGCAATTTCTTGTCATAATATATTCAATAAAGGGACCACTTTGTGAATTAGTACTAAGAAGGACCATGTTGTTTTCATGGTCATACAACTTAATCTTCTTTTTCAGCCAATATCTAATTCGATTAATATTATTAGGTACTATGTCAAATTCACATCCTTATTTCCATATATTAAAGGCCGTGAATATGTTTCCCCATGTCCCAAATTGAATAAAATTATCAAGACTTAGAAATACTTTAGCATAGTCACCTGTGATAGTCTTATTGTCCAAGGTCATCACATCAATGGCATACATGAATGATCTATTAATTACAGTAAACTGTATACATGTGAGTCCAAACTCAAGGTACAAGAATTCAACAGATACTGCATGGGGCATAAGGAACAACTTTCTGAGCATTTTTGCTTCAAGTATTTTTAATTCCTTGATGAAACCGTGCCCCCATATCTCAATCCCATATGTCAGCATAGGCAGAAGTTTCATCTTATAAAGCATCAGGACAGTTTTTATTGATAGTCCTCCATTTCGTCCGATGAAACCACTCACTAACCCCACTAGGTTCCAGCACTTAGTCTTGGTTCTTTCCCAACGTTCAACAACATTCAAAACATCACCACTCACCCTCATTTTAACCTCCCCTGCCCACCTCCCACGTTGGCTCACCAACTCTAGGCTGTAAGGCTCTCTGGCCAACCCTGTTTGCTCTTTAAATTACTATTGTCTGCACATCTCTCCATAGAATTTCTCCCCCCAACGTTGCCAACCTTGTCACCTGCTGCTTGACTACTCATACCCCACCCAGACTTTGTTTTCCACCCTCCACGCGCTCCCTGCAGCCCTCCTTGCCCCATTTAATTGGAACGTCCTTCCCTCAGTAATACAAAACACTAACACTGTTTATGCATTTAAAACTGCACTGAAACGCCATCTATTTCCCTTAAAGGACAATACCCACTACTCGGTTTTACGATTGTTACCCTGAACATCGCACCCAGCTGCTGGAACTACGCAGTTGAACATTTGACTATACATTTGACCTGTAATCACTGTTAATATCATGCACTGTCTGTTGTGCTGGTCCCTTTGCATTAGTTTCATCCTGCGTAGCTTATTGTGCTCAGTGGTTCTTTTGGAAATGCTAACCTGTTGCTCCCTCTCAAATATATAGAAATGAAAAGCAGCGTCAGTAGCCTGCCTTTTGGGAAACAATGTGGCTTGTTCATAGCTCTGCAAACGAATGAACCACTTTATTGGCATTGCTGTGTGAAACACCACAAGGCAAACGTGCACTTCTATAGGTCTTTAGAGGAATTGGGCCTCACTGAGAAAACTCTGTTGACTGATTTCTGCCCATCAACGCCGTCTGGAGGTGTTATCTAGTGCGTTGTTGAGTTCTGCCCGTGCTTTTAAGATACACACTGATGTAGTTCCTGTTCCGGCTCATTTTACCCGTTTTACTTCTGCATTTGGATGTTAATATCACTTATGTATTTTTACAATATGTTTTTATTTATGTACTGTGTCAGTTGCCCCCTTAAGTGGGGTTTAGCAGTATAGTAATAATGCACAGGGCCTGATTTACAAAAGCGTGTTTTACAAGGGGGCATTCTCACTGAAAAACGCCCTTTAGAGTCAAAAGTGAGGAAGTCCCACAATTATAAACAGAGGGCAGACAGGGCATCACCTCCCGCAGTCCTTCAAGACACTGCTGAATGGGCAGTACCAATGAATTAGTTAAACGACAAAAAAATAGGGAGTTAGCAGCTTAAAATCTCAAATGTGTATGTATACAGCCTAACACAGGGCATACATTTGTGTACCAATACATGAACCTGCTGGAAAACACATACAAGAACATCGAGCAGTATCCATGGACACGCAGTAGCAGTATTTCGCTGTTTTAATTTACTGCAATACCAAACTTGGTGGCATCAGGCAGCAAAGTACTCATGCCTCATGCTGCCAGCGCTGGAATTCATCGCGCGTTGTCAAGGGGGCAATTGTTAATTGCAAATGAACCTCATAAGATAGCTGAGGGACAGATCTGAAATAAGTTCGTTTACAACTAGGCATTAACTGCAGTCTCCAGGCACTAATAACCATTACATGCTCACTGGTATACTACGGAGGTAATAATGTACCAGCTTGGCTAAAACAATTTCATTTTCAAACAGTTCCCAGCAAGACTAGAAGGGATTTTTGAATTAATACTATTTTATCGGCTAGGAAAAAGAAAGAAAAAAAAATAACAAAACAGCATAATCTGCTGAGTCCATTTTAGTGCGAACATCTAACTTCAGCTTCACTACCCAACACAAGTCTCCTTCCTACACACATTCAACTGCGGAAAATAGCAATAGTTGGATAATTACCGGGGAGTTTGCTTTGCTCAGGTTGGAACATGTGCTTTCTTGGGTCGTGTGGTGAAATTACAAAAAGAAAGACGGTATTTTATTTTGATTTCCTCTGGCTAGCTTGATTGTGAGGCTGGATATGGGCAAGGCAGTTCTAACAGTGTTCTATCATACGAGAATATGGCAGTTATCTAATGAAACTGGCAGAGCGTCCGCAAACTGTTACATGAAATATGCACTGTGTGCTCTGGTTTATGGACATATTGGGCAGCAGGGGAGTTGCTAGGTCTGGAAATGACCCGGGGCTATGCTGATGTCGGAACTGTTGGGACTAGGGGCTAGCTAGTCTTTTGGCTGTAGCTCCTGAGATTCTATCCAGGGCTACAACCAAAAGATCAGGGGCTATAGCCCCATTACCCCCCCCTAGCAACGCCCCTGCAACGCCGCTGTTGGGCAGCATTATGTGGAGCATGTAGTTGAACGTACTTACTGCTACACAATATGCAATATATGGAGCAGAGACACACTATGCTCCCAGATATAAGCAGGGGCGAATTACATTTTTTTTTAAAAAGGCCAGTAGCCTTAGGTTATACTGTGTTCATAAAGTCACTCAAACCATTGGTGGCATCTGATACCAAGGGCATGGGAACAATACAGTCCTCAAGACCTCTCTCAAACAGCACCTCCAATGAGGAAAGGAGTACGCAGGCCCTGCAGTAGCACTATCACCCCTCTGTATTACAAAACCTAGTCTTCCTTGATGCATAGAAAATAACAATAATGTATAAGATGTCCTATGAATCCTTGGTGTCCCCAGTCAATGTTCCAACTTATTCCTTTCTTCTACACCTCCTAGGCCACATTCTGCAATACTGACGGCCAAGTATATTAAATCAGCATGCTATGGAATTGGATCGCAAACAGTTGTTTGGGTTATGTACTGTAGAAACATGCACCTTTCTCTTCACTAAATAGTTGAACTAATACCGTTACAACGGTTCAATCAATCAAACAAGCATTTACATAGCACAACCATCACCGGAGGCATCAGGGCGCTAAAACGCAAACGGAAAGATTAGAGATTAGATAAACAAAAAGGTTTTCAAGCGTTACTGAAAAAGATTAAACTCCTGAATGCTTTGAAAAGAAAGGGGAAGCAAATTGCACAATTCTGGGCCTGCCCACCGAAAAAGCACATACGCTGCACTGTTCAAAATGATGAATTGGAACGTTAAGTAGAAACAGAGAGGCATAGCATCGGGGTCAGCCAGGACAATATGGAACAATGTTTTCCCGCTTTGCTTGGCAGCCTTTAACTTGGTAGGCGCAATGGCGCAATGGATATCTCAGAGTGATTTAAACTGAATCCAGGTTGTGTCGAGCTGTTCATACCGCCTTGTCATATGGAGTGCCTTGGACAGACGAACTGCAGTATTTTCCACCTCCTGTAGACTTTTTAGTAAATATGTGGGTTGGCCAGGAAGCACGGCACTATAGTAGTCAAGGCCGCCATTGACCATGTCAGCGATGACCGAAGCATGGAAGCAAGTGGGGATATGTGATAGCAACTTCTTCAGTTGTTTATATTTAAGAAATATTGCACTTCAAACGGAACTGACCTGGGCCTCCAGAGAAAGAGAGGCAGAAATCTTCAACCCGAGATGTTTTATTACTTTCGAAGGGGTGGGTAGAGGACCCAGAGCTGATGGCCAGTAATCCAGGGTCCAAGACGAGGATGAATTAAGAGGACCCACCACTAAGACAAAGGGCCTCATTATGACCCAGGCGTTGGACCATCCATGCCGGTAACTTACCGACTCCGCCATGGCGGAATGGGGAATTACCACCCCATTCCGAGGTTGTCGGGGCAGTAATTCCCCATGCCGCCATGTCCCTTCCCCATTCCCATTTTTGCCCCATAGGGCTCAATGGGAAAGGGGAAGGCGCTAAGTACGGTACCGCTAATTGCGGTACCGTACTTAGCACCAAGGTCCCTTTGCGGCAGCCTACTTTAACGGCTGGTCTGTACCAGCCGTTAAGGTCGGGTCCCGCAAAGGGACCTCGTAATCAGGCGCTAAGTGTTTAACGGCGCCATGGCCTTTTACGGCGCCGTTAAACACTTAACGCCAGGGTCATAATGACCCACAAAATGTTTCCCCTATTTAACTTCAGCCATTTGGAATGATCCAGTTGCTCAATGCTTACAGGCAGGTCTTCAGATAATTAGCAGTGCCTTCAGGTTTAACATCTAGCCGACATAGGATCTGTGTAACGGCAGCATAAAATAAGGCAGGCAATGGCTGAAAATAAATATTAAAAAGGAGGTGTGACAAATCCTTGGATGTCGTCCATTCATAGGGCAGACCCTTGCCATGGGGCCAGGGTGGTTCAGCCAAAGTCCAACCATTCCTTTGCGAGAGGTGCATCACGGGAGGATCAAATGGGGAAGGAAACCCCTCATAAAACGAGTGTTGACATGGTAGGGAGAACACGGTATCCACCCACCCCTTTACAACCTCCACCACTCTCTGCCCCTATGCAGGGTAACCTAGATCCACATATCTCCATCTATACGTGTAAGGAAGACCATGCCACATCATTAACCTATACTGAGATAAGTAAGATTAGAGACTACCCATGTGAATCCTATAACAACACAGGGATGAAGAAAAACTCCAGTAACCCAGTGGAGAACAACAATATGCATACTGAGATGAAGAAGAGGCGTGAAGTGCTGAAGAGCACCTTGTTGAACCACAATGAGCAGACCAGTCAATATGGACAATCTATTGGTATCTATGGAATTAAAAGGGAAGAAGGAAAAACATATTGTCAAGTCCTCCCTGGAGGAATCACGAGAAGCTGAGCAAGGCAGGAAGGAGAAAAGAAGACCTGGGCACTGAGCCAGGAGCAAGATGCTCCCGCAGCTGACCCAGAGTATCAAGATAACATACCGAGCTGGTGGAGTGGATCTATTGCAGTCCTCAAAGACTGGGTAGAGCGCGGGAAGAGAACCACACAGCCAAGGAGAATGGAGAAGGTGCAGAGTCACTGCAAAAGAGGAGAAGTCTTGGAAAGCAGGGAAAAGCCACTGCTGAACCGCAGACACCTGGAAGAGGTCCGAACCCAAGGGGACCAAAGCACAAGTTACGCAGGTTGCAAAACAGATAAAGGGCAGCTAAGAAGAAAATGGCAAGCATAGAACCTTGGAGAAAGCTGAGAAAGGAGGGTCTGGACTTGGAAAGCAGTAGGAGATACCAATCACCAAGTAAAGTGATAGATACTGCCTGGCAAGATAGTTAAACTGGTCTATTGTGTAAGCAGCAGGGGAAGGGAAGAAACAACACAGAGACTTGGCAGGATAGTGAACCAAGTATCGCCAGAAGCAAGAGTAGTGGCATCCCTCTTCTTCATTGTAGTACCTGGTAAAGGAGAACACCGGGCCTGCCACCAGTGGTATTGGACCCATGCTTTATGTGAACCTGAGAAGAAAGCCAGGGGAAAGGGAGCCATTTCATCTTGACATTAAAAAACAAAGTTACCATGTGAAGGGAGTCATTCGCCCTGGTGTTGTTGGACACTAAGAAAGAAGCCAGGGGAAAGGGAATCATGTCCTCCTGGCATTGAGAAGAAAAGCAACTAGTGGAAGGGAGTAATACCCTCTGGTGTTGTTGGACACTGATAAAGAGGCCAGGGAAAATTGAGTCATTCCCCCTGGTTCTGTGGTACTTTGATACAGTGTGAAGGAAGATATTCCCTCCCGGGCACTGGAAAACTTAGAAGAAACCAGGTGAAGGGAGACATCCTGCCTGGTGAATTTTCAAGAAATGTTTGAATCCTCTGTCCAGAAGAAGGGACATTCTTCTGGGCCCAGCAGAAAATGTGTTCCTTTATTGTATATAAGTGTAAGGGAAGGACATAGGATTCGACACGACAGTGGACTTTTATGATTTTTTGACATTCTGGCAATCTCCTTAGTTTATAATCAAGGCAGATTAACCCCTCATAGCATTAGGGATAGGTAGGTTGTTCCCTTTTCTTTAAAAACCAATGAAACTTTATATAAACCACTATCACTATGCGGATGACACTCAGCTCATGTTCAGGCTACCCTCAGCCACCACTTCTCCCTCTCTCATCTCTAACTGTCTGTCCGCCATCGAGGAGTGATCTGCCACCAATGATCTCTGCCTTAATCCCGGTAAAACCGAGATTCTCCTCATAGACACACCCACACCCTCCTTTCCTGTCACTCTCTGGCTGGCCTCTCTGGCCCTCTCCCTGCTCCCACCTGTGAGGCAAAAAACCCCGGGGTCATCTTTGACTCCACACTCTCCTTCTCTCCTCACATCTCCGACATCTCTAAGAAGTCACACTACCAGCTGCACCTCCTCAGAGGTATTCTGTCTTTCCTCTCCTTCCCCCAGAAGCTCACTATCTCCAGAGCTCTGGTTCTCTCTAGGCTGGACTATTGCAACAGCCTCTTTCTAAATCTGCCTGATTCTACTCTCCACCCTCTGCAACTTATCCAAAACCGGACTGCGAGACTTGTCCTTGGCCTTAAACCCAGGGATCGTATCTCTCCAGGACTGAAATCTCTGCACTGGCTCCCAGTGGCTGCGAGGATCAAGTTCAAAACCCTCTGCATTGTCCACAAGGCCTTCTGGGGCATGAAGCCTCAATACCTTCAACTCTCTCTTCCTAAATATTTTCCTTCTCAAGCTCTTCGCTCATCCACCTCCAACTCCCTCAGGGTCAGTTGCTTCTCCAAGCAATTAGTTGGTGGTAGATCACTTTCCTCAGCTGGGGCCACCAGCTGGAACATCCTCCCTGCCCCCCTGAAACTTGAGGAGAACCATCTCTGGTTCCAGAAGCAACTCAACACCTTTCTATTTGCTTCTGCTTTTTCTCCTCCTCTCCCCTGCTGATTTCCTGGCTGATACTGAAACTGCACTGGTTTACCTGGCCACCCACTGATCTCGAGCCCAGGTCCCCTCCTCCGCCAGTCGCACACCTGCACTGCCCTCCTGCAACCCCTGCACTTGGGGACTGTATTCTGTATCCATACAGTCCCACTACCAGCACTTGATACCTGATGCCTGCACTTACCCTACCCTTGCATTTGTCACCTACTGGCCGTACTTTTGCTATTTATTCTATTATCCCACGTACTGCACTCTCCCCTCACCCTTCCCCCTGCACTTTTCCCCTTGCCCTTCCCATGCACTTGCGCGATCTGAATGACACCTGGCCTAGTAGGATCGTTGTCTGTCTTCCCTCTGTTCCCCCTCCCTTGCCTCATCGCACCTTGAAGCACTTGTGTATAGGCATGTTATAAATGCCATAACATATCATATCATATGCCACCTTTGAGTCGGTCTCGTACCTCTGCACCCTTACAGAGGGGAGAAAGTTCAGAGACTTGAGGTACCCCGCAAGGAACTGCCTCTGGGGATAATTTAAAAGCACATACATAGACTGAGTGTTGAGGAGATTCCTAAAAAGATTGGAACCATTCAAAGACCCAGCCAGTGATACCAATTTTTTGCAATCTAGTCAAGTAGATGACATGGTCAATGGTATTAAAGAAGGTGTAGATTTGTAAACGAATAAGACCTGCAATTCCGACTTGATCTCTAATCTGGTTTAAATTGTCGAGCACTGAAACCAGCACTGATTCTCTGCCCATTAGAGGACGAAAGAAGTCTAGTTGAGAAGAATCTAAAACCTGATGATTTTCCGGAAATTAAAAGGCTGAGGAGTGACCAGGACTTCCAACATTTCCATGAAAAAGGTAGCAAAGAAATAGGATATTAGTTGGACAAATGTGTAGCATCCAAGGACAGCTTTTTCAACAGCGGTATGACCATGGCATGTTTAAAGGTTCTACAAATGGAGCCATACATGAAGGATGAATGTATCTCCCAGGCAATAATTTCAGCAATATCCTGCACTATTAGTTTCAAATGAGGAAGTAGAACTTTATTAAGAGGGAAAGCCAATTTGAGGAGTATTGCAGCAGCTACTGTTACGGCAGAGATTGTAATCTGGAAGGATCTGCATCTGACGGGTGCAGGATTATCTTCAGAAAGTCACACAGGTATGGGTGGCATGATAGCTGAGAAAGCTAGTCTGCCGATGTTAACTCTGATAGTTGCAATCTTATTTACAAAAAAACTAGATAAATCATCACACAGCCATTGAAAGTCTGACACTGCAGAAACTATTCTAGGGGCAAGAAGATCTTTCAGAGTCTGGAACATCTGTTTACGAATAGTGTCAGCAAATGGAATACCAGCCCTAAAATATGATTGCTTCACTGCCTTCAAGCTGCAAGGTAGGAGGCTAATTTTTTCCTAACGCTTAGTTTTAGCATGGATAAGTTTGGCTCGCCATTTGTGCTCTGCCTTGTGGACTGCTGATCTGAAAAGGCAAAGTTGTGATGAGAACCAAGGGGCTGAGATGTGGGTAGAATTCCTAGCCAGTTTTAAAAGTGCTACGCACTCAGTGGCAGCAGAACATGCTGTGATGAGTCACATTAAAGGCAGTGGCAAGGGCCGCTGAAGTCGAAATAACTCGCTTTGCAAGCGCAGAGGATGCAATATGGTTCCAACGTCTCTTCAGAGTTTGCTGCTGGGAAGCCCTAATAAGGGGGGAGTGAAGATACAACTTCAAAGGAATCAGGTGATGATATGACCAAGATAAGATGTGACTTGTGGAAATCTACATATATAAATTTGTGAGAGCGTGTTTGTACGTTTGGGTTTGACTCCAGCCTCATAAAACTTGGTGGGCTGAAATTTTGTCCCAAGGTTGCCATACCAGTCTGGGGTGTACTGGCAATAGTGAAATCTGACCACCCTACCCATTCACTCTGAACCGGGGGTGGGGCGTGAGGTGCTATCACTATAGGCAATTTCGGGAGAGTATTGATTTGGCGATTTTTCAAAAATATTAAGTTATGATACAATAAAACACACAAGGCTATAGAAGACCACCGTGTATGTCAGCTACAGACCCTAGCAACGCCAAGTGGTACCACTAGTATGCAATAACCCAGGATAAGTTAAAACAAAATCTAAGATGTGCCCAGTCACATGCATGGGTTTAATGGCTCGCTTATGTAAGGATAAACTATCCATGCAGGATAAAATAGAAACTGCATATGCACATTCTGTAGAATCAGCTCAGAAATGTAAATCCCCTGGATTACAGACATTATTATGCAACAAGGATAGGGGCAACATAGTAGGAAAAAAGACTTTTTCAAACACAGGTAAACCAAAAGAAGGAGGACGACATAAAATCAAAAAGTGCAATGTAAACAACAGAGTAAACGATAGCCTTACCAGCATAGATTCCATCTTGACTTTCGGAGTCCATGGAAGAAGAGAATAGATACAATTGTCCTTAAAAATAAGAGCTACACCTCCTCTGCCCCAGGGAGAGCAGCATCATAATCCACCTAGAGAATAGAATAACCTACGGGTCGAATGCGGACCATGTCAGGGCCGGTTGCAAATGTAAACATGGCCTCAGTAACACAAACCAAGTCAGGAGTATAGTCCTGGTGAACGGAAAACTTCCAACTTTCCAACTTATGCTCTACAAGGGAGTTTGCATTGAGTAGACAACAAAAAAGTGTAAGATCAGAGGAAGAACATTCACCAGTTACGCAACTGTGAGGAAATATGGTGGTAGAAGGAGCAAGCTCCAATAAAGCAGCACTTGACGTGCCACCAGTACTTGCTGTAGAGCCACAGAGCACTGACCTTGTGCGGACAAGCACAGATGGGCAAGACCTTGGCGTGAATTCAGCATATGCTCGGTTGCTGTGCTCCCAGCAGTAGATTTTAATGGGTCTGTTCATGCCATTGACAAGACCACTCTGGGTGCAAGCTCAATGTCGAGATGAAGGAAAGACTATCAAATGCAGTCCACTTGGGGGCCGGAAAGTAAAGTTAGACTGCGTACGCAGACGCCGGTTGTTCCTCCAAGCCCAGGCCAGCTTGGTGCTGTGTAAACGGCTACAAGGAAATAAAAATAAAATAATATAACTAAGAAGAGAGTAAACACATTTTGAACTAACTGTGTGCAAGGTATCCAGTCAACCACCCATGCCGACAGAATCAGAAGAGCCCATTAAAAGGAAAGTAATATAAATAAAGAAATAAATAAAAGGAATACAACCCACATGAGACGTGTGTAAGCCTTACCACATCATCTGAGCAACTAAGGAACACGGGACTAATAAGCCCCTAAATGACCAATTTGAGCGAAAGCAAAAGGCAGAGATGAAGGAAATACTCTCAAATTCAGTCTGCATGGGGGGCAGAAAGCAAAGATAGACTGGAAATATAGGTCAGTACGAGACGCTGGTCGTTCCTCCAAGGCCAGGCAATCTTGGCTCTGTGTAAATGGCTACATGGAAATAAATGTAAAATAATTGACTGATGGCACAGTGAATTGAAAATGTGATCTTTTTCCAGCATGAAATATGGCTATCAATAAGTAATCAAGAGTTACATATTGCCCTTGTGCATCAGTTGAGCTGATAAGCACACATTCTTTCCACCCTTCCTGTACCCCCACACAGAGGATGTACATTTCGAAAATACAACCTACGCATTAGGGGCAATATATTACTTAATTGTATTGTTTAAAGCATGGACTTAGCTTAGGAGCACCAGAGCGGTGTGCAGGGTATTGGTAGCCATAGTGTGAGCTGGCATCTTTTAACAGCATTGCAGTACTCTGAGTTGTGTTCTGTGCATTCATTGAAATTTGTCGGTACTCAGGTGTTGGTGAAAAAGCCAAATTTTCAGAGATTTGCAAATGGGAGATTTGTGGGGGCATTCAAAGCTGATAACAGGATTGAGTTCCAGAGAGTGGCTACCTGACAAGAGAAGGATGGATTGTTTATGGGTCCTCTCTTTGTGGGCAAGTTGTGATTCTAGTCGGTTTGGACATTTTCTGCACGAGGAGCATGTGCCATCAGATATGTGAAGCTTAGCTGACAGGTATGTTCTTGTGCTAAATGTGACTTATTTGCAGATGATATATGCATTTTCTAACAGTACAATTGCCTGGAAAGGAAGCTAAGGTATCTTGCAGAGTTTTGGGGGTGATTCTGTCAAAATGTTGTGCATACCCCCGATGTGCTACACCACAATGGCCTGAACAAGTGCCCAAAATTCCTGCCGGGGGATGAAAAGTTTGACATTGCAAAGGGTGGACATTTGTAGCCAGGTCGTTTGGGACTTCTTGGCTATGTATTTCTGGAAGGACAGGATTCTGTCAATGGTGAAGCCTAAGGACTTCACTGAATCTGAAATCTGTGGATCACATCCTTCTCAGTGCATACTATTGAGCTTTTGTTGGACAAGTTGGTGTTTAGTGGCGGGACCAATGACAACAGATACTGGGCCTCATTATGAAATTGGCGGTAGCCGCCGGTGTCATTTCTTTTCCTTCCAGTAATTGCCTATTTGCGGGTGCTGGAAAAAAGATGCTCCCCATTCCCATTCGGCCCCAGTGGGCTGAAAGGGAATGGGGAGGTCGGATGCACCGGCACCATTTACAACGGTGCCGGTGCAACCGACATGCTGTGCTTGCGGGTGCCGCTCTGGCCGCCAGGTCTGAACTGGTGGGCAGAAAGGCACTCATGAGCACAACTCGTAGTTTGCCGGTCTGGGAACTACGTTACCAGCAAGCTTACTGGTACTGTAGTTCCCGGGCCAGCAAACTTATAGTGAGGCCCACTGTCTTGGATGACTTAAGTTTGAGTTAAGCAGTCGACAACCAGGACTAGATGATGGCTAGATAATTGTGGGGATGACTGATATCCTATGGGCTTTTTACTCTCATGTAAGCCTGAGCTTTGTCCGTTCATTGGTGGAGAGCTATAACAGGATCTTTGAGGAGGGGGCCCAGAGGCTCCATTTAAACTTAAAAAAGGATTGATGAGAGGATAGAGCATTGGGAGACTGAGAGCCACTTAGAATGCACTATGTTCATCTGGTGTGATTGGTGTCTGCCTGAGAGGAATGAGGAAAACCAATTCAGGGAAGTGGCAGAATCCAATCTTGATACAGAGGAGGGGGAGGAGGATGCCATGTTCAACAATGTTGAATGCAGCTGAGAGCTCAAGAAGAATGAGGAGGCATGGGTCACCCATATCTATGAGTTGGAGGGCCTCATCCACCACCAGGATGGCGGAGGTTTCAATGCCACACTTGGATCTGAACCCTGGCGATTAGTTGTGTAGCAACAACTTTTTTGAAGATTTTGCCAATAAACAGGAGTTTCATAATAGGCCATCGTTTGCAAGGTCATCAGGGACTAGGAGTGTTTTCTTTTTTTTAAAAAGAGGTCATTTGAGACCAGCCTTGACTGTGGCTGGGAATGACCCTTCAGTGAATGAGTCATTAATTATGCTGACGAGTGTATTGAGCAAGCAGGTCTATCGATTGTACAATGTTAGAGGCTGGAATTATCTAGTCAAAGTAGAAAGTATGTATCAGGGAGGCAATTGTTTTTAGGAGGTCTGAGGAGGAGACTGTATACATATTTATATCACAGAAGTGTCAGTCAAGGGGATAGCACCCCTTCTGTAAATCACAGAGAGGGCCATAGCGTTTTGTGCAAAAGATAATTGCATCACAATAGGTGCTAGTGTTCCTTTTAGATAAGATCCATATAGATCAACTGGATGATAATCAACCAAGATTTGTAAAAGATGCAGGTGAAGACTGAGTCTCTGCTCCAGGGCCAAGAAAACACAATATTAATAAGAGACAACCACACATGCTTTGACGTTGATTGTTTGCACCTGCATCGCTATCCTGAATTAAATGGCAGATCAAGCTTTCAATGTACTGGCCAAGTACATTCGGAGGATAGCTCAGGGGTATTGTGCTCACCTTGGAAGCAAGACTGCATGGAGCAATACAGGTTTGATACCCATGTCCGCACTTAGAAACCTCTGGGAATTAAGTGTGTTATAAATAACCAATTACAATTACACTTACAAGATCAATTGAAAAGGATAAAGGAGCCATTGTTCCTTAGGTGAAGATCATTTCCAATCCTGCAATGGCCTATAAACAGGGGGAAGTATTACACTCCACCTGAAGAGTGTTTGCAACAAAGTCACCCTTTGCCACATGAGAACCATTCCTGTGTCCTCTTCCTGCATTGCCTACCTGCTCCCCAACTCCAACACAAGCCCCCTGCCTCTGAGGAAATATCCACCAGAGGAAGCCCTGTCTCCCCTGTCACTGTGCTCATAGGACCCTTCTCTAAGTTCCCTACCTCCCCTTCTACAATCCCTCCTCCTCTGTATGCCAGTACAATGTCTCAACATTCCTTACCAAATTGGAAACCGACAATACTGCATGGTCCGTGCCGGTGAACCAGCACCAACAAACAGAATGGCATTCCAAACCTCCTCTTCTGTCACATGGGAATCTTCATACTCCTTCAAGGAAAAAGACTCCACTTTTGCTCCCAGCTTCTTCACCTCCCAATGCCTCAAGCACAACATTCCCCTCCTCAACACAACCAAAAATGTGGAGAACTAGAGGGCCATAGAACCAAATAAACAACGAGAACCAGACCCAAGGAACAAGACACAACCCAAAATAACATGACAGTACTCTGGAGACAGATCAAAAGCAATGGCAAATGAACACAGCAAACAGGTGGGAAATATGTGCTAAGAACAAACACACAGGTAACTAAGAAAAGGCAAACAACTTTTTGCAGAAAGTAAAAAGTGCAGGAGCGATTTTTTGTGTGCTTTTTGTGGTTTTATCAGGTTAACTGAAAGGGAAATTGGACAAAAGGAAAGATAAGAGCATTGTGTGTTTATTAATCATGTTGAACAATAAAACCATGAAGAACCTCTAAGCAGACAAAGTGGTAAAGAATAGACAAAATCTATGCACACAACAAGCTATAAACACAAAAGTCATAAAACATACCAAAACTGGTTAAAATTCTCCTAGTATCCTGCAATTGTGAGTCTACCCTACATAGCATCTTCCCTCACAGCGGAGAAATTCCTGCAAACGATTAGAAAGGACCTATGCCTTTTGTAACACCTCACGCTTCCTTTGGGAAAAAGTAGTGATCTGATAACTGAACCAACTGAACCAGTTAGCCCGAAAGGGCTCTTTCAGGCTGTAAAAATTCATTAAATCAACTCACGAGGTGACCAGAGTTGTGAGGCCCCTTACTGGAGCATGAATCCTTGCAAGAGAACTGGAAATACAGTGCAAGTTAGACCTAGGATTTGACTAGGATTTGACTGTGCCACTAATTGTTCACACATGCAAAATTACACCAAATTTGTTCAAAGGTCAGCTGAGATGCATTCTAGGAAGTTTGTATAGGCTTAATAGTGACACAAATAACAACCGGAATGCATAGATCCTAACACTGAGGGCTCTATTGTACTTCCCAGTCACCTCAAACATTTTATCAAAGCTTGCCAGGCGTGACTACATATTGTTTCTTGCTCCACTGTGTCATGTATCTCTGATTTGTTATGGGTCATCCACTCAGTCAAAAAAGGAAGTTGGTAAACAAATGCCTGCATCTTTTGCATCACACCTTGTAGCTGTTCATCCAAAGTTTTAAAGCAGGCCTCCATTGACAACATTGATCCCTCCATTTTGGTGGCTGGCATTTGGCTTGTTCAAATTGGTACCATTATATCGCTGAAGTGCATGGAGTTATCTCATTTAAGGGCTAGTGGATCACCAAATTCGTCCTCCCCTTATCTCAAGTTGGAAAAAGTTGTCCACCTCAAGGCTTCTACTCCAAACAGCCAGAATAGATACACCATGTTTGCCTCCTCCTACACTTTCCACCCATGACAACAAAAAAGCAAATGGTTTAACCAGTGGCCCACCCATCATGTAGGATGTATGTTGGTCCCTTCTAAATCTTGGAATCTGTTGTTCCCTCAAGAGCATGGCCAAGGAGTCTATTCTGGATCATGGGTACCCTCCAAGCGCCAAGCATCCAAGCTGCCTAGAAACTCCTACTGCTTATTTTGATGAGTCGAGCCCTTTTACTGCTCACCTGCAGAAACAAGAGGCCTCTTACCGGGCCAGGCCACCTAGTCTATTTCACCATTATAACAACGTACCTTTTCACAGGACTTTCACAAGAGCCGATCACCATTGCTACTTCTGGGAGTGAAAGATATTACTGGCATCAGTTCTTCAGGTCTTCCAAATCTGCTCTTGTATCGACCGCCCTCAATAGTGAGAAGGCCATATGGAGGGCACAGAGACCCTGAGTATTCACAGAGATAATGAAGCAGATGAAGAAAGTGTCTGTCTTTGGCTCAGTTCTGCCCCATGAAACCACATTTTAGGGTGTTTGCTCTGTCCTTTGGGAGAGATATCAATAATTTAAGGAGTGACAGTCCTTGATGTCAGGGCCATGAAAAGGAAGTGGAGAGCCATGAGCGATTATTAGGAATCACAAAGGCAGTCTGTCAGAATCTATGAGGAGTGAATAACAACTACAGCAGGGTACAAAAGAATTTTAGGAGGTCAAGACTCTCTAAAAATGTTTGAAGTAATGTCTTGGTTCTGTGCGAGAGATTTACACATTACTGAGTGGTGCAATCTGCTTTATGCAGGAGATATCAAATATCCGAGAGACTGACTCTCTTAAAATAGAGCTATAAATATGCTTCATTATGTGGGCTCTTCTCATTTATGAGCCATACATATATTGGAGCCTGACTATTCTCTTATGGAGAGTTTTAACTATTGATGAGGGGTAATCTTTCTGTGGGGGATTCATACAAATTTTGAAGAGGTATGTACATATTCAAAAAAGTTACTCTCCTTTCTGTGAGAGTAATTAACATTCATCAGCGTATGTGCTGTGTATGAGCTTGGGATTGCATAGGTCCGACAATATAGGCACTGGCCTTGGTTATTGCCGACACCATGAGCGTCTTGGCAGTTATGTTTCATATTCACCAGTGATAAGAGTTTCAGTGTCACCTCAACTATGTATTATACATTGCCTTGTATCGTGCTATAATGTGAATCCATATGAAAATATTCATATTAGTGAATTTGTATTTATTTACTTGCTGGATATTCATATATTTCTTCACCCAAAGCACTGCCCTTAAAAATGTGAGGTCATTATAACTGTGTTATTGCCAGTGCCAGTTTAACAATAGCATACAGTAGGAAGAAGGTTAAGAGGAAAGGAAATGATTTTTGAGTAGAGCGAACAATTACAATAGAAGAATCTCTTCATATATGAGAAGGTAGAACATTCCAGAGTTGAGGTGCCAGAAGAGAAAAAGAACAGAAAGGGAAATGATCATAAACTGGGGGAGGAAGAGACAGTAAAAATTGAGATGAGCCAAAAGATCGAGTTGGGGTGTATAGAGATATGAGAGGAAAAAGATAAGGGGGAGCCAGACCATGGACCATGGACATATATGTAAACAATGCAAAGGAAGTGAAACATGATACAGCAATTGCAGAAGATATAGAAGATCGGGGAGATGGACAAAAAAAGAGAAAGATAGATAATTTCAAATCAGAATGAAGAGGAGGCAACGTGTAATCAGGGAGCCCAACAAGAACAACAGAACAATAATCTGATCCTGGAAAAATAAGGGAAGTGATCAACAGCTTGGTACTGTGAAAGTTAAGAAAGTAGAACACGTTTAGCAATGTTAAAGAGCAAGAAACAAGCCAAACTCATATAGTGAAATAAGAGAGAGGTTGCACATGGCCTCGACATTTCAGGACAATGGGCCTCATTATAAGTTTGCCGGTCTGATAACAATTATACTGTTAAGCTTGACGGTACCGTTGTTACCGGACCGGCAAACTATGAGTTCTGCTCGCGGGTGCCTTCCCACCTTCCCGCCTGCCAGGGCTGACCTTTCGGGCATAATGGCACCCAAGAGCAGTGCATGTCAGATCCATCCTCCCCATTCCCATTTAGCCCTATGGGGCTCAATGGGAATGGGGAGCATTTCATTCCAGCACCCGCGAATGTGCAACTACCGGGTTCAGCAGGTAATTGCCCATTCGCGGATGCCGAAAGATTTTCAGAAGTTTGGCGGCAGCTGGCAAGGCTACCGCCAAACTTATAATGAAGCCCAATGTTTTAAAGGAAGATCGGATGTTAAAATGATCGAAGATTGGGGGAAAAAGATGAGATGGGTGGAGCCTGGAAATAGAGCATTTCAGTTTAAGATGGAGCATGCAAGAAAGCATGCAGTCTTGTATTACAGAGAGACAAGGCAACCGGTTAAAGTGCAGACAGGTTAGTGTTCAGAGAAGAAAAGAACAGAAAAGAAAAGAAAAGAAAAGAAAAGAAAAGAAAAGAAAAGAAAAGAAAAAAGATCTCTGAGACATCACATACAAATGAGTAGGCAAATTGAAATATGAGTTAATATTAGCAGTATAATATAAAGGAAAAATAGCAAAATACCAATCACCGAACATTGCGAGACACCATGGTGAAGGGGGCGAGCAGATACACATTAATGAGCTAAAGATAGATGATAGATCCAGTCAAAAAGATAGGAAGAAAACCAGTGAAGGACAGACATAGCAAGACCCCAAGCAGAGAGGGTAGACCAGAGCGTCCTGTCATCGAACGCGTTGAAAGCAGCTGTAAGGTTTACTAGCTCAAGAAAAAATAAAGTAAAGCAGTTCAAGACGATAGCAGAGAACTGCTGTCATACAGATGTGTAGTGTGGTTGAGGGCACAATCCAGACTGAAGCATGGGTAGAAGGAAATTAGTGTTGAGAAGATTGATAGTTGTCAATAACACTCATTACAAGATTTTAGATAAGAACGGCAAGAGACATACAGGGTAATTCATAGAATTTCGCAGAAAAGTGTCGCAAGCGGCTGGCGCAGAGTGTCCGCGTGCGATTGTCTGCGCCAGGCACGTGCGCTAAAACCGATTTCCGCGCACAGCGTATTCATGGATTTTAGGCTCCCAAACCAGCCGTGGCGCAGAGTATCGCAGCGACCCTGCAGCAGCGCCAGTAACGCCCCCAAGAACGCCCTTGCGCAAGGAAAAGCCATCAAAATCGCTAAATCATCGCAAAGGGCTGCGCTAACCCTGGACCAGTCTACAGGGCTGCCAAACAAGGAACGCAAAGCGGGTAACGTGCATATCAGGGGTACGCGTGAAGTTTTACACGCGATTAGCCAGGGCACGTGTATCACAGGGGTACGCAGGAATTATCACACACGATTTAGCTGGGTACGTGTATTACAGGGGTACACGGGAAGTTCTACACGCGATTCGGCTGGGTACGTGTATTACAGGGGTGCGAGGGAATTATCACACGCAATTTGGCTTGGTACGTGTATTACAGGGGTGCGTGGGAAGTTCTACACGCGATTGGCCAGGGTACGTGTATTACAGGGGTACGTGGGAATTATCACACGCGATTTGGCTGGGTACGTGTATTACAGGGGTACACGGGAAGTTCTACACGCGATTCGGCTGGGTACGTGTATTACAGGGGTGCGCGGGAATTCTCACATGCGATTTGGCCAGGTACGTGTATTACAGGGGTGCGAGGGAATTATCACACGCGATTTGGCTTGGTACGTGTATTACAGGGGTGCGAGGGAATTATCACACGCGATTTGGCTTGGTACGTGTATTACAGGGGTGCGTGGGAAGTTCTACACGCGATTGGCCAGGGTACATGTATTACAGGGGTACGTGGGAATTATCACACGCGATTTGGCTGGGTACGTGTATTACAGGGGTACACGGGAAGTTCTACACGCGATTCGGCTGGGTACGTGTATTACAGGGGTGCGCGGGAATTCTCACATGCGAATTGGCCAGGTACGTGTATTACAGGGGTGTGCGGGAATTATCACACGCAATTAGGCTGGGTGGGTCCTCACAGGTGTTCCCTGTACACCCTCCACGGCCCCTGCAGGCAGCCCACAAAACAGGGGACTACCCTGCACACCTGCTCATGTCCCCCTGCACCCCCACCCCCCAGCAGTGCAGGGGCAGCCTCCACCACGCCCCCACTCATGTCCCCTATCACCCCCACCCCCCCGCCACCAGGGGCACCCTCCACCAGGCCCCCATCCATGTCTCCCACCACCCCCACCCCCCAGCAGTGCAGGGGCACCCTCCACCAGGCCCCCACTCATGTCCCCTATCACCCCCACCCCCCCGCCACCAGGGGCACCCTCCACCAGGCCCCCATCCATGTCTCCCACCACCCCCACCCCCCAGCAGTGCAGGGGCACCCTCCACCAGGACCCCAACTTCCCTGGCACTGAAGCTGGTGCCCCTCTGCCTCCTTGGCCGGGGGTTGCCACTGGTGCCAGATGTTGTAGTGCCCGACATGGCAACCCCAGAGGCAGGAGTGGGTGGGCAACTGGGTCCCGGGGCTGGGCTGTGGGGCGACGGAAAAGCAGTCGGGAGCCTTTGGTTGCAGCAGGGGTGGTCACAGCAACAGCACCCCTGGCTGATGTGTAGGCAGCAAATGGCAGGGCACGTGGGCAGCAGGCAGTCAGGCAGCAGCAGATGGCAGGTGGGAGCGTGCTCAGGGCTCTGGGGGGCAGTAATTTGGCCTCCTGGGCAGGAGCGTTTTGTTTCGAGTGTGAACGCGTGGACAGCTTGATACGTAGTGAGTGATTTTGCACGTGAAAATCCCACACGTCTGCGTGTAAATCGATGAAAGGCCCTTAGCGCGTAAACGCGTATGCGCGTCTATGAAGTCACGTGCACGCGTAGGAAAAAGTTGCGTGACACGTCCGAGTGTCAAAGCGTGTTATTGGTGGAAATAGCCCTACACGCAGAAGTGTCAAAGCGTGTAATTGGTGCAAATGGACCTACACGCAGAAGTGTCAAAGCGTGTAATTGGTGCAAATGGACATACACGCAGAAGTGACAAAGCGTGTAATTGGTGCAAATGGACCTACACGCAGAAGTGACAAAGCGTGTAATTGGTGGGAATGGGCCTAGCACGTACACGCCGCGTAAGTGACGCTGTACGTGTGGGCCTGCATATAAGGTACGTGTAGAACACCAATTCCTTGTACTGCTTTTCGTGGAGAGCGAGTGGGTGAATTCTGTACTTCTTGTCGTTTCACACGCGATTTACTTCACGGCGTTTCAAGTTCGTACTCCCTGTTACCTCTGACAGCTTTTTCTATTTTTTTCTCTTGTACTGGTTTACCTGGGCCTGTTCCCTCAAACAGTGTTCCCTTCTACTGTTGTCCTGTCTCCTCAGACAGCGTACATATCTTCTTTTGGCGGGGGTGTTGCCAACCAAACGCGCTCATTTTTCACGCTCTTTTACCTGGCAGACGGTGAGTCACGCACGTATCTAACATCTGTGCTTGTCCCGTGTGTAGCCTACCCCTTCAGAGGTCATTCTAGGCTGCGTGTGACACGCATACGTTCATTCTTGTGTTACTGGGTGCCACAGCGTAGTGCAGGTTTTTCTTTCTGCACACGTGGTCTAGGAGGGGTTGCGTGCACGTCATCTCCCTTTTTTGGGCCTCCTGTGCGTTACGTGACCCGTCATCTTTCCCCAGGGGTTACATTCAGCCTTGCTAGAGCACTAGGGTACAATTACCATCTGGTACCCAACCCCTTTGACCCCCAATTGCCCAGGACAATAGTCTACATCCACTCCCATACGCACATTAACATCAGTGCCATGGCTGGGAGGCGAGGATTCCGTAAGGGTGGCAAAGGTGGAAGAGCCACAAGTGGTGGCCGTGGTGGATCCGGTAGGGGACGTGGTCGTAACTTGCAGGGTGAGGCTGTCCCCCCATGTGTGGAGGACCAGTCACGGGCACCCATAATCCCCCCCCCCCTCCCGTTGAGGCTGATGTGGCTGACACCATCCATGCTCAGCCCTTGTTGGACCAGCCCATTGTGGCACCAGACCTGGCTGACTCCATGGCTGACTTCCAGGTCAGCAGGGCTACGACACGTGCGCTGGTGCACGTTAATGCCATCATGCCACGTGGATCTGGGGCAGCAAGGTCATCTGCTGCACCAAGGAGGCAGGGCGGAGAGGCTGCAGGGGCAGCTGCGGCTCCATCCACCCCAGCCCTCACACACCCAGCCAGGACAGTGTCGGTCCTAGTCCATGCTGCTGACATTCCCCCTGACACCATCACACTAGAGCCAATGCCTGCACCAACTCCCATGCTGAGTGTGTAATCCCACACTCCTGATACAGAGTCCACCAGGGCTCCTGCCCCTAGTGTCCAGAGCGGCGCAGGACACTCAGGATCACCACCACCTTCCAAGCGGAAGAGGAAGAGTGCTCGTCCGGCACAGGCTGATGCCCCAGACACGGCTACACAGTCCGGCCCGTCCAGGAAGCCCAGCTTCACGGATGACGAACTGAATGCACTTGTCGAGTATGTGTCCGGACATGACAACGAGATGGTCATTGTTGCAGGATCCAAGACCACACATGCACAACGCCAGGCACACTGGTAGACTGTTGCGGACATCGTAAGTGCCCTTGGAATCGTGAGGCGCACAGCCAATGATTGCTATAAGCGCTGGAATGACCTAAAGCGCAGGGCAAAGAGTAAGCTGGCCTCAAGTCATGCCGCAACTCTAGTGACTGGAGGTGGGTCTCCAGTAGTAGACATGGAACTCACTCCACATGAGTCAGTCGCTGGGACCTATGTCACGGAGGAACAGATCCAAGGCGTGGGAGATCTGGCTGATTACGAGGCATTGTCCGGTGAGTGCACATGCATGTGTGTGTCATCCATGTGCATGGTGTGTGTGTGAGGGCTTCTGTTTGTGTGCCAGGTGAGAGTGTGTGCGCCTGAGTCGTATGGGTCAGCCATGTGCTTCATGCAATACTTCCTGCGCAGCTGCATTTGGCCATAGCAGTATCCCTTCTGCCAACAGTAGACATCTAGCCCAACTGCACGCCAGTTGCCCTTGAAGTGTCACCTTGCCACAACATGGTTGCTTATTTTTCACTGTTCATTCAGTCAGATTGTTTGCATTCCCCCACTTTTACTAGCCATGTCGCTGTCCACTAGTCACATGTCTGACATGGCTATGGTAAAGTGGAGTGACTTTGTTACCTGGATATCATTTGTACACACATGTCCCTGTGCAATTGGACCATTTCAGACTGGCAGCTCCAGGTGAAAAATCTGACCTGTTAGAATTAGAAAAGCAATTACATGCGTGAACTGGACTGAATGAATAGGTGCTGCCCTCCTCTCCATCTTCACTCAGTAGCAATGGTACATGCCATCTGTGTGATGGCATGTGTGTTTCACCTGGCAATCACAGGCCAATGTGTGATGCCACTGCCAGGCAGCATGCAGAAAATGTGTTCATCTTCCATTTTGGTGTCATCAGTGTGTGCCATTTGCCTGCACTTCATACGCAGTGAGGGTGCATGCATGGGAGGGTTTTAGTCATGTGGGACATGTGTCAATCAAGTACTGGTTCTCTTGCTTCTCAGCCCTCATTGTGTGCCATGGTGCTAATGCCTGTTTCCATTTCTTTGTTTTCATGTCTTTGCAGGGGAAGACGCACCTGATACTGCTGGGGTTGTGGAGATGGTGCAGACCCAGGAGGGGTCCGAGGGCCGACCAACCACCAGTGAGGGACGTGGTGTGGTGGTGGGGGAGAACCCACAAGTGCTGCAGGCCGTGCTCTCAAGCGGTGTCTCTGGCTGCACCTCCCCCAAGCTGTACTCAGGTGTTGATTCGGATGAGACCTACGTGCCGTCGCAGGTGAGTGTTCCAGGGAGGGATTCTGTTCTGTCTCACCCACCTGCACCAGGGTCAGAACCCTCCATGGGGATGTCAGTGTTGGCAGCTACGCCTTTGGTGGTTACGGATGCAGGGTCACACTCCACGACATCTGATCCTGTTCCTGGGCCAGCAGATCAGAGGGGGAATGCAGTCCTGCAGCCTCAGGCAGTGCCGGCACAGCAAGGCGCAGTTCGCCTTGCCCCAGACAGGTGTGGTGCCCGCCGACGTGGTGGCCGTACGCCACCTGGCAATACCGCATGGGAGCAATCCATTTACGGTATGGCAACCCAACAGGCTGCATCATCCGAGATGATGGCTCAGGCCATGGATAGGGTGGCCACTTCCATTGTCCCCCCAGAAAGGCTGATGGAGCGACTAGAGCAGGCAACCGACTCCATCTGCCAGTCACACAGGGAGGACATGTTGGGGTCCAACAGGGACAGGCGGGCGGCACTGGCGACTCTGCAGGAGGCCATCTCCATTGAGTCCCAGGGCCACAGGGAAGCCCTGAGGCAGGAGCTCCTTCACCTCAGGACGACTCTTGTTGAGCTTGAGGCTTCAACACACCAAAGGACAGAACAGCAGCTGGAGCGTCTCACCCGTACGCTCTCAGCTGAGATGCAGGCAACGAGGGCGGAGGTCCGGGCATCCTGTGAGTTGTTGCATGGGGACCTCCGCACACTCATCCTCCAGAACCAGACCTACCACACCCGCATGCTTGCAGCCATGGAGGAGCAGACTAGGGCCTTGCGTGGGCTGCCTCCCATAGTGCAAACACCTCCGGATGCAGCTGCACAGGGTGATAATACCGACAGCAGTGATACTCCCACAATAGGGTAGCCGTGTGGGCCATGAGCCCATGGAGGTGTTTTATTTTCCCAGGATCCACGCAGGTGGGTTCTGGTGTGCATCCTGTCCTCGGACCTCCTGGGTGGCCTCCCCAACCCCCCCGGGCCCATCAATGGCCATTTTTGATTGTTTCTTATTTTTATTTTTATTTTTATTTATTTTATTCCCTATTTTTTTGGGACAATTTGTTGGCTTCCGTGGTTCCTGTGGGCAGACGCTGCATTGTGGCTGGGCACATGCAGGCTTGTGATGTATTTGGTTCAGATGCTTGGGTTTGAGTCACACACACCCCTCCTGCTTCCCGTTTCCATGGGCTTGCAAAGGGTGTGCCCAAGTGACAGTGAATTACACAGTGACGTTGGACTCCCATGAGCTGTGTGGGCAGTCTGTAGTCAATACTGTGTATACATTCCTAGTGCATATTGCTGTTGTGTTGTACACTGCATGTTGCATTGATGTGTAACTCATCTTCTGTGTGTACCGCCCAATTTGCAGGTCCCTTCCTCATGTCTACACAAGGACCTCTAGTCTGGAGATGGGGTCCATGTTGGCAGCAGTGCACCTACAACTCTACATGGCGCCAACACTGCACAGTTGGTAGTGGTGGGAGTGCAGGCATTTCCAGGTGGTGAGAATACTAATATGTAACATTTGTGATGTCATGTTAATGGTAGTACGTGATCAAGTATGTTGTTGGTCCGGCATTGCTGTGAGCATTTCAGGTTTCTAATAGGGACACTGTCCATAGTGACACTAGTGTCATGTTGTGGGGATTACTTTGTTTACCTGCAAATAGCATGACATGGCACGGTGTGTCGTGTGGCGGTGCTGGGGTTGGGTTGGCTGACATGGCACTGACCTCTTGTTGCATTTTGCAAGTGGGTATTCTTTTTAGCTGCTTGAATGTGTAACTCCACAAAACTGCATTGGTGGTGTCTGTGTGGGTAGGGATGCACACATTGTGACACTTCCAGGTGAACAATCTCAGGCTGATATGGTATTCACGGTTCATTCTCCAGACATTCAGGATCAGTGTCAGGTTGAGTCATCACTGATTGTCAGATGGAATGTGCCAGGGCAGTGTGCACTCCACAGGGGTGTGATTTCTATGTGAAGTAATTAGCCACTAGCTGTGTACGGGCTGCCTCCCCCATGCCCTTTCCCCTCCCATGCGCAGCGGCTGTGCATGTGGTTGGGGATGTGGGGCCACCACCATGTCCACGGCCAGGCCCCGGCGTGTTGCAACGTTGTGCAGGACACATGCTGCCACTATGATCCTGCACACTACTGGGGGAGCGTATAACAGCTGGCCGCCAGAACGGTCAAGGGAGCGAAAGCGTGACTTTAGCACTCCGAATGTGCGCTCCACTATGCCCCGGGTCGTAATGTGGGCTGTGTTATATCTTACCTCGGGTGGCGTGGTGGGGTTCCGAATTGGCGTCATCATGTGGGGGCTGAGAGGGTAGGCACTGTCCCCTGTGGAGGTGGTGATTGGTATCATTGGTGGGGTTGTGACCTTGCTCAGTATCCAACATGCATGCATGTGCAGTGGCATACATACTCACCAAGCAGCCATGTATCGCCATGCCGCCCAGCTTCTAGGTCCCGGCTTAGGGTGGACATTCGGTAAATGAAGCTGTCGTGGGTGGACCCGGGATAGTTGGCATATACTGAGGTTATGATTCCCTTGGCATTACATGCTACCTGCACGTTGATGGAATGCCAGTGCTTGCGGTTCCTATAGATGTGCTCAGATGCCCTGGGGGGACGTAGAGCCACATGGGTGCAGTCGATGGCACCTAGCACTTTGGGGAATCGTGCCACACTGTAAAAATCCAGGGCGGCAGCATGCCTTTCTGCAGGTGTTCTGGGCAGGTATATGTGCCTGCGGACTGATGGGCGTGCAGTTATGATGTTCAAGATCTGGTGTAGGCAGCGTGACTGGGTGGCCTGTGACACCCCACCCACTATGGCACTTGTCTGCTGAAATGATCCAGTGGCTAAGAAGTGCAGTACATTGAGGACCTTCTCCAGGGGGCTGAGTGCTTGGGAGCACAGGGTGGGTGATGTGAGGTCATCCTCCCACTCACTCACCAGGTCCAGTATTATGTGTGGTGGAAACCTGTACCTCCCATACACCTGGTCATCAGGCATCCCGAAAAGGCTGGTTCTGGGTGTGAATATTCTGGCCCTGACTATCCTCCTCCTCCTCCTTTGGTAGCCCACTGCCACTGCTGCTAGGAACGGTATGTTCATCCTGGCGTCTGAGCTTGTTATTGTTAAAGTGCGCAAATTTATGCTTTGCGCGTGTTCTAGGCGAGCGTGTGACCCGCGCACCCCTGGAATCCAGTTCCCAGTCCAATAGCGTGTGGAAATTCCCACGCACCACGGGATACAGGTGCGCTGACGTACTTGCGTGTGTAAGTGCCCGCGCACCCATGAAATACACGTACATAGGCCAATCGCGTGTACGCGCACTTTTGTCCAATTACACGCTGACGTGCAGTATTTCCACGTGTGCTCCGTCATCACGTGCTGAGTGGGGAACACCCGTGCGGGTCACGTCACAGACGCGCTTACGCGCTGAGGGACTCTGGTCCAATAGAATCGCGTATGCGTGCTGACGCGCTTACGCGCTAAGGGCCTTTCCTCGGATTTCACGCTGACGTGCAGGATTTTCACGTGCCAAATCACTCCGTATCAAGCTGGCCACGCGAAAACACACGGAAGACCACGCTCCTGCCCAGAAGGCCGAGTTACAGCCCCCCAGTGCCCCGAGCAGCCTCCCACATGCCATCTGCTGCTGCCTGCCTGCCTGCCTGCCTGCTGCCACCGTGCCCTGCCATTTGGTGCCTGCACATCAGCTATCTGCAGGGGTCCAGTTGCTGTGTCCACCCCTGCTGGAACTGAAGACTCCCGACTGGGATTACATCGCTCAACAGCCCAGCCCCAGGACCCAGTTGCCCACCCACACCTGCCTCTGGGGTTGTCATGTCGGGCACTTCCACATCTGGCACCAGTGGTAACCCCAGGCCAGAGGGGCAGAGGGGCACCAGCTTCACTGCCACCGAAGTTGGTGTCCTGGTGGAGCATGTCCTGGGGCAGTATGATGCCCTCTTTGGATCGTCCCGCGCCAGCAAGGAAGGACGGGAGAGGATCTGGGCCGACTGTGTGGTTGCCATCAACGCGGAGGGGGTGGCAACCCGCAACATCCTGAAGATCAAGAAGCGCTGGGAGGACTTGAGGTCCAGGACCCTTGTGAAGGCCCGGCGCCTCGTGGAGGGGGGCCGGGGCCGCATGAGTTCCATCCAGATGAGGGTCCTGGAACGCATACGCCCAGCGCTCCACGCCCAGATCCTTGAGAGGGAGGCCCGTCTGGACTTGAGCGGTAAGTGTCCAAGCATTACTGTGTGAGACAGGGCATGTTGCGGTGTGCTGGTTCTATGATACTTGCCTGTATGTGTGCCATAGGCCATGTATGCATGTATGTGTGCAGGGACATCATAGTAATGCATGTGCGACCAGTGATGTGTGACCCACATGGTTGTTGCATGTGTTCAAATGCCGCATGGGGAGCCCTATGCAGATTTTGAACATGAGAGCATGCCAGTCTCTGTACCTGGACATGGGCGGGGGTGAGGGATGGGTGCTGATGCCAGGTACATATATGGTAGCCATGTCAGTGTGCCTGACCTGCGTGTCTGTGACTTGTGCATGCCATGGATGCATGACACATGTGTGTGACAATGCACAGATTCAGTGAAGCAGCCAAATTACCCTTGTATCCGCTGTGTTTGGTGTGTTTGGGGCCAGATGGATGTGACTGAGGTGAAGTGTGTGCATGTGATAGGCATGAGCCATGATGCATGTGAGTTACATATCATTGAATGTTTCAAGAGTCCATTGGACATGCATGGAAATGTCCATGGCATGCACCATGCCTGTTACTGTGTGTGTTTTGCCTGGACTGACCCATGTGTTGTGGAGGGACATGATGGAAGTGTACTTTGACAGTGGTGCTCATCTGCTATTGCTTCCTGTCTAGGGGAGCATTGTACAGTACCCTGATGCTTGTGTTCTTTGTCTCCCTCTACGCAGCGGCTAGTGAAGAAGAGGGCGGAGATGGCGCTGTGGAGCAAGGCGGCGGGGATGCCCCCACGGCTGCAGCGGAAGGGGTGGGTGAGCCCCCACAGGGGCCTGCTACGGTGGGAGACGGTGAGGAGCCATCCAGGTTGTTGGTTTGCACAGAGGAGGAGGAGGCCGCCAGTGGGGCACACATGGGGCCTGGTGGAGGCATCCCTGCTGGTGCAAGTGGTGCAGTCCAGGGCCAGGGGCAGGAGGCAGCACAGGTCACCGTGGAGGGGCCTGTGCATGTCGCTGTCCCTGACCCTGTGAGTGCACCACCATGCACCAGCAGGGATGCCCCGTCCCAGGCCCGTCCGCAGGTAGAGGGGATGTCCATGTCACCTGACTCCCCTCCACCTGCGGACGTGGGAACCCCTGGCCGTGTGGAGAAGGTCCTGATTGGGGTCGCGATGCGCACGGCTGTGATTCGTGATGCCGTGCATGCTTCCCGGGAGGAGCACGCACGTCATCACGAAGTGCACCGTGCCGACGTGGCCCAATTGGGATCGGCCATGTTCGGGGGTTTGCTGCATGTGTTGGCCAATCTGGCGGCCCTCTCCTCCTCTGTGCAGGCTATACACCAGTCGTTCTCCTTGCCGTCTTCCGGCCCAGATGCCACCAGGGCCCCCTGTGGACCTGCCCCGACCAATGCAGCCAGCTCGGTGGGGATCCCATCCCTGCCACAGTTGGGAGTCGGAGGTCCAGCAGGGGTGGACAACACAGCAACTGGACCCCAGCAGATGGAAGATGTGACAGCATCATCGGGCAGGGCACGTGCACGACGGCGTCGGTGGTTTCCATCAGCCTGGATGCCGTCGTGCTGGCAGAGGCAGTGGCGTCGGAGGCAGCAGCAGGCTCGATGTGGGAGGCATCATGGCTCGGGGCCATCAAGATCAGAGGGGCAGGCATCGGCCGGAGGGCAGGACAACCCTGGGATGGTGGTGTCTTCCGTGTGGGAGCAGTTGGTCCAGCGGATAGGTGCGGAGCGGCAGCGGGCAGAAGAGGAGCGGCTCACCATGGTCAGGGCGGAGTTCTCCATGCGTCGGGCGTTGAGACGGGCTGAGTGCCTCGAGGAAGCTCGCAGGGAGTTTGAGCTGAACATGGGGTTATCCCTGCGAGACCTCGGGGCCAGGACAGAGTCCCGCCTCCAGGACATCGACATGGAGTTCGATGATGCCCTGGCCAGCAACATCACCGAGTGAGCCGCAGGACTTGCCCGCTGCCTTTGTATATAGTTATTTAGTTAGTTAGTGTTATGTTTCCTTTATTCATTTTTATTTTTTTGGACCGCTCGGACAATGGCCACTTTTTTGTAGATATTTTTTTCATTAGGTAGTAGTAGGTTTCATTTATGGTGTTGGGCTCATGGACCCTGGAATATTCGTGTATATAGTTTGCTTTTTGAAGAAACATTTTTTTTATTGATTATTGTGTTCACCATGAGGAAATGGTTTTTCATTATTTTCCTTCCACATGACATTGCTTTGGACAACATTTGTTTTTGGATTACTTTGTTTTTTTTATGTTTACATTTGTTCTCGGACATGGACCATTTATTTTGTTATCCCCATTGTTGTATGTTTGATTTGTTTACTTATTTTTCATCTTTAATACATGTTTTTGTAACTTTCACTTGTGGTATTTTCTCATTGGTTTCATACATGTCATGATATGGGTTTTGATATTCACTTGCACCCGTTGTGTATGTGTGTGTGGCGGACATGTGTTCATTTACATACTTGCCATTGGGGTTGTATCATGTAATTGCATTCACTATGTGGGTGGATGCAATCCTTGCCTGGGTGTTTGTGCTGGGTATGCTGCCCATTACTGCCATGATTGAGTATCGTCAGGACCTGGGGGCAGGGGGACATGTGTGGGTGCCTGGTGGAGGATGCCCCTGCACTGCTGGGGGGTGGGGGTGGTGGGAGACATGAGTGGGGGCCTGGTGGAGGGTGCCCCTGGTGGCGGGGGGGTGGGGGTGATAGGGGACATGAGTGGGGGCCTGGTGGAGGGTGCCCCTGCACTGCTAGGGGGTGGGGGTGATAGGGGACATGGATGGGGGCCTGGTGGAGGGTGCCCCTGCACTGCTGGGGGGTGGGGGTGGTGGGAGACATGAGTGGGGGCCTGGTGGAGGGTGCCCCTGGTGGCGGTGGGGTGGGGGTGATAGGGGGCATGTGTGGGTGCCTGGTGGAGGATGCCCCTGCACTGCTGGGGGGTGGGGGTGGTGGGAGACATGAGTGGGGGCCTGGTGGAGGGTGCCCATGGTGGCAGGGGGGTGGGAGTGGTGGGAGACATGAGTGGGGGCCTGGTGGAGGGTGCCCCTGGTGGCGGGGGGGTGGGGGCGATAGGGGACATGTGTGGGTGCCTGGTGGAGGATGCCCCTGCACTGCTGGGGGGTGGGGGTGGTGGGAGACATGAGTGGGGGCCTGGTGGAGGCTGCCCCTGGATGGTGGGGGGTGGGGGTGGTGGGAGACATGAGTGGGGGCCTGGTGGAGGGTGCCCCTGGTGACTGGGGGGTGGGGGTGATAGGGGACATGAGTGGGGGCCTGGTGGGGGCTGCCCCTGCACTGCTGGGGGGTGGGGGTGGTGGGAGACATGAGTGGGGGCCTGGTGGAGGCTGCCCCTGGATGGTGGGGGGTGGGGGTGGGGGTAGACATGAGTGGGGGCCTGGTGGAGGCTGCCCCTGGTGTCTGGGGGGGTGGGGGTGGTGGGAGACATGAGTGGGGGCCTGGGGAGGGTGCCCCTGGTGGCGGGGGGGTGGGGGTGATAGGGGACATGAGTGGGGGCCTGGTGGGGGCTGCCCCTGCACTGCTGGGGGGTGGGGGTGGTGGGAGACATGAGTGGGGGCCTGGTGGAAGGTGCCCCTGGATGGTGGGGGGTGGGGGTGGTGGGAGACATGAGTGGGGGCCTGGTGGATGGTGCCCCTGGTGACTGGGGGGTGGGGGTGGTGGGAGACATGAGTGGGGGCCTGGTGGAGGCTGCCCCTGGATGGTGGGGGTGGGGATGGTGGGAGACATGAGTGGGGGCCTGGTGGAGGGTGCCCCTGGTGACTGGGGGGGTGGGGGTGGTGGGAGACATGAGTGGGGGCCTGGTGGAGGGTGCCCCTGGTGGCGGGGGGGTGGGGGTGATAGGGGACATGAGTGGGGGCCTGGTGGAGGGTGCCCCTGCACTGCTGGGGGGTGGGGGTGATAGGGGACATGGGTGGGGGCCTGGTGGAGGTTGCCCCTGCACTGCTGGGGGGTGGGGGTGGTGGGAGACATGGATGGGGGCCTGGTGGAGGGTGCCCATGGTGGCAGGGGGGTGGGGGTGGTGGGAGACATGAGTGGGGGCCTGGTGGAGGGTGCCCCTGGTGGCGGGGGGTGGGGGTGATAGGGGACATGTGTGGGTGCCTGTTGGAGGATGCCCCTGCACTGCTGGGGGGTGGGGGTGGTGGGAGACATGAGTGGGGGCCTGGTGGAGGGTGCCCATGGTGACAGGGGGGTGGGGGTGGTGGGAGACATGAGTGGGGGCCTGGTGGAGGGTGCCCCTGGTGGTGGGGGGGTGGGGGTGATAGGGGACATGTGTGGGTGCCTGGTGGAGGATGCCCCTGCACTGCTGGGGGGTGGGGGTGGTGGGAGACATGAGTGGGGGCCTGGTGGAGGGTGCCCCTGGATGGTGGGGGGTGGGGGTGGTGGGAGACATGAGTGGGGGCCTGGTGGAGGGTGCCCCTGGATGGTGGGGGGTGGGGGTGGTGGGAGACATGAGTGGGGGCCTGGTGGAGGGTGCCCCTGGATGGTAGGGGGTGGGGGTGGTGGGAGACATGAGTGGGGGCCTGCTAGAGGGTGCCCCTGGATGGTGGGGGGTGGGGGTGTTGGTAGACATGAGTGGGGGCCTGGTGGAGGGTGCCCCTGCACTGCTGGGGGGTGGGGCTGGTGGGAGACATGAGTGGGGGCCTGGTGGAGGGTGCCCATGGTGGCAGGGGGGTGGGGGTGGTGGGAGACATGAGTGGGGGCCTGGTGGAGGCTGCCCCTGGTTGGTGGGGGGTGGGGGCGGTGGGAGACATGAGTGGGGGCCTGGTGGAGGGTGCCCCTGGTGACTGGGGGGGTAGGGGTGGTGGGAGACATGAGTGGGGGCCTGGTGGAGGGTGCCCCTGGTGGCGGGGGGTGGGGGTGATAGTGGACATGAGTGGGGGCCTGGGGGGGCTGCCCCTGCACTGCTGGGGGGTGGGGGTGGTGGGAGACATGGGTGGGGGCCTGGTGGAGGCTGCCCCTGCACTGGTGGGGGGTGGGGGTGGTGGGAGACATGAGTGGGGGCCTGGTGGAGGGTGCCCATGGTGGCAGGGGGGTGGGGGTGGTGGGAGACATGAGTGGGGGCCTGGTGGAGGGTCCCCCTGCACTGCTGGGGGGTGGGGGTGGTGGGAGACATGAGTGGGGGCCTGGTGGAGGCTGCCCCTGGATGGTGGGGGGTGGGGGTGGTGGGAGACATGAGTGGGGGCCTGGTGGAGGGTGCCCCTGGTGACTGGGGGGTGGGGGTGATAGGGGACATGAGTGGGGGCCTGGTGGGGGCTGCCCCTGCACTGCTGGGGGGTGGGGGTGGTGGGAGACATGAGTGGGGGCCTGGTGGAGGCTGCCCCTGGATGGTGGGGGGTGGGGGTGGGGGTACACATGAGTGGGGGCCTGGTGGAGGCTGCCCCTGGTGACTGGGGGGGTGGGGGTGGTGGGAGACATGAGTGGGGGCCTGGTGGAGGGTGCCCCTGGTGGCGGGGGGGTGGGGGTGATAGGGGACATGAGTGGGAGCCTGGTGGGGGCTGCCCCTGCACTGCTGGGGGGTGGGGGTGGTGGGAGACATGAGTGGGGGCCTGGTGGAGGGTGCCCCTGGATGGTGGGGGGTGGGGGTGTTGGGAGACATGAGTGGGGGCCTGGTGGAGGGTGCCCCTGGTGACTGGGGGGGTGGGGGTGGTGGGAGACATGAGTGGGGGCCTGGTGGAGGCTGCCCCTGGATGGTGGGGGGTGGGGGTGGTGGGAGGCATGAGTGGGGGCCTGGTGGAGGGTGCCCCTGGTGACTGGGGGAGTGGGGGTGGTGGGAGACATGAGTGGGGGCCTGGTGGAGGGTGCCCCTGGTGGCGGGGGGTGGGGGTGATAGGGGACATGAGTGGGTGCCTGGTGGAGGCTGCCCCTGCACTGCTGGGGGGTGGGGGTGGTGGGAGACATGAGTGGGGGCCTGGTGGAGGGTGCCCCTGGATGGTGGGGGGTGGGGGTGGTGGGAGACATGAGCAGGTGTGCAGGGTAGTCCCCTCTTTTGTGGGCTGCCTGCAGGGGCCGTCGAGGGTGTACAGGGAACACCTGTGAGGACCCACCCATTCTAATCGTGTGTGTAACTTCCCACGCACCCCTGTAATACACGTACCAAGCCAAATCGCGTGTGATAATTCCCGCGCACCCCTGAAATACACGCGCCCAGGCTATTCGCGTGTGGAACTTCCCACGCACTCCTGAAATACACGTACCCTGCTGTAATCGCGTGTGGGACTTCCCGCGCACCCCTGAAATACACGCGCCCAGGCTATTCGCGTGTGGAAATTCCCGCGCACCCCTGAAATACACGTACCCTGCTGTAATCGCGTGTGGGACTTCCCGCGCACCCCTGAAATACACGCGCCCAGGCTATTCGCGTGTGGAACTTCCCGCGCACCCCTGAAATACACGTACCCTGCTGTAATCGCGTGTGGGACTTCCTGCGCACCCCTGAAATACACGCGCCCAGGCTATTCGCGTGTGGAACTTCCCGCGCACCCCTGAAATACACGTACCGTGCTGTAATCGCGTGTGGGACTTCCCGCGCACCCCTGAAATACACGCGCCCAGGCTATTCGCGTGTGGAACTTCCCGCGCACCCCTGAAATACACGCGCCCAGGCTATTCGCGTGTGGAACTTCCCGCGCACCCCTGAAATACACGCGCCCAGGCTATTCGCGTGTGGAACTTCCCGCGCACCCCTGAAATACACCTACCCTGATGGAATCGCGTGTGGGACTTCCCGCGCACCCCTGAAATACACGTACCCTGATGGAATTGCGTGTGGAACTTCCCGCGCACCCCTGAAATTCACCTACCCTGATGGAATCGCGTGTGGAACTTCCCGCGCACCCCTGAAATCCACGTACCCGGCCAAATCGCGTGTGAGACTTCCCGCGCACCCCGGTATACACGCACACGTATTTTTTGTCAGCGTGTCCGTGTTTGTAGGTACCGCTTTGCACGTCATTTGTCCTGGAGGGCCACAGTACAGGACATTCATCATGGCAGTATATGGGTGCTATTTGTTGGCGCACCTTTTGGCGCACATTTCTTACAGCCGCAGAGACGCTACCGCCTGCTTTCTTGTGGTGGTCGTGTTTGTGCCTGTGCGCTGGTTTGAGCGTGCGCTTTTTTGCCCTATTCTATTCCATGAATACGTGTTGTAGGCGAGCGTGTGGGCGTTCCGCGCACTTGTGCCCTGTACTTCCCCCGTGACGCCCACGTTTTTGCAACTTGTTCCCCATTCCGAGTGTTACGCCCGTGTTCCGCCTACTTTTGTTGCGTGCGCCGCGCTATGCGCGAATTTCGCTGTGGCCTGTGCGATTTTCGCTGTGACCTGGCGCACGCTGTTAGATGGCCTGTGCGCCAACGTGCGCGGCGCACTTTTTATCGCACATCCGCTGGTTTTCTCGCGCATGGACTTCCATGAATCGACGTGCGCTGCTTTTCGTGTGATTTTCGCACTTGCACTGCGATTTTCGCTATTCCACTGCGATTCGCACATTTTTGCCCACTTGCGCCGCGCTAATTATTCCATGAATCGGCCTGATACTGTTTGGAAGTTCACATATCACCAGTTGTGCTGTGCCAACCCTTATAGTCACGTCATGTTTCCTCGCAATATTGGGCCATTTCAATTACACGCAGTATAACTGTGACTGTGGTGGTCATTACAAGTAGGGTGGTAAGGGGTTAACGGCAGCGGTAAAGGTGCCGGAGCCGTCAACTTCTTACCGCCCTATTATAAGGTCTCCTCGCGGGACCCGCTAAGGCCGCCTGGTAAAACCAGGCATCCTTAGCGGATCCCGCAAGGAGACCAGCATGCTAACAACGGGCCTGTTTTTAACGGGCCCATTGTTAGCATGCTCCCCATTCCCATTGAGCCTTATGGGGGCCCGAATGGGGATGTACCGGGTCTGGGTTCCTTGAATGAGGAATTGCCGGGCCCTCCAAGGTTGGAATGGCCTGGTAATTGCTCATTTAAGGAACCCGGTACCCGGTAAAGGGGTAGCCATACCGCTAAAAGCGGCATGGCTAACTCCTAATTCGTAATGACCCACTATATCTCAGTGAGTGTCATCGAAATTAGGCCAACATAGTTGTTTGACTTTTCCAAAGGCTACAGCGGAGAACAGGCATTTGGTGTCAGCAGTCACTGACAGGGTGTATAGAAGTTCCTATTCAGTTATCAGATGTGACTGGTGTAGTAGTCAGTTACTGAATTGCACTACTCACATGGGTAGTTCAGTATGTGTCTTCACTATTGCTATGCAATGTCCAAGCGTTGGCACTACTGTCCAGTATATGTGAATATGCAGAGCATTGACAAGTTTGTTATGCTCAGTTACCACAGCAGTGCAAGTTTCCTTTATGTCCACTTAGCACAATTAGGGCCTGATTTACAAATAAAATGTAACATGGGAAAGTCCCATTGAAAACATCAGGCCCTTAATCATGTTGCTATTGTGCCCAGTTAACACAGCGGATCAGGATTCCATAATGCCCAGTTAGTACAGTAAGGGCACATTCAATAATCCCAGTAATAGCAGTAAATCCAAATACCATTATGGCCAGCAAGCACAGCATAGTACGTTTGTTCTGCCCTGGGGACAATATGCATGTGGTGAGCTGCTTGTTTTTTGCGATGGGATCTGTGTGTGTGTGTGTGTGTGTGTGTGTGTAGTGGTGCAGGGTACTGCATGTTTCTAATTGTAGAGGGAGTATTAGGGCCTCATTACAAATCAGGCGGTCCAGAAATAACGGTGGCGGTAAACCCGCCGCCACCGTTGTTTCCGGACCGCCTGACACCGACTCTGACCTGGCGGGTTTAATACCGCCCGCCTGCAGGCAGACGAGGAAACACCGGCAGCATCACGAGATGGGAATGGGGATTAACACCATTCCGTCTCCGTGATTCCCGGGAAACTGGGGTTGTAATGCCCAGGTAATTCCGGGAATCACAGAGGCGGAATGGTAATACGAGTCCGGCGGTAACCAGGTGGTTTTACCGCCTCGGTTACCGCCAGACTCGTAATGAGGCCCTTAGTGTTGGTACAGTGTATACAGTTGTTGGTCAGTGCATGTGCAGCGCAAGGGGCATTGAGTGTTTGGCGCTGGGTGCAGTGTGTGAGCTTTAGTCAGTGCACTGTCTACTGTTACGCTAGTTATGTGTATGTGCATTGCAGTGCTTGTGTTCTGTTAAGCACTGCTGTGGGTGAAGTGTGTTGTTCCGCACTGTGTGTTGTGCATGTGTTTTTTTTCAGAGCAAGTCAATGCAGGAAGAGGAATCTGTGCATGCGTGAGCGGGTGAGTGTAAATTGTGCAGTGCTCTGGAATACATCTTTTGCCTATCCACTGTCCCAAATACTCCACCAGACAGTTAACAATGACAGATTTCCACAACACAACTGAAAGATCCTTCCACTGACTTAGTAAGGATGATTGGAGCTTGCTCATGCATGTTTTTTTTTTATGTATTGTTTACAAAAAGAAGAAAGCTACTTCTCCGATCACTTCTGTTTTATGAGGTGAGGGGACACACCCAGTGTTGTAAATTTTAATACAGCCAAACAGAAATACTTATTTATTTATTTATTTATTTTATTTATTTAAATTTATATAGCGCGCAAGCAGCCCAGGGCATTGAGGCGCTGTTACTTGCAATAACTTAGTTACATGGTACATATGATAGCGATTGTTGACACATTATGAGTAGTACAGGAAATCATACTGTTGTTACAAATATAGCATTTGGGCTATAATTACAGACCTAAATGATAAGTATTTGTGCTGATGTGTCGGTCCTTATGTGAAGAGGGTAGTTTTCAGTGTTTTGCGGAAGGTGGTGAGGGAGTCCTCGCCACGGATGGTGGGAGGTAGGGCATTCCAGAGGGTGAGCGCGAGGTAGGGGAAGCTGGACCCACCCGCTTTTACTCTTTTCACTAGTGGCACAGAGAGCATGTTGGTGTACGGGGATCTGGTTGGCCTGGTGGTGGAGACAGGGTGGATCCTTTGAGAAAGGTAGGCAGGAGCAGTGAAGTGAATGCACTTGTGGGTCAGTGTCAGGGCTTTGAATACAATCCTTTCCTTTATTGGGAGCCAGTGGGCTAGTTTCCTGGCTTCAGAGATGTGTTCACTTTTAGCAATGCCTTGGGCTGCCCGAAGAGCATTGTTCTGTATTACTTGTAGTCTCGCTAAGTTTTTGTTGGAGGTTCCAAGAAAGAGTACATTGCAGTAGTCTAGCCTGGAGCCGGTGATGGCTCTGGCTATGTTGGTGCAGTTCTCTTTGGATAGAAAGGGCCTGATTGCGTTGATAAGTTTAGCATGATATGCAGCTGCGGATGCTATTGCGTTGACTTGTCTATCCATGGATAGGCTTGAGTCCAGGTAGACTCCCAGGGTTTTGACAGAATCGGAGACCGGGATTTTAATGGAGTCAATGGTGAAGTGGCTAAATTGGACATCTAGGTTTTTTAGCGTGTCGGGGGAACCTACCAGGAGGAGTTCCGTCTTGTCGGAGTTGAGGCATAGTCCGTTGTCGGCCATCCAGGCTTGGATGGTGTTGTAGAGGTTGTTGAGGGTCAGGGAGTCGGTGTCATAGATACCTGTGAGAGTGAGGAGGATCTGGGTGTCGTCGGCGTAGTTGGTGTATGAGATGCCCATAGCGTCGAGGATGAGGAAGAGGGGTCGAGTGAAGATGTTGTATAGGGTGGGGGAGAGACAGGAGCCTTGGGGTACACCACAAAGTATAGTAGTTGGGGATGCGGCGGCTAGGTCAGAGAATACTTGCATAGTTCTGTCTTGTAAGAAGGAGGTGATCCAAGATGTGGCCTCTGGGGAGAATTTGGCGGTGGAGGAAAGGTGGTGGCAAAGGACGCCATGATCCATGAGGTTGAATGCCGCGGATAGGTCAAGGAGTAGGAGAAGTGCTGGTTTACCCATGTCTCTAGCATCGTCCATTTGGTTCTTCAAGTCAAGTAGGGCGGTTTCGGTCCCGTGTCTAGGGCGGAAGCCAGATTGGCGGAGTCCAAGGAGTTTGTTCTCTTCAATGAAATGCTGGACCTGCAAGTAGGCTGCTTTGTCCAATATTTTGAGGAGGAATGGGACAGTGGTGATAGGTCTGTAGTTGTTGGGGGAGGTGGGATCGAGAGTTGGTTTTTTCAAGAGAGGTCGGACCCAAGCTTCCTTGAGGGAGGCGGGGACTTTCCCTGTGGTAAAGGAGGCATTAACAAAGGCTGTTAGGAAGGGCGCTAGCGCTTCCTTGCAGTCTTTGATAATGGAGGCTGGGCATGCATCACCTTTGCAGTTAGAGGGCTTGATGTTCCTCATAATGTTGATGATGTCTTTTTCTTGGATGGGTTTGAAGGAGAAGGGTCGTGGGGGATCTGTGGCGTGTGACGGGATAGGGATATGGCTACTGGGTAGGGCTTGTTTAGTGGCTAGTATTTTGCTTTTGAGGAGGCTTAATTTGGTTTTTATGGCCGTTTGTATTTTGTCACACCAGTCTTTGTCTTTGGTGAGATTCTGGGGGGCGGGAGTGGGTGTCTCAAGCTCTCTGAAAATTGTGAAGATTTCTTTGGTGCTAGATTGGGCTTCCGAGATTCTGGATTCAAAGGATTTGGCCTTTGCTTGGGTGATTGCCTTTTTGTATTTGGTGGATAGGGCTTTAAAGAACATCTTGTCTTTTTCAGAGTGGGACGTTTGCCACTGTGTGAGTGCAGCTTTTTTCTCATTGCGGAGTGTGAGGAGCTCAGGTGTGAACCAAGAGTTGGAATGGGTAGTGGGTTTGGATTTGCGTGGTTTGAGAGGGGCAATGGAGTTGATAGCTGCTTTAATGGCAGTATCATAGGTTGTTGCGAGTGTTTCTGGGTCTGATGAAAAAGGTGGTCTGAAGGCTGGGCCTTGGAGGAAGGGCAGTAGCCTTTCCTTGGTGAGCTGGCGGGAGCTTCTGGTGAGGCAAGGAGGGAGAGGTTGGGGCAAGGGGGCAGCAGGGGAGCTGGTGGTGAGGATGCTAAAGGTGATGATGTGGTGGTCGGGCCACGGGGTGGGATTGTTACCTGTAATGATGAGTGGGCAGTTATGCTGTGCTATCCAGTCAAGCGTTCTGCCTTGAGTGTGAGTAGGGCTAAGGATGGTGTTCTTGTAGCCTAGAGCATTGAGGGCAGAGTCAAGGGATTTGGCTGCTACGTCCTTACTATCCCGGAGCCCTAGATTGACGTCCCCGAGGAAAATGGCTTTAGACTGTTTTTTGAGGTTGTCAGAGAGGAGGTGGATGAGAGAGGCTTGGAAGTCTCCTGTTGGGCCTGGGGGGCGGTAAATGGTGTGCACAGTAATGGTGCAATGGGGAGAGAGGGTTATTTTAACTTGGAGGTAGTCGCAGTTGTTGTTGGTCAGGGATTTCTCTATCTTTCTGATAGAGAGCGAGTCTCTGGCAATAATTGCTACACCTCCACCTTTGGAGAGGCGGTCTTGTCTAGTTATGGAATAGCCAGGGGGTAGGGCGAGGGATAGTGCCGGGCCGGAGGCATCATGTAGCCATGTTTCTGAGATCATGAGTAGATCTAGGTTGTGGGAGGTTAGGAGGTCATGTATGTCTAGGGCGTGGGCATTGATGGACCTGGCGTTAATCATGGCGCATTTCATGTGGGGTTCAGTAGTGCCTGAGAGGGGGTTCATGATGAGAGAGGGTTTGGTGGAGGGGGGGGTTGAGCTCTGGGTGTTAGGGGAGATGCAAATCACAGATTTTACACTGGGGGTCACATTTTCAGTGGTGGTGGACACATGTGGTATAGCATTTGGCACACTAGCATTCAAAATGGTGGTAGAAGAATTGCTAATCACAGATTTTACACTGGGGGTCACATTTTCAGTGGTGGTGGACACATGTGGTATAGCATTTGGCACACTAGCATTCAAAATGGTGGTAGAAGAATTGCTAATCACAGATTTTACACTGGGGGTCACATTTTCGGTGGTGGTGGACACATGTGGTATAGCATTTGGCACACTAGCATTCAAAATGGTGGTAGAAGAATTGCTGATCACAGATTTTACACTGGGGGTCACATTTTCAGTGGTGGTGGACACATGTGGTATAGCATTTGGCACACTAGCATTCAAAATGGTGGTAGAAGAATTGCTAATCACCGATTTTACACTGGGGGCCACATTTTCAGTGGTGGTGGACACATGTGGTATAGCATTTGGCACACTAGCATTCAAAATGGTGGTAGAAGAATTGCTAATCACCGATTTTACACTGGGGGTCACATTTTCAGTGGTGGTGGACACATGTGGTATAGCATTTGGCACACTAGCATTCAAAATGGTGGTAGAAGAATTGTAAATCACAGATTTTACACTGGGGGTCACATTTTCAGTGGTGGTGGACACATGTGGTATAGCATTTGACACACTAGCATTCAAAATGGTGGTAGAAGAATTGCAAATCACAGAAATACTGTTAGCACATGCAGTAACTTGAAGGGTCAACAACATTTATTGCCTCACTACTAGTTTGGCGGTTCCATTAATGCCACTCTTTTGGCAGTAAAGAAAATACCCCCATTTTTACCTACACCATTGAATTATAACTATGGAGGTGAAGGTGTATTCACTGCACGGTAAGTCTTTGAGGGGTAAATCTCCCTAAAATATCCACAGAGTCCTATAGGCTCGAAACACTGGAATTACCACCACTTGTAATCCCATGGCGACTCGACAGGTGGTAACGGTAACTGCCTTTATCAGATTTAATGCCAAATGATCACCAAACTGGAAATGAGGTCATTAGAAACATATGAAACATTCAGTTATTCCCCATTTTGGAGTGATTTCTACGGGATCAGTAATAACTACTGAATGTGGTAATTATCATAATTGTTCTTTTATGACACACTTAATACCAGAGACCAGTTTGTAAGTGTGAGACCGGAATTCGAAGCTGTGGTGTTTTGCTTCTACTCCAAGATACATGTTTTGCCCCTGCGTATTCCTCCCGGCCAATGATTTTGCATGGAGGAAGTGTCCTTGACACACAAAACCAAGCAATTTGAATTTCGAAATCTAGTGGTCCAGTGAAAGTGGCAGTAATTCCATAAATGTCACTTTTTTACCATAACGCCAAACTCTAAAGGAGACCCTTACAGGGTAATTCATAGAAATTCGCACAAAAATGGCGCACGCGGCTGGCGCACAGTGTCCCCGTGCGATACACTGCGCCAGCCGCGTGTGAAAAAATCCTTTCCATCGCACAGCGTATTCATGGATTTCAGCCTCCGAAACCAGCCGTGGCGCAGAGTGGCGCAGCGACCCGGCAGCAGCGCCAGTTACGCCCCCAAGAACTCCCTCGCGCAAGGAAAAGCCTTCAAAATCCCCAAATCATCGCAAAGGGCTGCGCTAACCCTGGACCAGTTCACAGGGCTGCCAGACAGCAAACGCCAAGCAGGGAACGTGTATTTCAGTGGTTTGCGGGAAGTTCCACACGCGATTGTCCTGGGTACGTGTACATCAGGGGTGCGTGGGAAGTAACACACGCGATTCCATCAGGGCACGTTTATTTCAGGGGTGCGCGGGAAGTATCACACGCAAAAGCAGCAGGGTACGTGTATTTCAGGGGTGCGCAGGAAGTATCACACGCGATTCCATCATGGTACGTGTATTCCAGGGGTGCGCGGGAAGTATCACATGCAAAAGCAGCAGGGTACGTGTATTCCAGGGGTGCGTGGGAAGTATCACACGCAAAAGCAGCAAGGTATGTGTATTTCAGGGGTGCGCAGGAAGTATCACACGCAATTCCATCAGGGTACTTGTATTCCAGGGGTGCGCGGGGAGCACCACACGTGAATTGCACGTGTGGGTCCTCCCAGGTGTTCCCTCTACACCCTCCACGGCCCCTGCAGGTGGCCCACACCACAGGGGCCTACCCTGCACATGTCCCGCAGGCACCCCATCCACCATGACCATGCCCCCCAGCCAACCCACATGTCACCTTGCACTACTGCCCACCAACGCATGGCCCCCTGCACCTCCAGCCACCAGGGGCACCCTCCACCAGGCCCCCACTCATGTCTCCCACCACCCCCACCCCCCAGCATCCAGGGGCACCCTCCACCAGGCCCCCACTCATGTCCCCTATCACCCCCACCCCCCAGCAGTGCAGGGGCAGCCTCCACCAGGCCCCCACTCATGTCTCCCACCACCCTCACCCCCCAGCAGTGCAGGGGCACCCTCCACCAGGCCCCCACTCATGTCTCCCACCACCCCCACCCCCCAGCAGTGCAGGAGCAGCCTCCACCAGGCCCCCACTCATGTCCCCTATCACCCCCACCCCCCAGCAGTGCAGGGGCACCTTCCACCAGGCCCCCACTCATGTCTCCCACCACCCCCACTCCCCAGCAGTGCAGAGGCAGCCTCCACCAGGCCCCCACTCATGTCTACCATCACCCCCACCCCCCAGCAGTGCAGGGGCAGCCTCCACCAGGCCCCCACTCATGTCTACCACCACCCCCACCCCCCAGCCACCAGGGGCAGCCTCCACCAGGCCCCCACTCATGTCGACCACCACCCCCACCCCCCAGCCACCAGGGGCACCCTCCACCAGGCCCCCACTCATGTCTACCATCACCCCCACCCCCCAGCCACCATGGGCACCCTCCACCAGGCCCCCACTCATGTCTCCCATCACCCCCACCCCCCAGCATCCAGGGGCACCCTCCACCAGGCCCCCACACATGTCCCCTATCACCCCCCCCAGGAGTGCAGGGGCAGCCTCCACCAGGCCCCCACTCATGTCTACCATCACCCCCACCCCCCAGCAGTGCAGGGGCACCCTCCACCAGGCCCCCACTCATGTCTACTATCACCCCCACCCCCAGCAGTGCAGGGGCAGCCTCCACCAGGCCCCCACTCATGTCTCCCACCAACCCCACCCCCCAGCATCCAGGGACACCCTCCACCAGGCCCCCACTCATGTCTCCCACCACCCCCACCCCCCAGCATCCAGGGGCACCCTCCACCAGGCCCCCACTCATGTCCCCTATCACCCCCACCCCCCAACAGTGCAGGGGCAGCCACCACCAGGCCCCCACTCATGTCTACCATCACCCCCACCCCCCAGCATTGCAGGGGAAGCCTCCACTAGGCCCCGACTCATGTCTCCCACCACCCCCACCCCCCAGCAGTGCAGGGGCAGCCTCCACCAGGCCCCCACTCATGTCTACCATCACCCCCACCCCCCAGCAGTGCAGGGGCAGCCTCCACCAGGCCCCCACTCATGTCTCCCATCACCCCCACCCCCCAGCAGTGCAGGGGCAGCCTCCACCAGGCCCCCACTCATGTCTACCACCACCCCCACCCCCCAGCCACCAGGGGCAGCCTCCACCAGGCCCCCACCCATGTCTACCACCACCCCCACCCTCCAGCCACCAGGGGCACCCTCCACCAGGCCCCCACTCATGTCTACCATCACCCCCACCCCCCAGCCACCAGGGGCACCCTCCACCAGGCCCCCACTCTAGTCTCCCACCACCCCCACCCCCCAGCATCCAGGGGCATCCTCCACCAGGCCCCCACTCATGTCCCCTATCACCCCCACCCCCCAGCAGTGCAGGGGCACCCTCCACCAGGCCCCCACTCATGTCTACCATCACCCCCACCCCCCAGCAGTGCAGGGGCAGCCTCCACCAGGCTCCCACTCATGTCTCCCACCAACCCCATCCCCCAGCATCCAGGGGCACCCTCCACCAGGCCCCCACTCATGTCTCCCACAACCCCCACCCCCCAGCATCTAGGGGCACCCTCCACCAGGCCCCCACTCATGTCCCCTATCACCCCCACCCCCCAGCAGTGCAGGGGCAGCCTCCACCAGGCCCCCACTCATGTCTACCATCACCCCCACCCCCCAGCAGTGCAGGGGCAGCCTCCACCAGGCCCCCACTCATGTCTCCCACCACCCCCACCCCCCAGCAGTGCAGGGGCAGCCTCCACCAGGCCCCCACTCATGTCTACCCTCACCCCCACCCCCCAGCAGTGCAGGGGCAGCCTCCACCAGGCCCCCACTCATGTCTCCCATCACCCCCACCCCCCAGCAGTGCAGGGGCAGCCTCCACCAGGCCCCCACTCATGTCTACCATCACCCCCACCCCCCAGCAGTGCAGGGGCAGCCTCCACCAGGCCCCCACTCATGTCTACCACCACCCCCCCCAGCCACCAGGGGCAGCCTCCACCAGGCCCCCACTCATGTCTACCACTACCCCCACCCCCCAGCATCCAGGGGCACCCTCCATCAGCCCCCCACTCATGTCTACCATCACCCCCACCCCCCAGCAGTGCAGGGGCAGCCTCCACCAGGCCCCCACTCATGTCTCCCAACACCCCCTCCCCCCAGCAGTGCAGGGCCAGCCTCCACCAGGCCCCCACTCATGTCTACCATCACCCCCACCCCCCAGCAGTGCAGGGGCAGCCTACACCAGGCCCCCACTCATGTCTCCCATCACCCCCACCCCCCAGCAGTGCAGGGGCAGCCTCCACCAGGCCCCCACTCATGTCTACCATCACCCCCACCCCCCAGCAGTGCAGGGGCAGCCTCCACCAGGCCCCCACTCATGTCTATCACCACCCCCACCCCCCAGCCACCAGGGGCAGCCTCCACCAGGCCCCCACTCATGTCTACCACCACCCCCACCCCCCAGCCACCAGGGGCACCCTCCACCAGGCCCCCACTCAAATCTACCATCACCCCCACCCCCCAGCCACCAGGGGCACCCTCCACCAGGCCCCCACTCATGTCTCCCACCACCCCCACCCCCCATTATCCAGGGGCACCCTCAACCAGGCCCCCACTCATGTCCCCTATCACCCCCACCCCCCAGCAGTGCAGGGGCAGCCTCCACGAGGCCCCCACTCATGTCTACCAACAACCCCACCCCCCAGCAGTGGAGGGGCACCCCCCACCAGGCCCCCACTCATGTCTACCATCACCCCCACCCCCCAACAGTGCAGGGGGAGCCTCCACCAGGCCCCCACTCATGTCTCCCACCACCACCACCCCCCAGCATCCAGGTGCACCCTCCACCAGGCCCCCACTCATGTCTCCCACCACCCCCACCCCCCAGCATCCAGGGGCACCCTCCACCAGGCTCCCACTCATGTCCCCTATCACCCTCACCCCCCAGCAGTGCAGGGACAGCCTCCACCAGGCCCCCACTCATGTCTACCACCACTCCCACCCCCCAGCCACCAGGGGCAGCCTCCACCAGCCCCCCACTCATGTCCCCGAGCTAACATGTCACCACAATCTAGATCCCTGGCCCTTATGGTCAGCCTCCAAATGCCAAACACCCACCTGAGTATTGCATCCACCCACTTAGAAATGGCAAAAACATGATAGAACCCCAATTGCAAGTTTAGAAATGAACACATGTCCCTCACATACACCCAATGGGTGTCAGTGAATGTCAAAACTCATATCATGATATGCATGAAACCAATGAGATGATAGTACACATTGAAGTTTGAAGAAAAAATATGCATTAAGCGCAACATAAATTGAATCAAAAATAAACAAACAATAATGGATTTTTTTTTAAAAAAAACAGCAGGTACGTGAAATAATGCAAAACCACAAATCATAATGCAAACGAAAGGTGTCCAAAGTCACAGTCCACAAAAGTAAATCCAATGGAAAATTAAAATCGAAAACCATTGCTCCATGGTGAAATCACAAAAAAAAATGAAAATCCAAAAGTCAACTATATACAGATAAACAATCCAGGGTCCATGATCCCAAAGGAAGAAATGAAACCTATCGAATAACACTACCTAAAAAAAAAAAAATATATACAAAAATGTGGTCCATTGTCCAAAAGGTCCAAAAAAAATGCTAAACCAAAGGAAACCTAACACTAACTACACCACTATTTACAAGGGCAGCGGGCTAGTCCGACGGCTCACTTCGGGATGTTCCGGGCCAGGGCATCATCGAACTCCTGCTCAATGTCCCGGAGGCGCTCCTCCTCCATCTATGGCGTGGCCCAACCGCTGCCACACGGAAGACACTTCCCGTCCTGGGTCCTCCTGCCCTCCGGCCGATGCCTGCCCCTCCGATGTCGAAGGCCCCGAGCCATCATGGCTCCCACCACGTTGCTGTTGCTGCTGCGCCTCTGCCCGTGCACTGCCTCCTGCTGCCTGCACATCCCCCGCTAGCTGGGGTGCAGTCGTTGATGTGGCCACCCCTGCTGGACGTCCGACTCCTGACCGTGGCAGGGATGCCTCCTCCACCAGCCTGGCCGCACCGTCAGAGGCAGCTCCACAGGGCACCCAGGTGACTGATGGGTGGGAAGATGGCACGGAGGACGACTGGCGCATAGGGGGTTCAGTTGAGGAGGGGGTCTGAGCAAGCCCCATCAAACGGAGGAATCCGGCCTGGGTGACCAGTCCCAGTAGGCCGACGCAGTCAATGAGCCATTCGAGATGACGTGCAGTCTCCTCATGAAAAGACTGCAGGTCACCTCGCATGGCCCGTTGACGCAACGCCACACCAGTCAGGACAGGCTCAACCCGGACCCGGATAGCCACGTCCGCAGGCAGAGGAAGGCCAGTTGTCGTGAGCTCATCCCCTGCCTGAAAACGGGTCTGGACGTAGGAATCCCTGCTGGTGCAAGATGATGCAGTGACAGGATCAGGGACAGGATTGCACACAGGCACCTCCGCGGCGACCTGTGCTGTCTCCTGTCCCTGGTCCTGCACTGCACCACTAGCACCAGTGGAATCCCCACCTCCAGACCCCGTCTCTGTTTCTTGCACGGCCTCCTCCTCCACCAAACCCCCCACCAACCTGGATGACTCTGTGCCATCTTCCCCCATTGGGCCCTGTGGGGTCCCAGGTGCCCCTTCTGCTGCCGAGGAGTCCAACTCCGACCTCCGCCTCTTGGACCTCCCCCCGGCAGCTGCGGCCTGGGACGCGGCACCGGACTCCTCACTCCCCGACGAGATCACAACCTGGGAGGGGAGCCGGGCCTTTGCGTCTCCGGCTGGCGGTGCGATCCCCGTCGCTGTGCTCCACAGCACCTTCTCCGCACTCTTCATCAGTTGACGCTGCAGACAGGGAGAAATAAAACACAGGCATCAGGGCACTGTACAATGGACACATACACACATGACAGTTGCACATGAGTGGCATTGGCAAACCTCAGACATGGCATCACAATTGGCAACACACATGTCATTTCTACATGCACACATGAGCCATACCACAGCCACATCGCAACTGCCAGCACCATCCATACACATACAACAGCATGAGCAGGCAAAGGTGAGCCAGACATCACATGCAACACAGGGAGTGCACTACACATGCACGCACACCACCACACTTGCATGCATGTGTACACCTCAGCCAACTGTCGCAGTGTTCCGATGGGCATCCATGTCACATCTGGCAATCAGGCTTCCACATCCCGCTGTCACATGCATCCATGTTGCATCACTGTTGCACCCTTGTCAAATGCACACACATGCACACGTACACAGTGCTGATACATGCAGCTGAAAACAAAATACATGTGTGACATCACGAACATGCCTACTTACATACACATTCATCCAAACATGTGTGCCCACACAACTGCATTTGGCATGCAAGCCTACACACACAAGCACCATCCATGTCTCACACATGACAGCGCTCTCATGTGTTAGCCTCACGGTCCTGTACACCCCCACCCATACTCGGCCCCATACAAACAGATGTGCAACCGGCACACTACTGGCACATCACCACACGCACAGCTTACAATCATGATGCATGTACACTTACCGCTCGACTCCAGACGGGTCTGCCTCTCAAGGACCTGGACATGGAGCGCTGGGGATATGTGTTCCAGGACCCTCATCTGTTCTTCCGACAAGTGGCCCCGGCGCCGCTTAGCATCCGCTGCCTTCAAGAGGCGCTGGGCCTTGTTCAGGGTCCTGGAACTGAAGTCCTCCAAGCGCTTCTTGACATGTTGGAAGTCGCGGACTGCCACCCCCTCCGCGTTGATGGCAGTCATGATGTCCGTCCAGATCCGAGTCCGTCCTTCCTTGTCGGCGCGCAACCTTCCGTAGAGGGCATCATACTGCCCCAGGACTTGTTCCACCAGGACACCAACTTGCCTGGCACTGAAGCTGGTGCCCCTCTGCCTCTCTGGCCGGGGGTTGTCAGTGGTGCCAGATGTTGCAGTGCCCGACATGACAACCCCAGAGGCAGGAGTGGGTGGGCAACTGGGTCCTGGGGCTGGGCTGTGGAGCGATGGAATCCCAGTCGGGAGTCTTCGTTTGCAGCAGGGGTGGTCACAGCAACAGGACCCCTGGCTGATGTGCAGGCAGCAAATGGCAGGGCACGCGGGCAGCAGGCAGTCAGGCAGCAGCAGATGGCAGGTGGGAGCGTGCTCGGGGCTCTGGGGGGCAGTAAATCAGCTTTCTGGGCAGGAGCGTGGTTTTCCGTGTGCTTACGCGTGGCCAGCTTGATACGGAGTGATTTGGCACGTGAAAAGTCCTCCACGTCTGCCTGTAATGCGAGGAAAGGCCCTTAGCGCGTAAGCGCGTCTGCACGCATACGCGATTTCATTGGCCCAAAGGCCCCCATGCGCAGCTGTGACGTCACGTGCATGGCCGTAGAGAATGGCGCGTGTAAAATAAAAAAGATACACGTCCGAGTGTCAAAGCGTGTAATTGGTGGAAATGGCCTCATCGCGTATGCGCGTCTGTGACGTGTGTATAAAAGGTACGTGTAGAACACCATTTCCTTGTACGTGCTTTTCGTGGAGAGCGAGTGGGTGAAATCTGTACTTCTTGTCGGTTCACACGCGACTTACTTCACAGCGTTTCCAGTTCATACTCCCTGTTACCTCTGACAGCTTTTTCTCTTTTCCTCTTTTTCCTGGGCCTGTTTCCTCAAACAGCGTTCCCTTCTACTGTTGTCCTGTCTCCTCAGACAGCGTACAATTCTTCTTTTGGCGGGGTGTTGCCAACGCGCACACGCACATATTTTTCACGCTTTTGTTCCTGGCAGACGGTGAGTCGCGCACGTATTTAACATCTGTGCTTGCCCCCAGGTCATTCTAGGCTGCGTGTGACACGCATACGTTCATTCTTGTGTTTCTGGGTGCCACAGCGTAGTGCAGGTTTATTTTTCCACACACGTGGTCTAGGAGGGGTTGCGTGCACCTTACTTCCCTTTTTTGGGGTGCCTGTGCGTTGCGTGACCCGCAATCTTTGCCCAGGGGTGACATACAGCCTTGCTAGAGCACTAGGGTACGATTACCATCTGGTACTCAACCCCTTTGACCCCCAATTGCCCAGGACAATAGTTCACATCGACTCCCATACGCACAATAACATCAGTGCCATGGCTGGGAAGCGAACAAGCCGTAAGGGTGGCAAAGGTGGCCGAGCCCCAAGTGGTGGCCGTGGTGGTTCCGGTAGGGGACGTTGCCGTGACTTGCAGGGTGCCCCTAGCCCCCCATGTGTGGAGGAGCAGTCAGGGACACCCATGCCCCCCCCCTGGTTGAGGTTAACGTGGCTGACACCATCCATGCTCAGCCCTTGTTGGACCAGCCCACTGTGGAACCAGACCTGGCACAGGGTGACTCCATGGCTGACTTCCAGGTCAGCAGGTCTAGGCCACGTGCGCCGGTGAACGTTGGTGTCATCAGGCCACGTGGATCAGGGGCAGCTTGGTCATCTGCTGCCCCACGTAGGCAGGCTGGGGAGGCTGCAGGGGCAGCTGCGGCTCTATCCACCCCACCGCTCACACACCCAGCCAGGATAGTGCCGATCATCATGCTGACATTCCCCCTGACACCATCACACTTGAGCTAATGCCTGCACCAACTCCCATGCTGAGTGTGCAATCCCACACTCCTATTACAGAGTCCACCAGGGCTCCTGCCCCTAGTGTCCAGAGCGGCGTAGGACACTTAGGATCCCCACCACCTTCCAAGCGGAAGAGGAAGAGTGCTCGCCCAGTAGAGGCTGATGCCCCAGACACGGCTACACAGTCCGGACCGTCAAGGAAGCCCAGCTTCAATGAGGCCGAACTGAATGCACTTGTAGAGTATGTGTCCGCACATGACCGCGAAATGGTGATTGTTGCAGGATCCAAGACCACACCTGCACAACGTCAGGCACACTGGCAGACCATTGCGGACATCATAAGTGCCCTTGGAATCGTGAGGCGCACAGCTACTGAATGCTACAAGCGCTGGAATGACCTGAAGTGCAGGGCAAAGAATAAGCTGGCCTCAAGTCATGCCGCAACTCTAGTGACTGGAGGTGGGTCTCCAGCAGAGGACATATAACTCACTCCACATGAGCAGGTTGCTGGGACCTGTTAGGCGGAAACCTGTGCAGTTCCCTCTGGGACCACTGTAAAAGATTTAGGACTACAGGTGTTTGGCAGTAAACCCACTTGGTAGCAGTCTGTACCACACAAATTCACTTGGTAGCTGTGGCTGAGCAGTCAGACTTCCCTCAAGGAGAGTTAGGCAGTATGTGGAGTATACAATATAGGGCAATCTACACAGTAGAACAAGCAAACACGGAACAAGGCTTCGGTGTAAAGATATAAGGGTATTTATTTATAACAACACATCTATAGAAAACACTCTGGAACTATTACGGCAAACAACTCCAATCACGTTTACAATACGAAGAAATAGACAATTCTAGGTTCACCGGCATCACTTATTTGCAGACAGAGGTGTATGTGTTAACCTAGATGGCACTCTAGTAATCGTTAGGACGGGAGAGAAAAATAAGCTAGGTTATGAAATCAACTCGGTACCAATACTTTACGGAAAAATGCAAGGCAAGTAAGGCAGGGTCTACTGCAGATCACAAAGTTCAGAGGCCAGGCCCACTCGGAGAGAGGCAAGGCGATATGTTCCAAAAGTGTCTCAGTGGAAATGCGCTTCGAGTCTTTATCGCAAGTTGTTAAGGAAAGATTGGACCAGTTCAGAACAGAAAAGTTAAAGAACGCTTGGAGGCGACCCAATGGAAAGGTGAGGATTCAGACACCTCACTCTATCCGGCAGGAAGGGAAGCCAGGCGGGTACGGTACCTTGTTTGTGGAGAGACAGCTCCGGCGGGGGCAGTTGTTCCTGGTGGTGGATGCACGTCGGGTCTTTGCCAAGAGTAGAGAGGATCTCGTCATCGAAGAAAAGTGAAGTCCGGTGCACCACCAGGGAAGAGACCAGCCGCGGAGTGCTCCGTCACAAGGCACCACCTTTTGGTCGCGGTACAGGGGTAGTGGCTATCCGGTTGCCACTGTGCTCTGCATGGGCAATTCAACCACTGTGTCCTGGGTGAAGAAAAAGCAAAGGTGACTGGTTGTTCCCACCAGTCAGGGGAAGAGACTCTCCGGCAGGGAGATCTCCTCTGTCGTCGGGAAGTGGTGAGTCGGTTCAGCAGGGCTCCACCGGAGGTGTCGTCGTTGCAGGTCATCTCAGCTTTACCCTCGTCGGATTCTTAAGTCCTGTGGCGACTTCTGAAGATCCAGTCCCAAAAGCCCTGCTTTTATGCAGAAAACCCCCATTCATTCAGCCTAGCTGTCACTCATAACATGCTAAGTGGTGAGCGGGGAGGCTCACCACTTGGGCCAATCACACCAGAGTGCGACCGGAGTTTGCAAGGCAACTTGGTCCAGGGTGCCTAAACCCCCTCCCACACCCCTGTGGTAACCCAGACAGAATGGCACCACTTTGGAGGGTCTCTGTACAGAAGCCCGCCAAAAGTGGAACAAAGGGCTCAACCTTTGGTTTAGGAGTCACAGAGACGAACACAGACGCCATTTTAAAAACCGAGTTCTGGCAGAAAATACCATCCGATAGACTTATTTAAGATAAGTAAACCGGTGGTACGTTAGAGATTAACGGGAAAAAGGGTATCAATCTCCAACAACGGGAAGAATCCCATAGGGTTATACTCGGGGTCGAATATAACAAGTAGTGACGCTGAGTGTTGGCAGTGTTGGGAGCTCTGTTTTGCTGCCTGACTACCTCGTTGTGGAAGGAAGTTGCTTTTCCCTTCATATAACCAGCACAGGTCGCGGAGTGACGCTGAGTGTTGGCAGTGTTGCCAGGGGTGCCTGGGGTGCCTGGGGAGCTGGGAGCTTCCGTGGCCCCCTTCCTTGCCTCTGTGCCGAACTCCGCTCGATTCTCCACTGACCAGCTCCAATCGTGTTTTGCGGTTTGAACGCGCTCCTCAGTGTATTTATTTTTATTTTTATTTTTATTTTTCCGCGATCCCTATGACTTCTGTGGAGTACACCTTAGAGCCTGGCCCCTCGGGGATTAACATGGAGGACGCTGTGGTGTATCAAGGAGAAGAAGGTGCCACTCACCCGCTCACACGGCAGCAACAACGCTTCCTAGCTGCAGGTGGCTGCGCTCCCACTGACCCGCGCATGGATCTAATGGTAAGCCGTTGTAAGTTTTGCAAAAAGAATTGCGCTTCTTCTACTTCCATAGACTCTGAGAACTATTTTGATTGTCAGGACAGCACTATAGCCACATACAGTACAGCCGTATATCCACTAGTATCGCTAACATCACTGAACCCGACACTATTAAAAACATTACAAACAGAGCCCAACATAACCTATGCGGTGGAGGAGGGAGAGTTTGCTGTGGCTGAAGATGCTCATGGGGCATCTTTGGACTCTGCAACCGATAGTTGTGCTTTTACAAACACCCGGCTGGACAACACAATCGCTAATGTGGATGAAGGTGATGAATTGCTGATCGCTAAGACTCTCTCACGCACGGCCGTAACGGTAATTGGCCTAGCGATAAACGGCCTGTCGGATCTCATCATAGCCCCAATAGAGCCTTGAAGTCTGCGGAACGAGAAACTGGTGAGATCATGGCCAACAGTGAGCACTTTAGAAGAGCACCATTAATGGATGATGCACTGGGGGAAATAGCTCAGATGATATGGCCTCGCCCTGGATCAGCTTCGGACCGCTCGCCCTGCGCCCGGATGAGCTTTAACCGACGCAGCCCGCTGGCCCTAGTAGACAAGAGCCGCGTAGATACCAGAATGGAAACATCATCGATTGGATCCCGCAACCCTTTGGAACAAGCGCAGCCGATAGATGTATTCCCGTCCTGTGATGAGAATGTCTGCAGTCTCCCAGCTGTCCCACTAAGCTCAAATGAACTTCGAAAACCTTGGTTAAAACCAGTGATGAAAAGGAAACGTCTAGAATCTATCAATGATGATTACAGTGACTTGATTATTACATCACAAAAAAGGCTCGCCGAGGAAAAGGAGTTGGCTAGCTCCCTTTTCACTGGACTTGAAACCTATAGTCCACCATCTGTGGTTGGTACACAGCCAGATGCTCCATCCAAGAAAAGATGGAATTTATGCAAGAAAAAATCTAGACTTTCTCGAATAAGATCTTATAAAAGTAGCAAACAGAACATCCAAACACTAAACATGGCAGAACTTCTGGCTAAAGAAATCACGAGAGAGCTAAACGCACTCATAATGGCTGCCCATACAATTTCGATGTCGCCATATATTAAACTATACGAACAGCTGAATGAGAATATTAAAGATCAACCAACTCTCATAGCTCTGTTGAACTCGAAAATTATCAATGTGGATCAAGATTTAAATTGGATGAAACAAACTTGGTCTGATGAGCATTTAAGAGCTGATGCATATATTAAGACCATTGTGGAACAAACCAAGAATAGTGCGATGGACAAACAACTGTTCGCCGAAGTAGCTCGAGAAGCCATAACACTGCTGCAACAACACAAATTAAATTCCACTCTTAATTCAATGATACCTAAAGAGATCATAGTGCATAATGAAGATAAAGCGAAGGAAACTCCTGCGAATAATACAATAGACTATGAGACCCATATCATGGTCCCAGATACCAGATTCGATGCAGAGATAATCACGCAAGAGACGAGGTGCGAAAAAGGAGGTGCTAATGCACCCCCGAGGAAAATTAAAACGATCACGAGAAGCCGTCATCTGCATAAGTGAGAGCAACAGAATCTGTAGTAGCGAACAAGTGATTACGCTCACCAGGCAGCTAGAAGATGTTCCACAAATGTGCGAAGGAAATAAGAAATCACCCAAATGCAGGGTACTCCCTCGGACAGAGATGAGGACGTAATGTCAACAAAGTCTGCAAGTAAGTGTATAAAGGATGCTGCTGCTTCAGCTTCTCAATCAGAACAAGGCTTCAATGAGCCTGAGAACCAGGGTCCTATGAACTCTGTACATGAGACTGAGGCACCTGGTGTCACAGTCTCTCCTGCTAAGCCAAAATCAATACAAAAAGGGATGTTCCCAATATTTGAATCAAAAAAATCAGATGTAGCATCAAATAATAAAGTTGAAGACACGATGATTGGGAAAAAATCCAAAAATAAGAAAAAAAGAAAAAATCCAAGTGGATCGAGTGTACGATCATTTTTAAGGAACATCAAAGGTCTTTGTTCTACAATAAGTACCAAGCAAGTTGATGAAACTACCGTTAAGGCCAATCTATGCACAGTGAAGAACCTCATACCAGCTGAGCAACTAAACCCAAAAGAAGCACCAAACGATCAACCACTTGGAATTGTGAGCATTTCTGAAGATCTTTTAGATCTCTCAATATATGAGCTTCGTGAAGGTAATCAAGATGATTGGGCTGAGATTCCTGAATCGGCCATGACCGAGGATCGGCTTCCCTCAGACGCCATAATTAACATCGACCTCAACATGGGAAAAAAAGATCAAGTGCTCCCTAAAACGAAGACCCTTGTAAAGCAGCCAGCTAGTAGAGTCATTCCATCCCCCAAACCTGGTTGCCCAGAATATGGGAAACATGCACATCAACAAAGAGACATTAACAGCGATTCTCCCAAACATCCTGGCACAACCTCACCTGCCTTAGAGGATGTCTCCTCTGAATGTATGACAATTGAGGCTAAAAGAGCGCTAACCATAGCCACCAAGAAACTCGTACAGTCCGAGGCAAAGCATATCTCGCGTAACTCAGACTTGTGGAAATATGAGCGAAACCTTGAGATCTTGGAGGCCAAAATGGCACTAATGGATAACGGATTAATCGAACCAAATCCGACAAGGGAAGCTGATCCTGAAGTAGGATCTCCCCATAACCTTATACCTTCTTTGGAACAGTCTTCAAAAGACCCATTATCGATACAAAAGAGCCAGTGGACTCAGCGGCAACCGACGTGCCTGAAAGTACAGCATAATGCACGAGTAAGTGACGCTGATGGCTCTGAATACAGCCAACAAGCTCGAAGATCTAAGAAAATAGGGAAATATCTTTTGCGCCTAGAACGATGGCCTACTTTTAAACAGGAATAATGTGATGAAGTTACTACATCATATTCCACAATTAAGAACTGTGGCTTCTGATGACATCTTAATAGTAGAATTTGAGGACGAGAAAAATAATGACTGTGTGATCCTGCATATAGCTTCTAAAATTATCTGCGATTCACTATTAGACACAGGCACCATCCTGAACTCTATGGGGTTTGATATACATGAAATCCGAAATTCACAGAAGGCAGATCAACCAAGGAACAAAGGACTGGTACTAGCTTACAACCCTGAAACTGACAATGAAACTGTGCAATGTGTCGAAGGACAACATTCAAGAAGCAAAAATGTCCCTTTAAAGAGCCACACCAATGATGAAACCCAAATTTCTGAAAAAGAGCTAGCCGGAGCAACGACTGAGCATATGTACTCCAAAATGAAGAAAATCATCAATCCACAAAGGGAAGACATGGATTGGACATGGGTTGCTAAAACTATCAATAACACGAAACATAGCTAACACTCAAAGATCCAGGAGACTGGCAATATATGCATTGCCTCATGGAACACACGTGGGCATTCACATCTCTTTGAAAATACATCCAATGAATTGATGGACATAGATTTGCTCTGTTTTCAAGAGACTTGGCTACTGCAACCACCAGTAGCAGACGGCTTTGAGATAGCCTTCAACAGAGCAATTAAAGGGGAAAAAGGCCGACCCATGTCAGGAATGGTAATTCTCGTAAAAGTAAAAAGTGGTATACGTATCCTATCTCATACTAATGTGTCACCATATATACAAGTGTGTAAAGTGAAACTTCCAGAGAGATACGTGAACAAAGATAATTTACTAATACTGATCAATATATATTGGCAACATGCAGCAATATTACTAGACAACTTTATGGAAACCATTTCAGAATTAATCTGTAATATCAAAAGGAATGAAAAGGATACAAACATCTTAATATGTGGAGACCTAAACATAAATTGTCTGTTTAACACAAATGACTCCCTTGAAGAAAAAATAACCAATGGTGAACAGGCAGCTAGGCGATGGATGCTAGAAATGAAAGTTTGGAACTTACAGTTGTTGAATGGCAACACGCCAGGGAACATTCCCGCCCATCCAACCTGGCGAAGACATAGGCAAAGTTCGACAATTGACTACATGTTCGTAGACGGAATCCTAAGAAGCGATGTCATGTGTCTTAAAATAATTGAAATGAAGGTCAGCGATCACTGCCTAGTAAAACTGTATTTGAAATCAAACAAACCTAGAAGACCAGCTGTCAATGAAGCACCGACGCTTGAAGTAGGTCCTGGTCGTAACAGGCTAAGACTGAATGAGAATAATATCATCTCACTATGGAAATCACTAGAAAATACAACAGAAATGGAACAAATTGAGTACACCACTCTATTAGAGATATATCGGGAGAAAAAATGTACTAAGGCAAGACCGGATTTTACACAGCTCCATGCATGGGATGCAGAAGTTAATGAAAAGAATAAAAAACCTGAACAAAGCATTGAGAATGCTCAAAAAGAAGTCAAATACAAATAACCAAAGCATGATAAGATATTTGAATCAAATTTATAAGAACTGGCTAATTAGCCATAAACACATCATGTTACAAAGAGATGCTGAAATTATGATGGAAGTACTTGCTAAAAAAAAGACTAGAGATTTTTGGACCTTGTTGAATAACACCTCAACACCCCAAGGAGCCATTATAAAATCTATGATTCCGGAAGATCAATGGGTTAGGCATTACGCAGAAACATTTAACAACAATCAACCCAATATAAGAATGTCACCATCCTCAGAGCATGAGTGGTCAATTGAAATAAAGAAAGAGGACATCTACAGAAACATTCTAAAATTAAGTACATCAAGAGCACCGGGACCAGATGGTCTAACAAATCAACAGCTAAAACAACATCCAGAATTATGGGCAGACGTCTGCTACTCATTATTTCAGACCATTCTCCAGATGAAACAGATACCATCTTCCTGGCGGTGTGCCATTGTAGTACCAATTTTTAAAAAAGGTGCTCAAACTGACCCCAAGAATTACCGGCCGATAGCTTTGCTCGATGTGGTCGGCAAAATCTTTGCCTCCCAGCTCCAAATCCAACTACTACAATGGATCCAAGGTTCTACAAGATACGATCCTCGCCAAACTGGATTCGTGAAAGGGGTTGGTTGCGGGCTGAACTTAACAATTCTGAAATTTCTGAAAATGGAAGCAATCCGCCAAAACAGAAAGATCTATGTAGCATTTGTTGATCTATCTAGCGCTTTTGATACCATCGACCGAGAGATGCTCTGGGAAAAGATGAAGAAATGGAAGTGCCCAGATAAGCTACTACAACCTATAAAGGAACTCCATACGGACACAGTCATTAAAATCAGACTAGATTCAAGTGGAACGTTGAGCAAGCCAATTGAAATGAATCAAGGTGTGAAACAGGGCTGCCCGCTTGCAGCCACGCTGTTTGGCTTATTTATGTCTGACATTGGCGATAGTCTTGCAGATGTAAATTCCTTTCCACCGAAAATAAATGGGCAGGCAATAAGTTGGATGCTATATGCAGATGACATTGCATTACTGGACCTAACACCGATCGGACTAACTCGAAAACTAGCAGCTTTAGAGAGATACGTAGAAAAAAACAAACTAAAAATCAATCCTGCAAAATCTGAAATAATAATCTTGCAAGATCTAACACGAAACAATAAATGGAATACAAAAAGCATTCCGAAGTGGAGATTGAGAAATGACATCTTAAGATGTGTGAAAAAGACAAAGTACCTAGGTGTCTGGATCAACAGTAACATAAATGACGCACCCTGGGCAGAGAATGCTAAACAAAAATGTAGACAACTAGCAAGTCAAGGAGTAGTAATAAATAAAAAGTTTGGGAAATTCTCGTTACAACCAGTAATAGCCCACTATAACCAAAAAGTCATACCAACACTGATCTATGGGGCAGAAAGCGCCTTAGGAGTGTCTGCCACTCTATGGCCAGAACTAGAAAATCAATATTGGAGGCGAGTCTTGCAATTACAGAAAGGAATCTCGAGTGCATGTGTGAGATACAAACTCAATTTAATATCCATGCATGCCCGAGTGTTATGGAACATGCTATCCATGTATCGGAAAATAATCACAGTAGAATGTCTTCCCCAGTTCAAGATCTTTCAAAATGCCATGAAGGGCAACGGAGAAACCCTACTATGTAAATGGGCAGTCGGTTGTAAAAATCAATTAGAGCTACTGGGAACTGATCAAGACACCTTGAGAAACAACCCGAATTACGTGAAGAAAAAGCTATGGGAACAGGATTGGTGTTCGACAGTTGATGATCGTAATCGCCACAAGCTTATGGAAGATGCAGCTATTGAGGCAAAAGATCGAAAGGAACTGCCTCAATACTTGATGAGAACTGCTAATGCAAGACATCGAGCAATCTATATGAAATTTCGTATGAACTTAATAAACACCAGAGTAAGCCAAGCCATAAGAACACGGAATTCGAAAGCATTACTCAGGTGTCGTCTCTGTAATAAACAGCAAGAAACCCTTAAACATCTTACACTGTATTGTGAGGCCCTGAAAGACCAGAGATCTGTGCATTTAGGACATCTAGTGTGGAAATACGCCACCTTATGCGGAGAGGAACTATGGCAAAAATTTCATAACCCATGTGAAAAAGACATTTTCGGGTTGACATATTTTTTGCAAATACTCGAAAGCTTGCTAAAGACAACTAAATTGGAGAGAGAATCTAAAAGATAAGTAATGGGTGCTTCAAAAATGTCGAGATGTGGTGAAGAGGTGAAGTAAAGCCAGATAAAGGATTGGTAAAGGAGTAATGAATCACCTGAAGCGAACAGAGTTAATGAAAAGTGGGATTATCCAAGTCGGGGGGAAGCAGTAAGGCATGGAATGCAACATTGTGCTATGAAATAATGCACTGAAATGACTCATTTCTGAAGCACCCCATAGATAGGGGAGGAATTGTCTATAATTTTCTTTTCAAAAAGTTTGTATAAACTAAATGAAAATAAAAAAAAAAAAAAAAATAAAAAATATAACAAGTAGTTTCCACTGCCACCAGCCAAAACTCGACGAGGGGGGACGGGACAGTGCCCCCTCGAATAACATACCCAGGAGTAATCTAATTACCCCCACTAGTACGTCCACAATAGGATGGTGTGTACTAGTTCTGTTAGTAAATTTAGGTCTACTAAAGCCAATGGTGACTTTAAATGCCCGGGGAGACAGTAGTCAGTCCCCGGGTATGGAGTCTATGATGGAGGTCCGCTAGGACGCCCCAGTGTTACGGCACGTAAGGTGCGGTGTAACAAACATAGAAAAATATATGAGACCCTATGGAGTAAAAGACCCCATAGCCCATAGAACACATTGACATTTAAAGGAATTACAAACATTCATGTCCAAGAGTTAGAAAAAAAAGAGTCTCACTCTTGGCAGGATGAAAAAAAACAAACTCCAGAAATCCAGCAAAGCTGCTGGGGAACTCACTAGGTTAGGAAATTCAGCCTAAACAGAGAATTCTCCCTAACACTCGCCCCCCCCCAGACTAAGGGACAGGAGGATTTAATCCACTCCTGGATGAGTCTCATACCTCTAGTCGATGACATACATCCTAGAGAGACCATCAGCATTTTGGTGGTGACATCCTGACCTGTGCTCAATGGTGAAATCAAACCCTTGCAGGCAGATCGACCATCACAATAGTTTTGGGTTTTCCCCTTTCATTTGCATTAACCATCTCAAGGGTTGGTGGTCAGTCTGAATGACGAAAGTAGAACCATACAAGTACCGCCTAAACTTCTTCTTTCGATTGTTGCCCACCTTGTTTCAGGATCCTTCAACTTGCGGCTGATGAAGCAAACGGGGTGCTCCCTACCTTTCCCATCCCGTTGACTGAGTACGGCACCTATTCCTACATTTGAAGCATCTGTCTGCACAATGAAGTGTTGGCGGTAATCAGGAGCTCTGAGTACGGGGGCTTGGCAAAGAGCCTTTTTCAGGTTTTCAAAAGCCTGATTGCACTCCTCGTTCCATCTAACCTTCTTAGGAAATTTGGGCGAGGAGATGACATTCAGTGGAGAAGCTATGGTCCCATAGTTCTCTATGAAATTCCTGTAATACCTAGTGAGGCCTAGGAAGGCTCTCACTTGGGTTTGAGTAGTAGGTGTTGTCCAATTTTGCACAGCTTCGATCTTACTGAGCAAAGGCCTTATTTCTCCACCTCCTACCTCATGTCCAAGATAGACTACCTTACTCTGTCCAATTTGGCACTTACTCGCCTTTATAGTCAGAATGGCTCGTCCACGAGCCAGCAAAACATCTCTCAGGTGGGTTACATGTTCTTCCCAGGAATTGCTGAACACTGCTATGTCATCCAAGTATGCCATGCAGAAGTCCTCCATCCCATTGAGAACCTGGTTTACCATCCGTTGAAATGTAGCAGGTGCATTCTTCAATCCGAAAGGCATTACATTAAACTGGTATAAGCCAAGGGGGTAGAAAATGCAGTTTTCTCCTTGGCATGGTCTGTCAGGGCTATTTGCCAATAGCCTGACGTCAAGTCAAATGTCCTGAGGAACTTGGCGGCGCCAAGTTTATCCACCAACTCATCTGTTCTTGGCAAAGGGTGGGCATCAGTCTTGGTGACTGCATTAAGAGCTCTATAATCCATGCAGAATCTAAGCTCTTTAGATCCAGCCTTTGGTACTAACAAAACTGGGCTAGACCATGGACTAGTAGAGGGCTCTATAACCCCGAGATCGAGCATCTTGCTGACCTCACCTTTGATGTGGTTTCGTACGCTTTCTGACATTCGGTATCCTCTGCTTTTGACTGGCAGACAGTCACCAGTGAGTATGTCATGCTGGCCCCAAGGGGTCAAGCCTGGTGAAAGCGAGAACAGAGAGGCAAACTGATTCAACACAGATTTTTACTCTTCTTGCTGCTCGGGTGTCAGATTGGAGGAGAGATGTACTCCTTTAATTTTTTCGTCTAAAGGTAAGCCTCTGAGGAGATCCGGAGGAGCTTCACTCTCTTCTTCTTCCTCGGATGATGCTAGAAGCAACGCTCCTACATCCGGTCTTGAGACATACGCTTTGAGTCGGTTGATGTGGAAGACTGTCGGAGCCTCTTTGGGATTGCCCAAGTCCACCAGATAGTTGACCTCTCTGAGTTTATCCACAACTCTGAAGGGTCCCATCCATTTGTCTTGCAAGGCCCTCTGCCTTGTCGGGATCATAACGAGAACGAGCTGGTCTTGAGCAAACTCAACCATGTTAGCCTTTTGATCGTGCCAGTGCTTGACCAATGCTTGTCCAGCTTTCAAGTTATCGCTTGCTTCCGTCATCATGTGCGACATTCTCCTCCGGAGACCGATCACGTAGTCAGTCACTCTGACTGGCTTGGGGGAAGGAGCACTCTCCAACCCCTCCTTAATCAGGGCCAATAGACCTCTGACGGGATGACCATAGAAAAGCTTGAAGGGAGAGTAACCTACTCCCTCCTGAGGGACTTCTCTATAAGCAAATAGAAGGCATGGCAGTAGAAGGTCCCACTTACGCTTAAGGGGTTCCTCTAAAGCACCTATCATGCTCTTCATGGTTCGGTTGAACCGTTCTACCAACCCATTGGTTTGTGGGTGGTAAGCTGTTGAGAACTTGTAAGCAACTCCACAGGATTTCCACATGGCTTTCATGTAGTGGGACATAAAGTTTGACCCCCTGTCAGAGATTACTTCCTTAGGAAACCCGACCCTAGTAAAAATACCAAGGAGGGCCTTAGCCACAGCCGGAGCTGTAACAGTCCTCATAGGAATTGCCTCAGGATACCTAGTAGCATGGTCTACTACAACAAGTATAAACCTGTTGCCTGAGGAGGTTGGAGGATCAAGGAGACCAACAATGTCAATCCCTACTCTCTCAAATGGGACTCCCACAACTGGGAGAGGCACTAAAGGTGCCACATTCTTGGAGCCAACCTTACCAGAGGTCTGGCAGGTGTGGCAGCTCCTGCAGTGTTTTTCTACTTCGGCCCCCATCTTCGGCCAATAGAAGTAGAGAAAGAGCCTTTCCTTAGTCTTCTTAAAACTCAAGTGACCAGCCAAAGGAATCTCGTGGGCTAGCTGCAAGAACTGTGGTCTGTCCTCTTGGGGTAATACAAGTCGTTTGTAGTCTCCAGGTGCAGACTCGGTCGGTTCACTGTAGAAGAGGCCATCTTCCCAGTGCAACCTGTATTTCCCAGGCTCTTGCCCTTCAGCCTGAGCTTCTGCCTATTGGCGAAGAACTTCCAGAGTTGGACATTCTCTCTGTCCCTTACTGAAGTCTGCCCTACTGGGGCCACCTTCTGCCAGTAACGACTGCAGCTCAGGATGGTCAACAGGATCCAGATCTCCAATGAGTTCCTGGCCTTCCATTAGCTCTTCCTCAGAGTCTAACTCTACCACACAGGGTTGTACCTCCCTCTCAGCCTCAGCTGGAGGTGGAGTTGCGGGTGTAACATTGGACAACCGCGGGGAAGTCCTCGTTGGCTGCACTGAAGTGCTGGCTGCTCGTTTCGGGGTAGAAGTTTTAGGTTTCTCTTTCGCTTCTGGTTTCTTCGAGACAGCGGCCGACAATTCTAGCGGAGCAGGAGTGATTTCTTTCTTCATCATCTCCTGGAGAGTAGCGCGCATGGTCCTCTCTCTTGCGGGTCTGGTTAGCTCCTGTAACCGTTTAGTAGGAGGTCTGGGAGTATGCGATACAACTCTGAGAGTTTTCAAATCGTTACCCAACAGTACGCGTCCTGGTACCTCACTCTGTGTTAGGGAGAATTCTCTGTTTAGGCTGAATTTCCTAACCTAGTTAGTCCTCCAGCAGCTTTGCTGGATTTCTGGAGTTTGTTTTTTTCCATCCTGCCAAGAGTGAGACTCTTTTCCTCCCACTCTTGGACCTGAATGTGTGTAATTCCTTTGAATGTCAATGTGTTCTATGGGCTATGGGGTCTTTTACTCCATAGGGTCTCACATGTTTTTCTATGTGTGTTACACCGCACCCTATGTGCCGTAACACTGGGGCATCCTAGCGGACCCCACCATAGACTCCATACCCAGGGACTGACTACTGTCTCCCCGGGCATGTAAAGTCACCATTGGCTTTACTAGACCTAAATGTACTAATAGAACTAGTACAAACCATCTTATTGTGGACGTGCTAGTAGGGGTAATTCGATTACTCCTGGGTCTGTTACTCGAGGGGGCACTGTCCCGTCCCCCCTCGTCGAGTTTTGGCTGGTGGCAGTGGAAACTACTTGTTATGTTCGACCCCGAACATAACCCTACGGGATTCGTCCCATTGTTGGAGATTGATACTTTTCCTCGTTAATCTCTAACGTACCACCGGTCTACTTATCTTAAATAAGTTTATCGGATGGTATTTTCTGCCAGAACTCGGTTTTTAAAATAGTGTCTGTGTTCGTCTCTGTGACTCCTAAACCAAAGGTTGAGCCCTTTGTTCCACTTTTGGCGGGCCTCTGTACAGAGACCCTCCAAAGTGGTGCCATTCTGTCTGGGTTACCACAGGGGTGTGGGAGGGGGTTTAGGCACCCTGGACCGAGTTGCCTTGCCAACTCTGGTCGCACTCTGGAGTGATTGGCCCAAGTGGTGTGCCTCCCCGCTCCCCACTTAGCGAGTGTTGATTGACAGCTAGGCTGAATGAATGGGGGTTTTCTGCATAAAAGCAGGGCTTTTGGGACTGGATCTTCAGAAGTCGCCACAGGACCTAAGAATCCGACGAAGGTAACGCTGAGCCGACCTGCAACGATGACACCTCCGGTGGAGCCTTGCTGAACCGACTCACCACTTCCCGACAACAGAGGAGATCTCCCTGCCGGAGAGTCTCTTCCCCTGACTGGTGGGAACAACCAGTCCCCTTTGCTTTTTCTTCGCCTCAGGACGCAGTGGTCGAATTGCCCATGCAGAGCACCCCGGCAACCGGATAGCCACTACCCCTGTACCGCGACCAAAAGGTGGTGCCTTGTGACGGAGCACTCCGCGGCTGGTCTCTTCCCTGGTGGTGCACCGGACTTCATTTTTCTTCGACGATGAGATCATCTCTACTCTTGGCAAAGACCCGACGTGCATCCACCACCAGGAACAACTGCCCCCGCCGGAGCTGTCTCTCCACAAACAAGGTACCGTGTCTGCCTGGCTTCCCTTTCTGCCGGATCGAGTGAGGTGTCTTAATCCTCGCCTGTCCGTTGGGTCGCCTCCAAGCTTTTTCTAACATATTGTTCTGAACTGGTTCAATCTGCCGATAACAATTTGCTACAAAGGCTCAAACGCATTTCCACTAAGAGACTTTTTGGGACATATCGCCTTGCCTCTCTCCGAGTTGGCCTGGCCTCTGAACTTCATGATCTATTGTGGTTCTTGCCTTCTTGCCTTGCATTTTACCCGTGAAGTATTGAACTGTGTTGATTTCGTAACCTGCTTATTTTTCTCTCCCGTCCTAACTGATATTAGAGTGCCATCTAGGTTGAGGCATACACCTCTGTCTGCAAATAAGTGATGCCGGTAGAACCTAGACTTGTCGAAATATTGTTAGGGGGATTGATCGTTTCTTCTTCGTAGAGTAATTGTAATTGAAGTGTTTGCCGTGATAGTGCCATAGTGTTTTCTATAGATGTTCCGTTATAAATAAATACCTTAATATCTTTACACTGAAGCCTCGTTGCGTGTTTGCTTGTCTTACTGTGAAGAATTGCCCTATATTGTATACTCCACATACTGCTCAACTCTTCTTGAGAGAAGTCTGACTGCTCAGCAACAGCTACCAAGTGAATCTGTGTGGTACAGACCGCTACCAAGTGGGTTTACTGCCAAACACCTGTAGTCCTAAATCTTTTGCAGTGGTCCCAGAGGGAACTGCACAGGTTTCCGCCTAACACTCTGTATGCTGACAGGTATCTTCACAGTCATGTCGTTACACTGGATGAGAACTGGTAATTGGGGAAGCATCTGCACAGGCCCTCCAGCTAACTTGGTGAGGCGTTTGGGTGCCTTAGCAACATCCTCAGCCTGAAAAAAAGATTTGTCCACCACAGTTATACTGGCCCCAGTGTCCCTAATGGCAGGAGTCTCCTGACCATTAACCTGGACACTGTCCTTATAATACTCTTTAGTATTATCAGGGATAGAATTATAGACATCTAAATTCTGTTGTTCCCACAACCCCAGAGATACTAAAGAAACGCTGGCTGAGACTCCGATGGGTTCATCAGCTAGCAGTAGAAAGTTTCCACTTGCCATTTGGACTTCCTCCTCTGGAGCGAAGGCTAAGGAGACAAGCTGGACCCCTGAAGGTTTACCCTTACATCTGGGATCTCCTTTCACGTGGTCAGTCGAGCCACAAACAAAGCATTTACCGAATGCTTTCTGGAATGGTGGCTTGTTCTGGCCTCCTTCCGGTTTGGCACCAGAAGACACAATATTCTGCTGTGGTTTTCCTTGTGGCTTACCCTTCTGGTTTTGTTTGGGGCCCTCTTTGGAATTTGAGTTATTTGAATTCTCTTTCGAGTCTTTTTTAGGCTGTTTTCCCTCATCCTTTTTCTGAGTTGCCCCAGAATCCTTATGAGTAGCCCGGTTGGCAACCCATAAATCAGCAGCCTTAGCCAGCTTCCGGGAATCCAATTCCTTCGAATCAGCCAAGTGCTGTCTGAGCTCAGGAGAACAGGCATCATAAATAGACTCCAACATAAAAAGATTCTTCATACCCTCATAAGTGTTCACTTTGTAACCCTAATCCATCCCTCTAAGTTTTTCAACCCTTCACTCACCCAGGTAGCCCAAGGGGTATATCATGCTTTTTGAGGGTTCTAAACCTCTTAAGATACTGGGAAGGGGTCTTCCCGAACCTAGCTATTAAAGCTAGTTTCACACTTTCGTAATCCGTCTTATCCGCCTCCCCCAACTCCATTACCACATCAGTCGCAACAGGGGGGAACCTAGAGAACAACCAGGGAAGTAAATCATTCCCGGTGATGTCCTGGAGCCCATGATTTTACTCAAACAGTTTTAACCAATCCAACACATCCAATCTCGGTTCATACATACCCACTTATTCATTCGGCATCTGGGGTCTTTTGGGACTGGAGCTCCTAGAGGAACCAGAGGAGAGAGAAGCATTTTCCACAGACAACTTTTTCATCTCTAACTCGTGATTAAGTTCTATTTCCCTGCGTCTTATCTCAGCTTGCTTCTGCTCAGCCTGGGCATTCATCCGTCTGAACTCGAGCTCTTGGTTTCGTTCAGATTGTGCCAAGAACCGTTTGAATTCTAATTCGAGCTTCATTTTTTCAAGTTCCAAATAAGCAGGGTTACATGTGGGACCTGGTATGGGCCCCTTAGGTACAGCTGGTAAGGCAGGTAGAGGAGCAGGGGAGACAGTTTTGTTAGCCTCTCCTTCCTCTTCAGCCTCTTCAATACTATCATCAGAATTATGATTTAGATCAACACCATCACTGTTATCTACATTTGCTGGAGAAATTGGTTCCTCTGAACCAGTACCCAGACTTTGGTTCGCCAGCAATCTCTCTATTAGTTCTAACTTCTTGCCCCTCACAGGAAGATTCTCTTGCCTACAGAGAGCTCGTAAACTCTCAGTATTTTCACCTGACAAGGAATCTTGACTGTAAGCTTCCATAGTAGACATGTTTTTGAAAGTTGCTTTTTAGTGCTGAACTTTGTGGTTGGTTATCCTAAAGTGTCGAAAAGCACACTAAACTGTATACTCGATACAAATCCCACCGCTGTACACCAGTGTTAGGCGGAAACCTGTGCAGTTCCCTCTGGGACCACTGCAAAAGATTTAGGACTACAGGTGTTTGGCAGTAAACCCACTTGGTAGCAGTCTGTGCCACACATATTCACTTGGTAGCTGTGGCTGAGCAGTCAGACTTCCCTCAAGAAAAGTTAGGCAGTATGTGGAGTATAGAAAATAGGGCAATCTACACAGTAGAACAAGTAAACACGGAACAAGGCTTCGGTGTAAAGATATAAAGGTATTTATTTCTAACGACACATCTATAGAAAACACTCTGGGACTATTACGGCAAACAACTCCAATCACGTTTACAATACGAAGAAATAGATCAATCCCCCTAACTATAGTTCGACAATTCTAGGTTCACCGGCATCACTTATTTGCAGACAGAGGTGTATGCGTTACCCTAGATGGCACTCTAGTATTCGTTAGGATGGGAGAGAAAAAGAAGGCAGGTTATGAAATCAACACAGTACCAATACTGTATGGACAAATGCAAGGCAAGAAGACAAGAACCACTGTAGATCATAAAGTTCAGAGGCCAGGCCCACTCGGAGAGAGGCAAGGCGATGTGTCCCAAAAAGTATCTTAGTGGAAATGCGTTCGAGTCTTTGTAGCAAATTGTTATCGGCAGATTGGACCAGTTCAGAACAACACGCTAGAGAAAGCTTGGAGGCGACCCTGTGGAGAGGCGAGGATTAAGACACCTCACTCTATCCGGCAACAAGGGAAGCCAGGTGGACACAGTACCTTGATTGTGGAGAGACAGCTCCGGCGGGGGCAGTTGTTCCTGGTGGTGGATGCACGTCCGGTCTTTGCCAAGAGAAGAGATGATCTCATCATCGAAGGAAAGTTGAAGATCGTTGCACCACCAGGGAAGAAACCAGTCGCAGAGTGCTCCGTCACAAGGCACCACCTTTTGGTCGCGGTACAGGGGTAGTGGCTATCCGGTTGCCGAGGTGCTCTGCACGGGCAATTCAACCACTGCGTCCTGAGGCGAAGAAAAAGCAAAGGGGACTGGTTGTTCCCACCAGTCAGGGGAAGAGACTCTCCGGCAGGGAGATCTCCTCTGTTGTCGGGAAGTGGTGAGTCGGTTCAGCAGGGCTCCACCGGAGGTGTCGTCGTTGCAGGTCATCTCAGCTTTACCCTCGTCGGATTCTTAAGTCCTGTGGCGACTTCTGAAGATCCAGTCCCAAAAGCCCTGCTTTTATGCAGAAAACCCCCATTCATTCAGCCTAGCTGTCACTCATAACATGCTAAGTGGTGAGCGGGGAGGCTCACCACTTGGGCCAATCACACCAGAGTGCGACCGGAGTTGGCAAGACAACTCGGCCCAGGGTGCCTAAACCCTCTCCCACACCCCTGGGGTAACCCAGACAGAATAGCACCACTTTGGAGGGTCTCTGTACAGAAGCCCGCCAAAAGTGGAACAAAGAGCTCAACCTTTGGTTTAGGAGTCACAGAGACGAACACAGACGCCATTTTAGAAAAGCCGAGTTCTGGCAGAAAATACCATCCGATAGACTTATTTAAGATAAGTAGACCGGTGGTATGTTAGAGATTAACGAGAAAAAGTATCAATCTCCAACAATGGGACGAATCCCATAGGGTTACATTCGGGGCCGAATATAACAAGTAGCTTCCACTGCCACCAGCCAAAACTCGACGAGGGGGGACGGGACAGTGCCCCCTTGAATAACAGACCCAGGAGTAATCGAATGACCCCTACTAGTACGTCCACAATAGGATGGTTTGTACTAGTTCTGTTAGTAAATTTAGGTCTAGTAAAGCCAATGGTGACTTTACATGCCCGGGGAGACAGTAGTCAGTCCCCGGGTATGGAGTCTATGATGGAGGTCCGCTAGGACGCCCCAGTGCTACGGCACGGAGGGTGCGGTGTAACACACATAGTAAAACATATGAGACACTATGGAGTAAAAGACCCCATAGCCCATAGAACACCTTGACATTCAAAGGAATTACACACATTCATGTCCAAGAGTGGGAGAAAAAGAGTCTCACTCTTGGCAGGATGGAAAAAAACAAACTCCAGAAATCCAGCAAAGCTGCTCGGGGACTCACTAGGTTAGGAAATTCAGCCTAAACAGAGAATTCTCCCTAACAAACGGTATATTCATCCTGGCGTCTGAGCTTGTTTGTTGTTTGCGTGCACTTTTATGCTGCGCGGGTCGACGTACGCCTGCTTCATGCTGGCGTACGTGTTTCAGGATTGGACCATTTATTTTTCGGCGCGTCGTAGGTGAACGTGTGAATCTTCCCGCCCACCCCAGGAATACACGTAGCACGCTCTCCCAGGCCCAGTCGCGAGTAAATATTCCCGCCCACCCCTGGAATACACGTACCCCACTCTCACAGGCCCAGTCGCATGTGGAAGTTCACGCGCACCCCGAAATACACGTTCCCAGGGCAATGGCATGTGGAACTTCCCGCGAACCCCGTAAAACACGTAGCCCGCTGGTATCGCGTGTGGAAGTTCACGCAGACCCATAATACACGTACACTGATGGTATCGCATGGGAGACTACCCGCGCACCCCAGGAAAACACGTACCGAGGCAAATCGCACAGCTGGGGGTGGGGGTAATGGTAGACATGAGTGGGGGCCTGGTGGAGGGTGCCCCTGGTGGCTGGGGGGTGGGGCTGGTGGGAGACATGAGTTGGACATGAGTGGGGGCCTGGTGGAGGGTGCCCCTGGTGGCTGGGGGGTGGGGGTGGTGGTAGACATGAGTGGGGGCCAGGTGGAGGCTGCCCCTGCACTGCTGGGGGGTGGGGGTGATAGGGGACATGAGTGGGGTCTGGTGGAGGGTGCCCCTGGTGGCTGGGGGGTGGGGGTGGTGGGAGACATGAGTGGGGGCCTGGTGGAGGGTGCCCCTGCACTGCTGGGGGGTGGGGGCGATGGTAGACATGAGTGGGGGCCTGGTGGAGGGTGCCACTGGATGCTGTGGGGTGGGGGTGGTTGGATACATGAGTGGGGGCCTGGTGGAGGCTGCCCCTGCACTGCTGGGGGATGGGGGTGGTGGGAGACAAGAGTTGGACATGAGTGGGGGCCTGGTGGAGGGTGCCCCTGCACTGCTGGGGGGTGGGGGTGGTGGGAGACATGAGTGGGGGCCTGGTGGAGGCTGCACCTGCACTGCTGGGGAGTGGGGGTGATGGGAGACATGAGTGGGGTCCTGGCGGAGGGTGCCCCTGGATGCTGGGGGATGGGGGTGGTGGTAGACATGAGTGGGGGCCTGGTGGAGGCTGCCCCTGCACTGCTGGGGGGTGGGGGTGGTGGAAGACATGAGTGGGGGCCTGGTGGACGGTGCCCCTGGTGGCTGGTGGGGTGGGGGTGATGGTAGATGTGAATGGGGGCCTGGTGGAGGCTGCCCCTGCACTGCTGGGGGGTGGGGGTGATAGGGGACATGAGTGGGGGCCTGGTGGAGGGTGCCCCTGCTCTGCTGGGAGGTGGGGGTGGTGGGAGACATGAGTGGGGTCCTGGTGGAGGGTGCCCCTGGATGCTGGGGGGTGGGGGTGGTGGTAGACATGAGTGGGGGCCTGGTGGAGGGTGCCCCTGCACTGCCGGGGGGTGGGGGTGATGGTAGACATGAGTGGGGGCCTGGTGGAGGGTGCCCCTGGTGGCTGGGGGGTGGGGCTGGTGGGAGACATGAGTTGGACATGAGTGGGGGCCTGGTGGAGGGTGCCCCTGGTGGCTGGGGGGTGGGGGTGGTGGTAGACATGAGTGGGGGCCTGGTGGAGGCTGCCCCTGCACTGCTGGGGGGTGGGGGTGATAGGGGACATGAGTGGGGTCTGGTGGAGGGTGCCCCTGGTGGCTGGGGGGTTGGGGTGGTGGGAGACATGAGTGGGGGCCTGGTGGAGGGTGCCCCTGCACTGCTGAGGGGTGGAGGTGCTGGTAGACATGAGTGGGGGCCTGGTGGAGGGTGCCCCTGGATGCTGGGGGTGGGGGTGGTTGGAGACATGAGTGGGGGCCTGGTGGAGGCTGCCCCTGCACAGCTGGGGGGTGGGGGTGGTGGGAGACAAGAGTTGTACATGAGTGGGGGCCTGGTGGAGGGTGCCCCTGCACTGCTGGGGGGTGGGGGTGGTGGGAGACATGAGTGGGGGCCTGGTGGAGGGTGCCCCTGGATGCTGGGGGATGGGGTGGTGGTAGACATGAGTGGGTGCCTGGTGGAGGCTGCCCCTGCACTGCTGGGGGTTGGGGGTGGTGGGAGACATGAGTTGGACATGAGTGGGGGCCTGGTGGAGGGTGCCCCTGGATGCTGGGGGGTGGGGGTGGTGGTAGACATAAGTAGGGGCCTGGTGGAGGGTGCCCCTGCACTGCTGGGGGGTGGGGGTGATGGTAGACATGAGTGGGGGCCTGGTGGAGGGTGCCCCTGGATGCTGGGGGGTGGGGGTGGTGGGAGACATGAGTGGGGGCCTGGTGGAGGCTGCCCCTGCACTGCTGGGGGGTGGGGGTTGTGGGAGACATGAGTGGGGGCCTGGTGGAGGCTGCCCCTGCACTGCTGGGGGGTGGGGGTGATGGGAGACATGAGTGGGGGCCTGGTGGAGGGTGCCCCTGGTGCCTGGGGGGTGGGTGTAGTGGTAGACATGAGTGGGGGCCTGGTGGATGCTGCCCCTGCACTGCTGGGGGTTGGGGGTGGTGGGAGACATGAGTGGGGGCCTGGTGGAGGGTGCCCCTGGTGGCTGGGGGGTGGGGGTGATGGTAGACATGAGTGGGGGCCTGGTGGAGGCTGCCCCTGCACTGCTGGGGGGTGGGGGTGATAGGGGACATGAGTGGGGGCCTGGTGGAGGGTGCCCCTGCACTGCTGGGGGGTGGGGGTGGTGGGAGACATGAGTGGGGGCCTGGTGGAGGCTGCCCCTGTACTGCTGGGGGGTGGGGGTGATGGTAGACCTGAGTGGGGGCCTGGTGGAGGCTGCCCCTGCAATGCTGGGGGGTGGGGGCGGTGGGAGACATGAGTGGGGGCCTGGTGGAGGGTGCCCCTGCACTGCTGGGGGGTGGGGGGGATGGTAGACATGAGTGGGGGCCTGGTGGAGGGTGCCCCTGGTGGCTGGGGGGTGGGGGTGGTGGGAGACATGAGTTGGACATTAGTGGGGGCTTGGTGGAGGGTGCCCCTGGTGGCTGGGGGGTGGGGGTGGTGGTAGACATGAGTGGGGGCCTGGTGGAGGCTGCACCTGCCCTGCTGGGGGGTGGGGGTGATAGGGGACATGAGTGGGGGCCTGGTGGAGGGTGCCCCTGGTGGCTGGGGGGTGGGGGTGCTGGGAGACATGAGTGGGGGCCTGGTGGAGGGTGTCCCTGCACTGCTGGGGGGGGGGTGATGGTAGACATGAGTGGGGGCCTGGTGGAGGGTGCCCCTGGATGCTGGAGGGTGGGGGTGGTGGGAGACATGAGTGGGGGCCTGGTGGAGGCTGCCCCTGCACTGCTGGGGGGTGGGGGGGGGGGTGGGAGACATGAGTTGGACATGAGTGGGGGCCTGGTGGAGGGTGCCCCTGGATGCTGAGGGGTGGGGGTGGTGGGAGACATGAGTGGGGGCCTGGTGGAGGGTGCCCCTGGTGGCTGGGGGTTGGGGGTGATGGTAGACATGAGTGGGGGCCTGGTGGAGGCTGCCCCTGCACTGCTGGGGGTTGGGGGTGATAGGGGACATGAGTGGGGGCCTGGTGGAGGGTGCCCATGCACTGCTGGGGTGGGGGTGGTGGGAGACATGAGTTCGGGCCTGGTGGAGGGTGCCCCTGCACTGCTGGGGGGTGGGAGTGGTGGGAGACATGAGTGGGGGCCTGGTGGAGGCTGCCCCTGCACTGCTGGGGGTGGGGGTGATGGTAGACATGAGTGGGGGCCTGGTGGAGGGTGCCCCTGGTGGCTTGGGGGTGGTGGTAGACATGAGTGGGGGCCTGGTGGAGGGTGCCCCTGGATGCTGGGGGGTGGGGGTGGTGGGAGACATCAGTGGGGGCCTGGTGGAGGCTGCCCCTGCACTGCTGGGGGTTGGGGGTGATGATAGACATGAGTGGGGGCCTGGTGGAGGGTGCCCCTGGTGGCTTGGGGGTGGTGTTAGACATGAGTGGGGGCCTGGTGGAGGGTGCCCCTGGTGGCTGGGGGGTGGGGTGATGGTAGACATGAGTGGGGGCCTGGTGGAGGCTGCCCCTGCACTGCTGGGGGGTGGGGGTGATAAGGGACATGAGTGGGGGCCTGGGGAGGGTGCCCCTGCACTGCTGGGGGGTGGGGGTGATGGTATACATGGGTGGGGGCCTGGTGGAGGGTGTCCCTGCACTGCTGGGGGGTAGGGTGATGGTAGACATGAGTGGGGGCCTGGTGGAGGGTGCCCCTGGTGGCTGGGGGGTGGTGGTGGTGGGAGACATGAGTTGGACATTAGTGGGGGCCTGGTGGAGGATTCCCCTGGTGGCTGGGGGTTGGGGGTGGTGGTAGACGTGAGTGGGGGCCTGGTGGAGGGTGCCCCTGCACTGCTGGGGGGTGGGGGTGATGGTAGACATACGTGGGGGCCTGGTGGAGGGTGCCCCTGGATGCTGGGGGGTGGGGGTGGTGGGAGACATGAGTGGGGGCCTGGTGGAGGCTTCCCCTGCAATGCTGGGGGGTGGGGGTGGTGGGAGACATGAGTTGGACATGAGTGGGGGCCTGGTGGAGGGTGCCCCTGGATGCTGGGGGGTGGGGGTGTTGGGAGACATGAGTGGGGGCCTGGTGGAGGGTGCCCCTGGATGCTGGGGGGTGGGGGTGCTGGCAGACATGTGTTGGTGATCAGTAGTGCAAGGTGACATGTGGGTTGGCTGGTGGGCATGGCCATGGTGGATGGGTTGCCTGTGGGACATGAGCAGGGGTGCAGGGTAGGCCCCTGTAGTGTGGGCTGCCTTCAGGGGCCGTGGAGGGTGTAGAAGGAACACCTGGGAGGACCCACACGGCCAAATCACGTGTAGCATTCCCCGGCACCACTGAAATACACGTACCCTGCTGAAATCGCGTGTGAATCTTCCCGCGCACCTCGGAATACACGTACCCAGGCCAATCACGTGTGGAACTTCCCACGCACCGAAGTACACGTACCCAGGACAATCGCGTGTGGAACTTCACGCGCATCCCGAAGTACACGTACCCAGGCCAATCGCGTGTGGAACTTCCCGCGCACCCCAAAGTACACGTACCCAGGCCAATCGTGTGTGGAACTTCCCGCGCACCCCGAAACACACGTAGCCAGGCTAATCGCGTGTGGAACTTCCCGCGCACCCCGTAGTACACGTACCCAGGCTAATCGCGTGTGGAACTTCCCGCGCACCCCGAAGTACACGTACCCAGGCCAATCGCGTGTGGAACTTCCCGCGCACCCCGAAACACACGTACCCAGGCTAATCGCCTGTGGAACTTCCCGCGCACCCAGGAACACACGCACACGCTATTTTTCACACAGCGGGTGTCCGTGTTTGTCGGTACCCCTTTGCACCTCATTTGTCCTAGAGGGACACTGTATGGACCATTCATCATGGCTGTATATGGGTGCTTTTTGTTAGCGCACATTTTGGCGCACATTTTTTTCAGGCGCAGGGGCGCTACTGCCTGCTTTCTTGTGGCATACTTGTTTGGCCCTGTGCGCGTCTTTGACCGTGCGCTGGTTTTCCCCATTCGATTCCATGAATACGTGTTGTAGGCGAGCGTGTGGGCGTTCCGCGCACTTGCCTCCTGTACTTCCCCCGTGACGCCCATATTTTCACGCGTTGTTCCCCATTCCGAGTGTTACGCCCCCTGTTCCGCCTACTTTTGTGATGTGCGCCGCACTATGTGCGATTTCGCAGTGGCCGTGGCGCACGCTGTTGGATGACCTGTGCACCGGCGTGCGCGGCGCACATTTTTAGCGCACATCCAATGTTTTTCTCGCGCACGGACTTCCATGAATCGATGTGCGCTGGTTTCCCTGCGATTTTTGCACTTGCACTGCGATTTTCGCACTTTTACTGCGAATCGCACGATTTGGCACCTCTGCGCGGGAATTTTCGGCGCACATTAATTCCATGAATCGACCCATTAATTTTCTGCAATAAAATGACACCATATGAGGCCTCATTACAAGTTTGGTGGTATTTCAGCAGTAAATCTGCTGAAATACCACCAAATAGATTTGCTGTTACCGCCATTTGGTCGGGTGGAATTATTGCTGGATTACAAGTGGTGGTAGGCCGAGTTAGTCCCCATTTATTGGTGTTCAGAGGACTCCATATGGATTTCGACAGAATTACCGCCAGCAGAAATGCTGACAGTAATTCTGACGATTTGGCAATTTTTTGTCGATAAGGCAGAGGAATTACCTCCAGCATTCTGCCATAGGTGTTTTCCTCCACCTTACCCCCAAACCCATAATTCAGTGGTGCAGTAATATGGCAGTAATGCAATGGTAACTCTATTACCACTGTATTACCATTGTTTTGGCCACACTGCCAAACTTGTATTGAGAATGTATGGAGTCTGCAAACATATGTCCTCATTCCTCTGGAGGATGAAGATATGAACATGCATGTACATACTGAATAAACACATAACCACCTTCCTTCCAAACCTCCTGAGTTTCTTGAAAAGGATGCTTATCTGTTTTAATATTTGTGGTTATGTAGGGACTAAGTCTGTAACAAATATATGATTTGAAATTGGGACTTTACTAAAGGATTGATCACACGGCTCTGAGCGAGTGCCAATAAATTAAATTAGTTCTTCAGTGGGATTTGCACATCCTTGGAGGTAATCAGGATCTAGGCCTTCCAGGCATTTAATTCCAGTGTGCCCATACATTCTGTTGCACCCCAAAAGGCTATCTGCCATGCTAGGGGCCGAATATTGTTCATGATCCCTCTTAATAGTGTCTTCTTTTTTAAAGGTCGCTGCCTGACCCATGGTCTCCACTGACTCCCATGATGCCCCTCCTCTTACCTCTTACCCCTATTTTTTTTTAACTGTCCACCCCCTCTGCTTCCATGTCCCATGTAGCTCTGCCGATACCCCTCTCACCTCTGGCCTGTTTGTTTTCAAACATTTGCCAACTGTCACCAGGTCCCTGCTGGATACCCTGTTGCCACTCTATGGTACAGCTTCTTGCTCCCAGGCAGTTGGTCCTGACTCAGAATTATCTGACAACAATATATGAATTCCACTCTAATGCTTCCAGAATGTCATGGCTTTCTTTCCCAAACAAAAACTAAGATCATGCAACACAACCAAAGCATCTGGACCAGTGGCTGGTTGTTAATATCAGTATTGCCATTAACCCAAATGGCAATGCAGGATATTATAATGCCTTCAATTGGGGCCAAAATGTGGCCATCCAAACTCAGAATATCTAGAAATGTCTGTGGCTCTGATCAAATATTCTCCATACACCAACTTCTGCGAAGACATTGCTGGGATGAGTGAGAGTGGTGATGTGATCATTATTATTTTTTATTTTTTTATTGTGACATAGTTAAAATAATCTTTTTTTACACAAGCATTTCCTAATTAATTTAATTACATCTCTTCTTAAAATCTCCAATTGAATCTACTATTTCATTTTCTTTCACACTTCTATGTACTACATACTACATTCTTGTCTCTTGACGTCCATATTCCCTCAACACGACTGTCTAGTTCTCCCAAGCAGTGTCATTGTTTTAAGAATATTGTCCAAAAATTCTATTCCTGCGCATGTACGGCTAACCTTTCACCTTCTAGGAAAAGTCTCCACCATTTGTCAGATGTTAATGACGGGGCATCTCTAATATATTTGCCTAAGTAGTTTGTTCTTTTTATTGTCAGTCCTGTACAGTTCGTAATGAGGTGTTTTGTCGATTCTATCGTATTTGCCTGAAGACAGAATTTATATGTACTGTCCAAATAGCTCAACTAGTCTCTCCTGAAAATGATCGCCTTAGTCTGGTATAGATTTAATTTCAACTGTAAAAATTGATTCCGATGATATGTAATGTAGGTTTGAAGTTTTTTGACCGCTCTTGGCTCCCATAGATACAGTTCCAACAACTTATATTGCATCCTGATCCTTTGCGTTATGATCCAGTCATTTTCTTTTACTTTAGTTTTGACAGCAAATGGATTAATTATCAGTAGATCTGTAGTCACATCAAGCTGCGTGATCTTATCCATGCATAGATTTTGCCACTTCCCTAATGGCCATGATTGGATTCCTGTCTCTTTATGCTATAGAATTGTGTATGGTGCAGCAGCATCTTGCATTAACGTTTTTTTTTTAATAAAGCAAGAGTCTTCCATAGTAAGACTGATTTGAGTGATTGTTGTCCGAGCCCACATCTTACTGCCGTTTTTGGGACACTCTTAGGTAGATGGAGCACCTTTTTCCAGAAGCAGACTTCTAGAATGTTCCAGACATTGTTGTTCATACTTAAGCCTGCGTCACTGCCATATGTCACTGCTGGCATGACCTTCTGCTTATAGAATGTCAATATTTCTATAAATGTATATTTCCCATATCTGGTGTGGATTATCGAACCTTGAGCTGCTAACACTTTCATGTTTGCTCTCAAGGTATTTATCCAGACCACTTCCCCCAAAGATTTAGAGAACTAGATACTTAAATATCTTATCGTCTGTACATGTTCCAATTTTCCATGTCCAATGGACCAGTTAAATACAGTTCTTTTTTCACTGGTCCATGTTATTCTAATAGATCTTTGATTTTTTGATATTGACCATTAAGGTGTTTGCTTACATGTATCGCTGTAATTCATCCACTTTCTGTTGTAGACCGATTTGTGTCTGATCTATCAACACTAGGTAATCTGCATAAACAATCCATGCAACATGTTGATTATTAAATTTCAGGGGAAATTCCTTCACCTTATTCAAGAAATCTGGAAGGTCCGCAAAAATAAGTTAAACAGTGTGGCTGCCAACGGACAGCTCTGCTTAACTCCCTTTCGGTCTTAATTTTAGCAGATAATGTACCTTGTATATCAAGTCTGACTTGTATCATGGTGTTGGAGTATAACACTTTCATTTGTTCAATCAGGTCAGATGGGCATTTCCAGGTTGTGGGTTTCGTCCAAAGAATCTTTCTGTCGATGGTATTAAAAGCTTGTTGTAGATTGATGAAAGCTAAAAACAGCTTCCCTTTTTACTTTTATCCTCTGTATTTTGAGGATATTCAAGACAGACAAGTTTAATTCTGCCCCAACGCCCTTGGTAAATACAGTCTGCCTAGGGTCTTGAATATTGGCCTCCTTAGCCCATTTGACAAGGCATTTCTCCCACGTTGATGAAAATAATTTCCCTATCACATCCAATAGGTCTATGGGCCTATAGTTCTTTGGATCGGCTTTATGCCCTTTTTCACTTTTGTCATCTGCTTGAATAATGTTTCAATAAATTCACTCGATCTGGATCTGCTGCATTCAATGTGTTTAGTTTTTTAATTGTTTCACAAATCTCACTTTTATTGCACTTCATTAACTATGGTGTAGAAGTTGTGCCAACCTCTAGTTTTCCTTTTTTATTTCCAATGTAAAATACCTTAGTGCAATGACCTATCCATTTTTCTTCTGCAACACCACTTCTGAGACAGGCCTCCTGGTTAAACGTTGTTTTATTTTAAAGTGACAATATTTCTCCTGTATACTTTAGAACAATTGCTTTGAGCATCTCTTCTCCTAGTTCTTGATCACGTAATATCCACTGTTTTTTCTCCCAATTTCTGTAATGTTGTTTCCTCTTCTTAATATCTACTACCTTTGTATGAGAGTTTGCTTTCTCTATAGTTTTTTCTTAGAAGTTTTTTTGTCTATCCATGGTCATAGTAAATTAATATGTATGTTGTTGATTGGCATTTTTAAATCCTGATTGTGTATCTTTATAAAATGCTAATAATGGCAAGTCATTTACTCTCATATCTTTTCCTTGGGTCATCTCATAGAAGGTTGCAGTTAGATTTGTCATGTTAGTTTTGCTGATTTTTAGCTGATTTTTCCCTTGGTTTGCAACAATTTGCTCCAGGGTATGGATTTTGTTTACTTTTCCCACACTTTCCAAGACATAAATAACATCTCATGATCGCTCTCATTTTGACGTTATAATGTCAAGCGTTCTATCAGGTGCATGAAATTGCGGGAACTCAGATATAATCTATTGTTGAGGTCACAATTCCATTTGAACATGTCAAATCTAGACCATCTACCATTGCGTTGTTCTTTAGCGGGTGTCTGACTTGTTTTGAAATGTATTGGTGTACCTTTAATGTCTAGGCAGTGCATATCATATCACCACAAATTCAAATATGTGAGTTTTTATTTTCCATATTGCATTTATAAAAAGCTTTAGTTACATGTGACAGGAACTCCAAAGTGGATATCATTTTGGGGTTCCAGTAGTTGTTTACTATCACTGTAATTTCTGGAAATGCCTTGCAGACTTGTTCTTGTTGTAAAACAGTGATTTGAAGGAACAAATTTGGATTTATAGTTTCCTTGATTTTCAATCCAGCACTTATTTGAATTCATGTAAAGAGACTGGAGAAGGGTATACCTTTTGGTCCCTTCCTGGAGGGATTTAACAAAGTCACGTACCCGTCCCTCTTCACGGAGCCATGTTTCCTGCAGGCATATCACTACAAGATCTTTGAAATCCTCAAAATTATGTCTGCTTAAATGCCTGAAGCCCCTGGCATTCCAAGACAATAGTGTTTTGCTGGTTGCCTTTCCCGTCTCCTTATGCTAGAAATGTCTTTCCGCTAACAATGCACAAGGTAGCCAATGCCAATTTTCAACCTTGTCCTCTCTCCTCTTTGTAGTTTGCATTTCTTGCTCTTTATTCATTTGTTTGTCCAAGTTTTTAAAGGTGACTGTAATTGGACGTCCATGATACATGGTCTTTAGGAGCTGGTATTTCCTTTCAGTATCATTTATTTCCCTTTGTCTACTTTCCGGCAAATCTCTTGTAGACTCTTAATATTCTTTCACATCAAATCCAAACAGTAACAAAGCTGTTCTAGTGTTCAGTAGTGCTAATTTTGCCATTTTTAATTTTAAATGCAAGCATACCCAATCCAACCGAGATTCTCTCATGTATTCAATGATTGCTATGTCATCTGATGAGATGGATCTCAGTCCTGGTACGCAGAGGATCAATTGCATCTTGTTCCTGCAGTTTAAGTTCACCTCGTTTTTTCTGTTAGGATATTTTCAAGTATAACCTTTCTGTCATTTTCTAACCTACTTCAGTATTTTTCCAGAGCCAGTGAATGGCTAATTGTTCCTGCTGTATATGCCTCTTTGGCTTAATTGGATTCCACATTTCGGCACTTGATTGATTAACATTCCATGGCGATATGCATTTTGTCACTTTGAAGTGATTTTGTGTATGTTGTCTTTTCTTTGATAGAGTCAAGAATGATGTATTACACTCGCAAATTTGGGATCTTGGCTCTTTAGTGTCTAGATCTCTTGTTTTGAAGTAGCCCTTTTTTTTGCCTGTTGATCTTGGACTTTGAGCTATCTCCTCCACAGATGCCATTTCCTGTGTAGTTTTATAGCAACTCACCTGTAGAGAATCATTTTCCTCTCTGTATTTCGAGAGATCTTTCAATGGTACATAATACTCATGGTTTACTCTATTTGATATTAGGGCTAGATCTAAGTTGGTGTTTACAATTTTCATTATCTTTAGGTCAGCTGGTACATTTGAACTGCCATTGGCCACCTGCCCTAATTCTTTCATGTGATTCTGCTGCTTATTACTCTTTTTGAATCCAATTGTACCAGAATCTAGTACCAGCATAGAGAGATTCCGCAAAAATGCACTGCAACCATTTGTTTTTGGGCTTTTAAATTCCTGGTGATTTTTCCTTTCAATTTGAAACTCTCTTCCTTATTTTTGTTTTTGCTCGGGATCTTCTCCACCATCACCCTGGGTTTTTTTTTTTTTTTAATCAAACAACTCGTATACAGGATTCTTAGAGCCCACCAGGGATTTCACAACTGGCTTTTCTAGTCTTTTATGCATGCTACTAATAACTTTCCTTGCCATAATACCTTCCGATTGTTCTAGTTCTATTAGATCTGAATTTTCCTCCAGTGAGATGGAAATACGGTCTTATGATGTATTGAATACCACCTCTCTGATGTTGGAGACTCTTTGCAATCTGACTGACTCCTTGCTGTCATCTGAGTGTTTTAAGTCATCTTTCGCCGGATCATTTGAATATTTTTATTAACAGCCTGATTCATTATCTCTCCATCTTTGATGGTAGCTTGGTTTATGGCACTTTCCTTGACCAATTTCTCTCCATTCACCTTTGCAGTGAGCTGACTCACCTTACTATAAGATCTTAAATTATTACCAACTGTCATTATCACGGGTGTATTTTCTTTGTTGACATTTTTCCTCATCCATTTCAAACTTTCCAGTAATGCGTCCATCATGTTTTCCTATCAGCGTGTTCACTCCGCGCTGTCGCTTATTCTCGCTTGCCACATTGCTGATGTTTCTGCCTCTTATTTTATCTTAATTGAATTGTGTCTACCAATGCTTCCATTGGATTTAACATAGTCTGAATCATAGCTAATAGAACTTCATGATCTTTCAAATTAGCATGGATGTTTTCATACATTTTCTTATAAAGCATTAGAGATATTGTTAGTAGAGCCATGATATTATTGGGTTTTTGTGCCCCTAGCTCTGCCTGCTGGAAATTGCATACTCTCTTGGTCTTCCTTCTTTCTCAAGGATGACAGTGAAGGCTCTTGTGATAACTCAGTGAGTGATACGTCAGGATACAGACACTGGCCGTTTAATTTAACTGCTTTCTGTTCCGATGCAGTTGCCTTCTGCCAATTCACAAATGCAACTTCTGCTTTGCCCAACAGCGACGAGTGGTCCAAATATTACTCTTGATGTATTAACAGATACTTGTGGTTCAGTTGTGATTTCACTACGGTCGGTGTTGATACAAACTGGTTGTCAAAATTGTCCTTAAGCCTTCCTTAGAATGAAAATCTCAATGATTGCTTACACATTCACTCTCTTATGTCAGCAATGTCCTTGTTTAGTCTTTTTTCTAGTCTGGCATCACGTTCTGAATTTAGTTTCTCTATTAAAGTTTGTGTCCTGTTATTTGACTCGCTCATCTGATTACAATGGGCTGGCTGGTCTCCCCTTTTCAATACATGCTTTTGAGCTTCATGCTCATAAGAATGAGCCTCGACACACTGAACATTTAGACTATTGTCTGTTAGCACTTTGTTCTTTTTAGTTTGTATTAAATTTGAGCTCTTGGCTCCTACCTCGATACAGAGTGAATCCTCCTGCCAGGGATATCTGGATAAAAGACTAGGGTGCCAACAAGTTTTGTAAAGACGCTCAAACGCCTTCACCAACCCCCCCAACCCCCCTATCACTCACTCATATTAAAGGGGAGTCGTTCATCCTATGTATACCAGCATTGGTATTGCCATTTGGAACAAATTCTATTGTTTACCAGTCATTCAGCCCATCATTAGGATTATTCACCTTGTGTGGAGAGCACTTTTCCTCTGCACTGTTTGTGGAGGCGTGTGTCATGGTTGCAGACATTTCAAGGATCTCTGTGTCAGTCACATCTTGAAATTGTTTAGGCCCCTGTAGAGCTAAAATTATTCCACATTCTGTAATATCCAGTGTCTCTGTGGTCTCCCCACTCGCAGGGGCCATCGACAATACCCGGAGGTCAGCTCTGCTGACTGCAGGTGTCTGCTCAACTGCATATGTGTGTGTGTGTGAAGTGGCGAGCATTGACTGAGGCTGGACGAAGTTCACTTACTGGTAAACGGCTCATACGCTCAGTTGGCTTCCACCCTAATAGAGTTAATTGGAGCCGCTGTTGCTGTTTCCTCTTGCGGGACCCCAATTGATCCAACCTACAGTCTTTGGGTATGTATTGATCATACACTAGTAGGCAAGCACTGGAGTGATTGAATGGAGCAGGGGTATCCAGGAAAACCTATCAGGCTTAAGGCGTTGGTGCTGCTGTCTGGAGATCCTCACACATCCAGGTTAAGATGTGAGATTCACAGTCACCAAAGCCGGAACCTCACTCTTACCATAAGACACAGCCGAAATAGCGTACTGGAAATTTGCAACTGCAAAACTGTACAACTGTGAGACTTTGCTCACAACTTTGCGCATGCACAATGTTCTTATTCCTCGTTGAGCAGACAAAGTGTGCTGAGCCGAGCAACCGATGCTCACAGGCAGAAGAGTTGATTGTGGTACGCTGCAATGTCAGCTTGGCAGCTTTAGCAGAAGGTAGGGATCCAAAAACACAGTGTCTGTAGTACACTGTACAACTGTGAGACTTTGTTCATGACATTGCCGTGATTATTAGCTCAATGTTTTAAATTACCTACTGAGAGCCATGCTTGGACATATCCCTCTATTTTCTCAGCCCAAATGACAATTTTATTGACACAAGCGTACCCCCAAGTAATCCTATAGCAGTGGATGTATTAATGTCATATTGGGCGCCATCATTTTGCCTCCAGGTTTCTCTTTCCTATCCAACAAGGTTAATTCAAAAGGGGTAAATATGCTTCCCCATGAATTCTCAGTCTATAATATACATAAATGTTTTGCGATAAATAATGCGTGCAAGGATAGAATACTCATGTGGGAAGTGAGCAGCTCCTGGAGCTGTTGGTTCGATAAAATATACCAATGATATGTAATTATGCTACCTTCCCATTATTAACTAGAATAATTATTTGATCTTTGAAAACATATGTTTGCTTTTCATTATTCACCAATTATTTCAGAGTTGATTGCCCATTAACCTTCTTTTCATTCTTGGGCTTTTTGCCTTACATTCTTAATTAGGACTCAGGGTGTAATACTTTAGTTGTGGCTAGACATTCTGACTGGTTTATTGAGTATTAACACGTATGCACAGGTAAGTTCAGGGGATTACATTTGTATTGGTACATAGACAGTAACTCTGCCAAACTCTTTGTTGTATTTTTGTCTTGATCTCTCACCACAAGCTATCCAATGCCATCCTGCAGTTACATCCAGATGCCGCTCTTCTGATGCTTCCTGACAACATCCATCAAGTTTAATGTGCTTGCATCCCATACAGACAACAGTGGTTGTACTTTTTTCCATGCATTGAAGGTGACACCCAAGGAGAATAATGTACTGTAAATAGAAATCTATTTCCAAGATAGAACATATGCTTCGACATAAGTTTGGCCATTTAGTGTGACTTAAAATAAATCTTCAGTTATAGTGAAGCAATATATTTTAAGTGTTCCAAGTATGAGTATAAACAATCTATAAAAATCAGGAGTCAAGGAACCTCCGCCTAGACTTCATTGCAGCTCAAAACGAATGTACACCTCAATATTTGAAGATCCCATAAAATCCCGTAGGAGCAGCGGCAGCCAATGATGCTGCCCAAAGCCGTCCTTCAGCTTAGGGTGAAGAAAGGGTTCTTTTGAAGGGGCAATCAGAGTCACTGACTGACCCAGCAATATTTGGTGTGCACAGTATTTTTAGATAGCCACATACAAGGACAACATAATCTCCACATTCTATTTAACAGTAAACATATAGTCCTTAATCAGTAACCTGTCATGCAAAGGATGGGATGCAGAATAACTCTTACACCAAATAATCAGACATACTCAGGAAGTTGGGGCAAAGTCTCATTCAACTGTTTTAATATCATTTGTCTAAAACAGGAAATTACAACGGACATCAATGGACGTTTGATCGCGCTGTCAGCGCAAATCACATAAAAGCACACTTAAGTACTAAAATGGTCATGTCATACCACATGGCAAATAAGAAAAACCTACAAGGTATTGTGGTTGGATCAAGGGGAAAATCTAAGTATACCTTCCATAGGGACTGGGATTGTGATAGGACATCTACTGTCAGGGGGAAAAAGTAAGCCTTCTTCTAGTGCAAGTCATCCACATCATGTATTAAGTACACAGAATGTTATTGGTTATTAAACTATAAGGCCCATTGTTATATGGCCCTCTACAATTGGTTGGCACACACATGACATGTCTGTAACATTTGGCAAACTATCAGTACGTAAGCTCATACCCAGGTGCTGGGTGTGAACTTGACTTCATCTTCCCAGCCAATTAGCCCCACATCTCTCATTGTCCATAACTTCTGACATGCAGAATGTCTTTGAACTTGGCCTTGCAGTAGATACTCTTTTCTGGGAATATAAGGGAGTATGGGTACATGCTTATGGCAGTTCTGATCTGCTTGCCCAACTCCTATTTTCATCCTTGGTCCAGGTGACAGGAGACCACAATTCAACTCATTTTATAGCATTTAATTGTCTTGAATTAATAAACTTGGCACTCGTATTGCTCCTTCCTTGCATCTTGACAAGGGATAATTCAGCTTCTCACGTTCACTGTTCTTTGAGTATAGATAACCAATTCTTGGCTGCCTTCAGTCTTGACACTTGGTCAGACAGCCCTTTTTGCTTCTTACATGCTCCCAGCTATTCTTTGCTGTGACACAGTTTTCGATCCTTCTTTCTCCATGGGTTTGAACTTACTAAAATTGTGACACCAAAGTCCTGTTTCAACTTATATAATGGCGTCTTCACCTGCAGTCTTTTCACTACATATAGCCAGCTTCAATGATCACTTGGTCTACTTGCATTGCTGCGTCTGTATATCCATTGAATGGCTTGTATTTTCTGCAGTGCTTCACATACACATGCAATCTTCTTTTTGCATAAGGATGGTCACTCAAGTCCTTATTTTGTCATCAGCTTCTGTGAGGTCCATACATCTTCCTATTCTTATTCTTATCTTCTTAGTGCATCACTCTCAACACTTATTATGTCACCAGCTTCTCTTTCTCCATTTTTCATATTCCTTCGGGGACCTCCTCCAAGAGACTGTCATCTCTTTGTGCATACATCTAGTATGGCTTTCTTAATAGATACCTTTCCTCAAACACTCTGTGCGGTATGGTTACAACTACTGGTGTCAAGCATGGTGCAGTTTCAGGCTTCCAACATACAGGCAGTAGGGGGGGTGGGACTTTCTGCAGAGGCATTTGACTGCTCCTGTACACTCCCTCCTCTGGTTGAGTCGTCAACCACACCTTCATCAGTCTCGACATCTTGATACTTTTTCTTGAAGAAATGCTTCTTCGGAGTCCACAGCTTCATCACTCCCTTCACGGAACCGGCTGATCTGAGATGTTCGTCCACACTCCAGGTCATTGACTGCACTGTCCATTTGGATTACAATAGACCCATCGTCCCAGTACTTCCTGTGGTTCTTTGGATACAGGAATTTTGTTCCCTCAGGTGCCAAGATACTGGCCTTTATGTATCCTCTGATTTCTTCATCATTAAATTTCTTGAGTTTAAATCCTGGTTCAACGGCAATCATGATTTTCATGACTACTGTCTTCTTGGTTATCTTCTTACGCTGTTATTATCATCCTGATCACACAGAATCTGAACATCACCATCACCATGATCGCTTTTTACTTTACTTTACTGTAAGTTATTTGTAGTGTTCAGCCATGAACCCTTAGGCATTAGGACGCAGACAAAGACAAACACACAGAAAAAACAGAGAGCAGTGAAAGCTAACTGGCCAGATGGCTCAGAGGCACTCAAAGACTAAAGTCTGTTGATCAAGAGAACAACCACGTCTTCAGATCTTTTTTGAAGACCTCTACTGAGGTCTGTCCTCGCAGTGTGGATGGCAGCAGATTCCATGACTTAGAGGCAGCAATGAAGAAGGCTCCATTTTCTACCGTCTTCATTCTACATCTAGGGAGAAACAGGAAATTCTGATTGCTGGACCTAAGGTTCCTGCCGGCCACCTTCACCGTGATAAGGTCTTGCAGGTAAGTGGACATCAACCCCAGTTTGCATTTGAATGTAATGACCACGTGTCTGAAGCTAACCCAGGCCTCAACTAGAAGCCAGTGCAGGGAGTGTCTGGCCTCCGAAATGTGGTCACGGCGGAGAAGACCCAAGACTACTCTGACAGCTCAATTTTGTACCACTTGGAGTCTGTTTGTATCTGCTTTACAGATTCCAACCATGAGGCTGCTACAGTAATCAATCTTAACATTAATGATTTCTCTCGCAATCAATTCAGCATTCGTCTGGGAAATAAATGGTCTGAGGTGTGCCAGTAATTTAACACAGTAAACGGCTGCTGAGACCGTACTGCCCACATGAGACTTCATGTTCAGCAGCTTGTCCAAGACCACGCTAAGAATGTTTTCTTTTGGTTGCAGGGTAATTTTCACATCACCCAGTAGAAAGCTCTTGTAGGCAGGGCCAAGCTTGGCCAAGGTAGAAGAAATTCTCCCAATCATAAGCTCAGTTTTCCCTCTATTTCAGGGCAAGGTTGTTGGTCTTCAACCAGTTTTCTATCAAGGGGAATATTCTGTTAAATTCAGATTCATCCTGAGAGTGAATGCCTTTTCGGGGGATGCCTCACTGCGTGTCATTGACGTAGTTAGAGAACATGACCCATTACTGTTCCAAGTATGCGAAGAAGGGGGCCATAAAGATATTATAAATAAAGCCTGTAACTATGGGCCCCAGGGCTTTACAGGACTCGGTAATGCCCCCGCAGTGAGGCGCTTACTGCTTAAGAATGAAATTAATATAGCCTGCCTCCTCTCAAGTCAGTTACTGTGATGCTCAACTTCATCTCCTTCAGTCATGTCAGGTGTGTATATGGGTATGTGGGTGCTGTTTTTATCTCTCCCACCTCACATTCTGAACAGTGTTAAAAAATGTTCCTGTGAAAAAAGACTTCTGCCTTGCAGGAAATCAAGGATGAGTAGTGACTAAACTGCCTACGCAGCCTGCAGCCTTCTAAAAAATAAGAGAGATCCAAATCTTTAGGTTGAAATAGGCACAGTTAAGAGATAGAGCCCTTTGGCTTTTGTGGTAACGTTGGCTGAGGAAAGGCTATACTCTCAGGATGGTTTTGAATGTGAAAAAGTAGCAACCCAAACAGCTAAGTACAACAGTCCAAAATAAAAGCATGTCCAATGAATGTTCTATGAAAATATATATGCTATAATTGAATACACCAAAATCAAAAATAACTTAATACAATGCATTACATAAACCCACCCATGTGGTAAGAAGAACGCAGAATATGCAAAGAAAGAAAGATGCAGGACTCTGGGTAATAAAATAGCGGTTCAAGGCAATCAAATATCACAATGTTCTAAAAAAAGATTTGTTCTTGTGCCAAAAAGTGAATACAAGTGAACTAACCAGTGTCTAGTGCCCAAAAATTGAACGAACTTGGCAGTTAGTAGTCATAAATACCTTCTCACTTTCTTAGCAGTTTGACAGCATCAAACCAGGAATGAAGGCACTGTGTGTGTGGTTCCATTGAGGCTCAAATGTGTCAGTGCTGTGTTCCAGACAGGGAGAAAGTGTTGAGTCAGAATTGAGCTGAAGTTCAATGTGGTTCAACGTGGAGTTCGAAGAATGCAGATTTTGAGGGCCATCAGCATTGGATTGGCAATGGAGGTACGGTTCCACAGTTAAGATGCAGGTGAATGGAATCACAGTTTGATACAGGCGGGTTTGAGGGGTGCATATCGATGAGAACACCAGGGTTGGTTTGACTGTCAGCTGGCTAGGTGATGAAAATGCTGGTGGTTTGAAAGGCAGCTCACATGGGACAAGTTCAGCAATTTGCTTATTGTACAATGACGCATACATCTGCTGTGGTGTAGTGGCAAACTGCTACACAAGTATAGTCCATTGGCTCAAAGATTGAGAGAGTGCCGAAAGCAGCTCTGGGGCAGCAGATTCCGTTGGTTCAAATGTGTCAAACAGTGCTCAAAACATGGTTGCACATGGTTTGATGGTGAAAACACTGGGATTCTCTTTTTCCTGGTTCTCACAGTGCTGTTAGTCCTAATTCAGGGGTTCAGAGATATGATAGATCCTTATTCTCATTTTCCCAAACCCAGGGGAGGCTGGTAAATACTTGCAGGATTCCTTTTTTTGCAGGTATATCTGGCAGAGAGGCAAGTCATGGTCCAGTTGCCATGTCACTTCCAATGTGCCTTGGGGATGGTTAGGGGACAGAGCTTGCCTATGCCTCAGACTGCACATCTTCATTTCACAAGTGAATGACTCTGGAAAGGACTGCTCTACCAACGGGGTCCAAAGGAATTCTTCTTGAAGTGATGCAGTCCAGAGATGAATAAGAGAAGGAGTGGGTGGCCCCTCTTTAAAAGCAACATTTCACAGGTGATATGAGAGACTCAAACCTACTTTAACGTGTCCAATCCCTGCCCTTGAGACAAGTGGCCTTTGCTTTCTGACAGCATAGCCAAAGTGTGTTGTGCTAAATAAAAGCAATGACAGGATGGAAAGAGGGGTATAGAGAGAAACTAGAGTGTGGAACCCTTCCCTACTTGTACTGACCTTCCTCTGTTTGTACTAGCCTTAACCCTTCCCAGAGCCTTAGCATCAAAGGCCCTTTGGCACCCAACACCCTGGTTTGAAGCTCGTCCTTTCATGTTGTGAGATGCCCTTTAATTCTTGTTGCCAGTAGAACCCCGGCTAAGGTCTTCCTGTGCTGAAGAGAGATGTTACCTGACCTTGCAAAGGATCAAAGGAGGGGCATAGCCACTCTGTGTCTGTTCCTGCATGCTGGGCCGGGACAGGCTGTCTGACCAGAATACACATAACTCTTCCACAAATGAGGTGGACTCACAGTGCTGACACATGCATGACAGCAATCAGATGTGCCTTTGATATTTATTAGAAAGAGTAGCCACCATGCCCTTAGTTCAAGTGCATGGCTAATATTTCAACTGCCAATAGGATAGTAACTCATAATTATGTGTTTTTTGGCACATGTTTAAATGTGCACTGTAGTGTCTTGGCTGCCACAGCAACTGTCAAGCATTGCACCTGTGATCTGCTGAACCTTCTATGTGTCACTTCAGAGTGGGGGCTGCAGAACGGGAGACGGATGCAGCAAGGTATAGGTGTATGTAATGGTTTTGGCATACAGTTTATGAAAGGGGACCTGGTTAGCAGGCCTCCCTTTCTGAGATGCAATTACCTGTATCATTGTATTTGTTAATAAAAATCAAAGAAGCCAGGGCTTCTTCACCAGTTCCAAAAAAATGCTTTCTCGCAGTTCCTAATACAAATCCTCCTTACATTTTAATTAAAATGGTTGTTTTCTGATTTTACAATATGCCAGACCATGAATCTCAAAAGGATATTTTTGGAGAAGCTTGAACAAAATGCATCAGAACATATTCTTGTGTTTTAGGATTTGCATGAACAGGTTTTACAGGAACTGGAAGTGGTTTATGGCCACTGTTTTCATAATTGTCTTAACATATCAATGTCCTAGTATTTTCTGAAGAATTCCCTTGTTAACAGTGTGACAGAATGCCATATGGTGAGGGAAGGATAGCATGATCTTTTTCGATGTATACTTATAAAATGTAGAGGGTAATCCTATTTCTGAAGGTGAGATGTGTTAAACAAGTCTCACTTTCATAATGCTCTATGCCAAAAAGAACATTTCACACATTTACCCTGTTAGTGCATCTCCTGATATCCCCAGAAGCTGGCCAGCAGGGTCAGAAGGGAAGATTCAAGTGTAACATGTTCATTCCAGAAAACAGATGCTGGAACCTAAAGGTCAAGCAGGCAGAGTGGCTTTTCAACTGTCTGTGCCCTTAGTTCAAGATTTAATAATATCTAAAAACATAAGCCTTGTCCTTTTTTGACATGGTGGCTAGTGAGTTTACACAATTGTACATAAACATAAACATAAACCCAAACATAAACATTATTACCTGGGAGAGGGGCAGCATTTTAAGACTGTCTGCTCCCTCAAATGCATGTTACTAAACACTAGATCTCTTGTAAATCATGCTACTCAGGTAGCAACCATGATTCAAGACTTAGATCTGGATATATGTGCCCTCACTGAAACATGGGGCTTCAAAGCAGCAGATCGTATACTGGAGTTAGCCACTCCAGAGGGCTACCACATAATTTGAAAGGACAGAATGTCTAGTAGAGGGGGAGGGGTAAGGCCCTTATTATACAATCTCAGTTTAGAACATGGAATTGTAAGATTGATTCAATACCTGGCACTGAACTTCTCAGGGTTAAACTAGCTGTAAGTGCAGAAACTACTCTGAATATTCTCCTACTATATAGAGCTCCTTCCTTAGATCCCACCTTCACAGCTACCCTGAATAGCATCCTTTTATCTTTACCTAAACCCAAAACTAAATTAGTCTTATTAGGTTATTTCAATTTATGGTTGGGATGCGCTACAGATTCCACAGCCAAAACCATGGAAAATATACTTGATTCTTTAGATCTGTCTCAACATATTAGAGTCCCCACTCACATTAAGGGACATATTCTCGATTGGGTTTCCTCTTTGATCCTGAGCCTTTCTAATAAAGAGGTGAATGCATGTCCCTGGTCAGATCACTTCTGTATTTTTTTCCAAATACAGATGGACTATTTTGAGAGGAGAGCTATTGTACCTAAGCTATCACTCAAGGTAAGAAATCAAAGTAAGTTATTTCTTACTCACCTTGCTGACTGGGCGTCCACTCTTAACAATAAGATTATCGCAATAGACAACTTTGAAGAAATGTCTACCACATTCTTGAACTCTCTCGGTTCCATTACAGAGAAGCTTGTGCCAATTAAAAATAAAACACAACCTTCAGTGGCAGCAAATTCATGGTTCAATGAAGAGCTCCAAGCACTTAAATCCAAGAAAACCACACTCCTTCATATTTGGTGCAAAAGTAGAGATCCTGCCAATCTTAAAGCCTATAAGAAAGTGTCCGCGAACTACAAACTGGCCATATATTCGGCCAAGAAAGAGTCTTTTAACACCAGGATAATAAAAGCAAAGTCAGACAGACGAGAATTGTTTAAAATCTTAAAAGAGCAGTCGCATATTCTGGGTCCGATGCAAGCCACTATTAATAAAGATGAGGCATGGTGTACAGAAATTCAATCTGCCTTATCTAATAAACTTGAGACAATTAGAGAGGTGATCGAGGAAAAAAAACTTGACATGCCGAAGCAAGTGTTAGAGGACAAATTACACACAATAACTAATAAACCTGGGGAACAAGCCACCTTCAGCTTTTAGCCTATTTCTGAGCAAGAACTGGCAAAGGTCATCACTAAACTAAAAAGCACCGGCTGCCAAGGGGATCCCTGCTCATCTATTCTAATTAAAGAGTGCTCTCCAGTCCTCATTCCAGCTCTGATGAAGTTTGTTAACGGATCCTTTGTGCTCAACAGAGTTCCAGATAACATTAAAAATGTGTGGATCACACCTTTACTGAAAAAGCCTAATCTTTGCCCCCTCACTGCATCTAATTATAGGCCAATTACAAACACACCCTTCTTGTTGAAGATCTTGGATAGGGGGGCCTACAATCAGATTTCCATCTTTCTGGAGCAGAATCATGTCTACCATGAGTACCAGTCTGTATGAACCACATCACTGAGACGGCCTTGTTGGCTCTTAAGTCTCATTTACTTCATAAGATGGACCTGGGCCATATATCGCTCCTAATGATTCTAGACTTGTCAGCAGCCTTTGACCTGGTGGATCACACCATCTTGTCCACCAGGTTAAAGATGAATCCAACTTTTCTCAAGAGGCGGTAGAGTGGGTCAATTCCTTCTTAGAGGGTAGGCAAGTTAGAGTAGCTAGCAATAATGCTGAAGCCAAACCTACTACACTCATGTACGTGTTCCCCAGGGAGCCCGTGTTGCGCCTTGCTTTTATAATATCTTTATGATTCCCTTCTTCCAGATGTTGGAAAGAGAAGGGATCATATTTGCAAATTATGCGGACGACACACAGTGCGTCATCCCCATATCAGGATCATATGTGGAGGACGAAGGCCGGATTAAAATTGGATGGTGGTAAATTGCTTAGCTATCAATAGCTCGAAAACCGAGCTATTACTGTTTGGGTCAGGGAATAAACTCGAGAAGCTAAGACCCAGCTACAAGTCATTCTCTATAGATAGTTGTAAAATAGATGTCATGAGCAAAGTTAAAATCCTGGGCATTTACCTAGATAAGAACTTGAACATGAAGGCACAGGTGAACAGCCTCGTTTCCTTGGCTTCTTATTTTATCAAGCTGTTTCGCTGCCTAAAACCGTTTGTGTCAGAAACAAATTCTGAAACACAGGCAAGGGCCGTTATTGGATCAAAAGTCGATTATCGCTGTAGTCTTCTGGTCGGTCTGCCATTATCGGATTTCCATCGACTCCAGGTCCTCCAGAATGGAGCGGTCAGAGTTGTGAAACGCCTGACAAGAAGAGATCATGCATCCAATGCATGCCAAGGTTTACACTATTTGCCTGTTCAGGCCAGGGTTGCTTTTAGGTTTCTCCTTATTACACACAAATGTGTACATGGAACTATGCCTGCGTACCTCAAGGAAATGATAATTTCTAAGAAAAACATCAGAACTCTCAGATCGGACAAAACAAACAGACTAATTGTCCCGCGTTTGAAAACTAAGAAAAATCGAGGGATGCTGCTTTTATATCTTCAGCTCCCCAGAAGTGGAATTCTCTTTCATTTATACTGAGGTTTACTTTATCTACTGAGGTCTTTAAGAAAGTGCTGAAAACCGCTCTCATAGAACGGCATCTTCCATAGCATTTTACTCTGTTCCCTTCTCAGGCTGGGTCCTCAGTCAGTTTTCTTCTTTTTCTTTTTTATGTGAGGCCTCCTTTGTCTGAGTTTCGTGTTTAGGTGCCCTTAAGCCCTAGGGTACCTGGTGCGCTATATAAATGTCAAACATAAACATAAACATACAGCCACAAGCATTGGTATGATTTATTGTTGGGTTGATTAGCAGACACTCTTTTATGACAGGTCTTGGTTTCTATTAGTTGTCTGGCCTGTGTGTACCAATGTGGTACCCAGCACAGGAAGATTTCATTAATCCCTCTGGGGAAAGTAGACAACTTCCTCTGGTGCTTCAATGACAATCCTGTCATGGTAATGGCCATTTGAAACGAGTGTGCCAATTACTGGAGTCCTTTTGACTTAGGCAAATAGAGGAAATGGGTGGAGGTAGAGAAGCCCATTTGAGAGTTTCAGACTATAGGGTGGTCTCACCATATGTATTGTTTAGGACTGCTGAAATGTCCTGTCCACCTACCAACTTACTGTAGGCAATGCACTGGGTATATCATCATCAGGTGAAGAACATTTGTTACAGCAGCCACAAGTGGACCTCTGACGCAAGGATTGTTCTGGAATGAGCTGATGTAGCATTCTGCCTTGATAAGAGTGGAAACCCTTTCCTTAGTGATTCATCTTTGGAAAACCTTTAAAGAAGGATTTATTGGAACCTCATTGGGATTGTAGTCTACTCCTAAGTTCTCTGACAGAGAGATACAGAAAGGATCTCCAATGAGGAAAGCTCATCTCCATATGAATCCCAGGGGCCTATTTGGGATGATCATCTGGCAGGACAAGGCTTACCACAAATGATGCCCTGTTCCCCATGCCCTGATAACTGAAGTTGACAGAACCATGCAACTGCTCTCTACAAACCTTCTTAGTTTGAGAGGATAGATAAAAGCACTAACAGTGCCCCTGCAACCTTGAACTGGGTCTTCCAGTGACTAAAAATCCAATTGAGTGACTCCTGGCTCTCCCTGAATGTGTGTTGCAGTGGTCTCTTTGGCTGGGTTGCTAAGCGACTGTTGATGTCCCACAAAGCTTAAAATCACTGAGGACTTCGGCAAGGCTTGGGAGGTGAGAATGAGTCCTTTGGTTTTCGTTAATCACTTTCAGTAGTGACAGGTGCGGTGCCAGAAATAGGTGTCGGGTTTTGTTATTTTGCGGTTGGCTGCTGTTTGGTTCTTTGGTACTGCAGCTGCAGCACGGATGACAGGATGGCTTCCTGTGACTTGGACTCAAGCACTCAACTTCTCTGCGGGCCACCACCAAGTTTGGGCACTTCAGAATTGATCTTACATTCAGAATGACGGTAAACCCACTGCCGAGCACTTATCTGCAGGCAGCAACACTGGACTTCCTCATCCATGGAAAAGGGAGCAGATTTCATGGATGTAGTGTCCCGTGAAGATTTTCTCAGTTGGTTCAAACTTGTCATTCTACGGGCTTCGGGTAGCTGTATGCCAGAGTACCCCTTCTTATGGCCGATACACAGCAACGTGACTTCCCAGTGGTCACAAACAGCCTCTGGACCCTTGATGACACTCGCAGGCATCTTGGGCTCAAGCTGTCCAGGTACTCCTCTTCAGTACCCACGAAGATACCTCTGCAGGAGAGCAGGCATACAAGACTCTCTTCCAGGACCCTTTGGGTGATGAGCAGCAGTTGCAAGATGTCTCCAAATAGCTACAGGAAGAGGTCATCTGTACAGGCCCTCTCTGGTTCAGTCCTCAAAACAGCAAGCAACGCAACCTCTTGATTTGTTGAAGAGTTGCAGCCGCATACTTCTTCCTGCATCTGGATTCAGCTTCTGACACAGAGGTAAGTGAAGGGTTCCTTGTTATACATATATGTCTCCCATCCATATGTACCCCAGGGTCTGGGCATGTAACAAATGAAAAAAAAAAATAATAAATAAATCCACTAAGGCTGAGCTAGGTTCAGCGAGCCAATCACACACTAGTGCATTTTTCAAGCAGCATCCAATTAGGTGTACAAGCATTCAGGAAATTCACCCAAAACCAGACACCCACAACAGTGAATGTGTATTGGAGGCAACTCCCAGCCTTTTGAAGCACCCACTGAATTCATTCCAGGTTCAGTCAGGGCTGGCTCAGGCACTGTGACACAGAACCAAAACCAGACACCCACAGCCCAGAATGTGATTTGACTCCTCTCTCCATTCATTCAGGTCCCACCCCCCTGGGTGTACCCAAAACAAGAAGTCCCTGGAAAGGATCCTACCAGTCTAGCAGGTGCAGCCCCAAATGCATATATATATCCCTTCCACCCAACATCCAATCAGGGTAAGGGAAAAGAGCAGGGGCTTCTCCAAACTATGAAAAACAGGAATGGAAAGGCAGACATCCAGGCGGCCATCTTGCCTTTGTGTAGGAATGAATTGATTCCTACAGAAGGGCCTGGGTGTCCCAAAATGAGAGAGGCCCAGAGCCACTACAAAATCAGCATGCAGCTGCCACCAGCCCATGTGCTGCTCTGTGGGCAAAACACAGGTACCCAAAAACACACACTAGGAGTACCAAGGCAAATCCCTTCCCATGGGTGCCATTTGAGTATCCCATGGGTCTTTGTTCACCAACAATACAAAAATGAAGAGCTGCACCGTCAGGGGCCCAACTGGACTCCTGTGCCAAAAACCTTCAGAAAACACATACAGGGAGGTGGTAGGCAATGGAGGCCCTGTCCCTCCAAAAACATTTCCAACATCACAGGCAATCTAGCCTTTTAACCGCACAAATATATAAAATAAAGCATGTCCAATAAAACATTAAATTGACGTAACTATGAACAGATGATACAGCACTGTTCACATGCATGTCACATTGGGTCTCTTTACAAGTTTTTTGGTATCTCAGCGATAGATACCACCAAACAATATTACCGTTGCCACCACTTGGTCTGGCGGAATTCCCACCGGATTGTGAGTTGTGGTAGCCGGTTTAGTACCTGCTAATTGGAGTGCACAGGACTCCATGGGGGATTTCGGTGGAACTTCTGCTGGCGCTAATAGTGCCGAATTTTGGCAGTTTTGGGACGTAAGGAAGAGGATTTATCACTAGCTTCTTTCTGGAGTTTTTTCCTCCACCTTACCACCTAACTCGTAGTTGGGCAATACAGTCACGTGGTGGTAACATATAAATGCCACATTATCGCCGATATTTAATACACCGCTCCACCTCCCAATGAGGACCATTGAGTGCCTTTATCACGTAAATAGCTAGACTTGAAGTGGCAGTAGGCAGTCATTGTTTAAGCGGGTTAAGCAGATATATAGTTGCAGTTAACAGTTCAACATGTCATGGTTTGTTTAGCTGCTATTTCAAAATCCAGAGACAGAGGTGAACATTTTCCAGGCAGCTGCCACGTAAAATAATCATTTGCACCAGGACAGCCAATTGAAAAGGCGCAATAAATGATCTTCATGGCAACATGCATATTTATTTTGGAGAATTTGGAAGGCCAAAAGGAAAGGATCTGTGGATTTTACAGGGAAGCAGCTCTGCCTGACAGCGCAGAAACAAGGGTCTGCCTTTGATAATTGTCTTGGTCTCAGACTCTGAATATTAAGCAGACATCACATTGAAGCTTGAGAGTTTGAGCCCAGCCTTCACAGGACAAACCCCAGCAGTCCAGCACTGTTGCTCAGCCAAGTGTTACAAAAGCGAAAAGGTTTGCGTGCATTTTGAAAAGGCAATATTTGTGTGGGAAATGATCAGACCGAGATAGGAGTTGAACGCGTTGCAATGAAAGTGGTATTTTCTTGTGTCATACTTGGGCTGGAGGGAAAGTAGAATGCATGAGGGATTTGCATTAACAGAGTAATGTCAGGCGTATGCTACAAGTGTATCAACAAACAGTTCCCCATTCGAGGAGTTTCTTCCACGCAGTGACGCAGCCTTTCTGGAATCCTGTCTGCTATGTAACTGAATCCGTGAGTGAAGTCGCTTTGTTCAGCACTCATGCATTTGATCCAAGAGTCGCAGCATGCAATCACTGTAAGAAGGGATCAGATAGCAGTGTGCCGTTTTGTGACAACGTTGTGACATGGTAGTAAGCAGGACGTCAATTCACCAAAAGGACAAGGGCAGGGGAAGTGGCATCAGTTACGTCATATGACCTTTGGCCCTGATGATATGACATGATGCCTCACGGTTAGGCGCGCTTTACAAATGCAAACATAAATAGATACATAACATGAACCAAAAATACATGATATTTAACACTGTCATTACCTGAAATGCTTACATTTAATATAATAGCAAAACGGTAATAAAGTAAGTATAATTCTTTTGTAGATTCCAAGCAAATTTTAATTAGGTTGCTGCCTTTATATTCCATGAAGCGGTGCATGGTATCACAGCGGTGCATGGTATCACAGCGGTAGACACAGTAATACGAGCAAAGGCCAGGGCCACTGTCACATGTATGCCACTATCGCCTCATATGGTCATTTAGTGCCAATTTATAGCAATTATAGCTGCAGATGTCAGGTTTACTAATTATATGCCAAGTAAAGCCCCACATTCAGAGGTGCTGCCATAATACAATATGGCTAATGTAGCCTCTGTTTGAGGACTCTGACATCTCATGTGTATTATAGGCGTACAGTCTAGGTATCGGCAAAATATGCAAGTTACAGCTTTATGTTTCCAGTTTGTCTTTTTATACACCAAGTGCATCTACAAATGTCCAGAATTGCCACCCCAAACACTGAATTAAGAAACAAAGTTAACTTTGTTTCTTCTTTTTACCACAGAAAGACTTTCATCATAACGTCAAGTTTGATGATGTGTCATTTATATAGCGCTTACGCCTAAGCGCTTTACATAGAAAATATATATATATATTACCCATCTGGAGTTGGTACTCATTTATCGACCTTTGAAGGATGAAAGGCTGATTTGGAATTGCCGGATATCAGAACCAAGAACTGCAGATCACACACAGATTGCATCAGCGGGCACTCAATCCCCAGAGCTGTTTTACCAGTTGTAGTTTGTAGAGGCAATAGCCATCAATCAAACATATTCTAAAAGTCCATAACAAACTGAAAGGTGATGCATTAATCCTCAACGTATTTCGATCCATGCAGGGTCCATCATCAGGTGGAGGACCAAGAGGGTGTCCGTACAGAGTTGTTCTCATATATGCAGCTAATCATATATGCCATTGACCATATATGTCTGAGTTATATGGTCAGCAGCATATATGGTTAAGCAGACCTTGCTAGGATTCAAACGTTTGACCTCCGGGAAAACAGGTTGCTCCCAGCAGTGAGCACTTAGCCCACTGAGCTATCTTACCAGCTGTTTCTACTTAAATATGCATACCACAGCATTTGGTAATGCATTGGCTCTGGAGGTTGGATTTCTTATTAACATGACACTTATTATAAGCAGGAGGAATACGTCATTGCACACTAGAACATCTGAAAATAGTAGTGTTATATTTTGTTTTACAAAGGCTTGGAGGGGGTATGAAAGACTGCTAGGTAGATAACCTAATACATGTTTCTTTTTAACTGCACAATTGATTAATCAGCATAGTATATCACAATTGTATAGCTCAGTTAATTAAATGCTCAACTAGTGTCATCCTGCCCTTTCCAAGTTCATATTCCACTTGGGATGATCAGCCCTTTGTCCGTTTGATGTTGTTAGATTAAGTACTATTACATTTTGTAGTAATAATACCTTTTTTACAGTGCTTAGAAACAGGCTGAATCAGGAGTCAGAGATGAAGAGCTAAACATACAAATATGATATAATACCAACTGTGTTACTTGGATACAGGAAAATCTAGGGCACAGTAACATGAAAACATAATTACTTTGGCACACAATGATGGGCATCAGAAACATTTTAAAAATATCAAGTTGACTCTAAATAAGAAGCTCTGCATCTGGTGCATCCACAATGTCTATGGTATTCTCCAGGGGTCACAGAAGCAGTGCCAGAAGTCACCACGGGTCGCAGCTGGTACCGCTGGTGATCTTCAAATGACGTCCATGGCAATAAGGAGGTTAGGCCAAATAGTGCCTGATTCTGAGCTCATAGTACGATATGAAAAGTGTCATTCTTTGATGGAACAACACTCTTCCCATTTTCTCCAGATTCTGCATCTATAAATAAAGGCACATATGGACCAATAATAATATGACACATTTCTTAATTTAGATGGAGCTCAGAATTCGGCCCTACGTTTCTAGAGCCCTTCCTGTGTGGTCTATTCAAAATCTGCAGTTCATAATTTTATATTCCCAACAACAGTGACTAGAGGTCACTTCCTGCTATAGTCACTGAGTTGAAAACTCTGAGTTGACAAAGTAACCATCTGTAGTTGTTACCGCCAACCCATCTTTAGAAGACCTCCTGGTGTAAGCACAGGTGACACTTCAGGGAAGATGCACGTTTTCTAAGAGTGTCCGAATTTAATGTGTGTTTCCTAGTAATTCTATTTTATGCAATGTTAAATCGTAATCATTTATCTTTTGACTTGTACATGTGTGTTGATTATACATAGTATGCTGAATGTTAAGTAATGAGTGTTCTCTAATGGATATTTTTAGTGAACGCACACAAAATTCCTGTCTGTGTTAGTGGAGTTGGTCTTTTAATATAAACAAGTGGAATCATAACCTGTGATAGCTAGTTGCATGGTCCACCTTCTCACTTGAACCCTAAAACCCAAATTATTTAAAGTCAGCACATGGGGGGGTATGGGATCTGGCTATGGTGAGGGCTTGCACTAAACACATTCTCTGAATCTCCTTGTGGTACTAAGTGGCAGGGCCAGCCTTTGCCTAGACAGCACCCCCGGGAAAGAATGCTTGCCGCCTTCCAATACCTGCCCCACCCTCTGCAGGAAAGAAAATCTCAACACCCATATTTATATGCAGTACTTTATACCGTGATGCAGTGCATTAACTGGAATACGAAATTGAGGTTGTTTGTAATGAGTGTTAATACAATGTTTGGGGTCATGGCCTAAGAAGTATCTGATTTGTCCCTATCAGCCATGCTTATATGTTTGTACTTGGCATGAAAGAGAGTGAAATTAATATTAATAAATGTGTTAACTGTAATATAATTAACCAGCAGTCATAACAATGACTAACATAAACATATTCAAATGTGAAAACAAAACCAAATCAAAATATGTCGATGCAGGTTTCAATCATTCACATTTTGTAGGGACATCTACGTTTCCTATGCATTCATTAATTGTATTAAATCATCCTAATGACTGAATGCAATATCTTCTCTGGAACAAATCAAGCAATATAATGACTGTATTATGTTGTCACTTCAAAGTATCAGAGAACAATTTACTTCAAAAGTCTGTCACAGTTGGTATGATTCTTTTTTGTGTTTAAGGATTTTAGTAATTAGAAAACATACAAGGCATAAACGGATTATAATATAGTAATAGACATAGTAAATAACATAAGTGCATTCAAGGGTCAATGTAGATCAACAAGGAGGCCTAGTATGAGAACAGGTACCATGAATATAAGAACTTCAGTTTTTGAATAGGTGAGGGAGACAAGACAAACACTAAGAACAGAACAATAACACCACATGAACACAAGGGATGGTGGGAATGGGGAGGAGTAGTATTGGGACATTGTGCAAATGTTGCTGTAGCAAGAAAGCAATTATACAGGCTAAGAATTCTATAAACAATTTCCATTTGAGTTCATGTTTGAGTGATAGAGACAGGGTCAAGGCGTTACAACTCTCTCATCTATGAATATTGCATATAGAATTGCACCACATTTTGTGGTGCAATTTGTTCAAGTTCTTCCAGTTAGATGTTATGGTTTTGATGGCATTTAACAGAAATAGATCAAACCAGCAGCATACTTTATTGTTTATATCATCATTAATAAGAACACTTCCTGTAAAAGGAACCTGATGCTCACATGCATGTTGTAATTTGAAAATATCTTTCAGAACCTTCCATACACCGAACCAAAAAGAGTAGACAAATTTACATTCTAGAACCATATGCTTAAATGAGCCTGAGGGTTGTAGGAAGCTCCAGCCGTTATCGTTTTGCATATGGCCACATTTAAATAGTAATGAGGGAGTAACGAAGGCTCTATGATGGAATGAATATAGGGTTGGTAGTAGATTTGCTGAAGTGGTAACTTTGGATGTATGATTCCATAGTTGAGGCCATTGTAGCTGATTCTCCAGCAGAGAAAAGACTTGCTGCCACGCAGGCAGCCGTCCCACACATTTTCCATGGAGGGGTCTCCAACAAGAAATCTATAAAACAATGAAGCAGACATATTAGAATTTTGCAATGATTTTAACCTTTCAGCATTAGGAGCAGTGCTTTTACAGATCAAGGTGTTGTCATTTTCCATAATTGCATCAATGACAGATACAAATTGGCGCAAATAAGAGATTGGTGCAAGACATTGAGTTGCAAGTTGATTAAAAGAAATGGGAATGCCTTTTACAAATTATTGATCTATATATTTAATGTGAAGAGACAGCCATGGCCTCCGTAAATGTTTAATTAACGGGTTGAACCATATGTATGGCGAGATATACTGGGAGGAATTGGAGGTATTTGAAAACATATTTGTTCTAGGGTAATGAACAGATAGGATAGTAGTGGTACATTTAATACATATGTTTTTTTTTTGATAAACTAACAGTTGGCAATATCTGGGGGGTGGACCATGGCTCTCTCCAGGCATAACCAGTGAGGCACATCATTCTATCTTTCAAGAGAAAACCACATCCGTACATGTTTTAGAATAAAAGCCATATGATACCACATCTGTGTTGCTTTTTCCCCCAGAGGAATTTTGCCACACAGGAGTCTATGAATTTAAAGAAATAGGAGGAAAGGGGGATTGGTAGCATAGAAAGAGAATATAAAATGAATGGGGACATCATCCTTTTAATAGATTCTAATCTGCCCCACCAGGACAAGTGAAGGGGGACCATGAGTTTGTAAGTTCATTTATTAGAGAGAGTGTAGATTCAGTGTTGCATTTGGTAATATTTTTAAGAGAGGCAGAAATGTGGATGCCAAGATATTTGATACCATAAGAACACCAAGTCATGCCTGAAGATTGAATGTGATGTTTGGTACAGTGTACGTTAATATGCAGAATTTCAGATTTATCTGTGTTTAGTTTATATCCTGAAGCTAAGGAGAATTGGGAGATAAGGTTTAGGAGATGTGGCAAAGACATATCTGGGTCTTTGATGAATAATAACACATCATCATATTTTTTCATTTAATCTGTGTGTCACCACACTGTATACCCTTTATATAATTATTTTGGCTGATTCCTTCTAGGAAGGGTTCTAAGGTTAAGATGAAAAGGAGTGGGGATAGTGGACATCCTTGGCGAGTTCTTCTAAATAGGAGGAAGTATGAGGACATTTGGCCATTAATAAAAATAGCTTTTTTGGGATTTGAATAGAGTATTTTAATCATGGAGAGAAAAGCAGTTTCAAAGCCCTTCCACTTCAGAGCTTCAAACATATCATTCCATTTAACCCGATCAAAGGTTTTTTCAGCGTCTAAAGCTACTGCTGCATAGGGATCTGTGGAGCCTTGAATCTTATCCAGGATATTGAAGAATAATCTTATGTTTGAGGAGAATAGTCTACCTTTGATATAGCCCACTTGGTCTGGTTTAATTAATTTGGGTAATAAGGATAGGAGTCTGTTTGCTAAGATTTTAGCGAACATCTTGCAGTCTGTATTAATGAGGGATATAGGTCTGTAGCTTTGAGGTATTTCAGGATCTTTATTGGGCTTAGGAAAAACTATGAGCATGGCTTCTGAAAAAGAGCCCAGTGCTTCATTATTTAGGATGAATTGAGAGAAATGCTCTCTAGGTTTGGGTACCAAAGGCTTATTGAAATGTGCGAACAAATCAGCAGAAATCCTGGACCTGGTGCTTTCCCTTTTTTAAGTTAACTCTGGGGTACGAAATGTGGGTTATATTTTGAAGACATTTCTGAATATGTGTATTTTTAGGAGGGGGATTCAGACGTGCATAATGTCTGGTGAAAATTAGAAAAGGCTTTAATAATTTCCGTATCTGAAAAGATCCTATTTCCTGAGTGGTCCTTAAAAACTGGAATTCTGTTTTTTTCCTTTTTAAATTTCAGGTATGATGTCAGAGATGTACTTGATCTATTAGAAAGTTGATATATTTTTGCTTTGTATTGTAAGAGATTAGCACAGGAGTATTGTGTGCTCAGTTTATTATATTGCAGTCTGAGATTCTTAATATTATTTAGAGTTGCTTCTGATTTGGTGCGTGTGTATTGGGATTCTAGGGTCCTAAATTGTTTGAGAATATTTTCTGACACTTGTTTAAATGTCTTCTTTTTATGTGCAGTAAAGGATATAATACACCCTCTAAGAACCACTTTGTAGGGGTCCCAATTGTTAGCAACTGATGTCTCTTGACTTTTGTTTTCTAAGAAGAAGTTGTGATGTTGTTGGGTAGAGAAGGGTCTAAATAATCCATCTTTCAAGAGGGCGGAATTGAATCTCCATCTATTGGACTTGCATGTATCTTGCAAGGTTGCTAATTGAATGTGTACTGGAGCATGATCAGATAATGATATGCACTCAATGTTGGTGTCTATGAGACAACTAGTTAAGGATTTTGGAATTACTATATAAGCTAACCTTGATAGAGTCTTGTGGGGGTTATAAAACAAGGTATATTGTAGATCTGAAGGGTGCTTAATACGCCAGGCGTCTGCTAGGCCTAACTCTGAGATGCAGTTTGTAAAGTGCATATGAGATTTGGTGTTTTTGAAGTGAACAGAATATTTCCTGTCTAAGAACGGATCCATCACGTCATTACAGTCACCACATATGATGAGATTGTTAGGGTTAGACCGGAATAATTTATTTTTAAGTTGCAACCAAAAGGAGGGATCGGGCGATGTTGTACTGTAGACATTTAAGATGGTATATTCCTTGGAGTCAACTAATATTGTAACTGAAACCCATCAACCAATGTCATCGGATTCATTCGCTATTACTTTACATTTTAAACCCTTATTGATCAAAGTAATGACCCCATTCTTTTTCCCATTAACTGCACTGGAAAAAACATGTCCCACTCAGTGAAGTTTGAGGTTGGTAGCTTCTGCTTGTGGGAGGTGTGTTTCCTGAATGCAGGCAATAGATGGCTTAGCTCTATTTAAGTGTGATAATATATTCTGTCTCTTAACAGGGTTATGCATTCCTTTAACATTCCAAGCGGTAACATTGAATGCCATTGTTTACAATAGAAAGATACAAATATCCTAATAGATAGTTTTCTTGCATGAGAAATTAGATTCACAAGCGCACATGGAGAAAACAGAGAGGGAGAGACACAAGACGAAGATGGGAACAAACAAAATTAGCATGGATGATGTATAACCATAACAATAAAGGATATAAAAAATTGTTGTAGCATACAGGATACAGCCACACCGATCCAGGTTGAGCCAAAAAGAACAGGGTGGTTGAAGGGCCATTTAAGAGTCGGCTACAGCGCATTCCGCTCCAGTGGATGACAAATCAAGAAAAATCTACCATGGCCAATTTATCATAAATGTTTGATGTACATCAAATTGGGGGTCTTCACGTATCCATGTCTTCTTTCTTTTGGTTTTGGATGAAGTGTCTTAGGTCTACATGGGTTTTGAAATGTGGTGGTATTACCATTAAGGGTCACTTTATGTGTAGCTGGGTGAATCATGACATATCTTGTATTTAGCTGCTTTAAGGTTGGCCTGAATGTCAGTAGTACGATTCATCTGGCAGCTGTGACGTTAGAGAAATCCTGGGTGATGAAGATCTTTTTGCCATTTCAGAAGAGTTGCTTTATTAGTTTTGTTTTTTCCAAGATAAGCAGTACATGTGAGCAGTCTAACAATGCCAATTTGAGAGTTCTGGAAGAATGTCTTGAGGATTGTTCATTGGACCTACATGGGGGCTCTTTGGATGTTGAGTTGGTCTGACGTTGGTAATTCTTGAAGTTTAATGAGCATATTGTTGAGGAATATAGTTGCATTATCTCCCTCAATACCCTCAGGAAGACCCACAGTACAGAGGTTATTTCTTCGATTTCGGTTTTCCAAGTGCTCTGTTTGTTTTGTTTTTGCAGAGATTTAACTGTGTTTTCAAGCATTTGTGCTTTGCATATAACATCTTCTTAATCACTAACTCGTCGTTCAACCTCCGTTTTCCTTTGCAGACCATTTGTCATGAAGCTGCTGCAATTTGACATTTGTAGCGTCCATAAATGGTCGCAAGGCACTGATTTCGGTAAGGATATCATGCATGTTTGGGTCAAGTGATTCTTCCTTCAGCGTAGATGACTGACTTTTCTGCCTTTTAAGGGTGTTGAGGGAACATCCTTAATAATTTGACCGTTTTCTGATGCCATATTGGGTTGAACTTCGAAATGCAGCTGATAAGGCCTGTCACTATTTAAAAAATAACTTGGTACCAATGATAGGTTTGCACAAGCAGGTTAAGGTGCTTTAGAAAATCTATTAATAAATGAGTGGCTTAAGAAACGGTTTCATACCATAGCAGGTATGCAATGTTATGGGGAGTAGCGGTTGTTTAAGTTCCACAGGTTTACAAACCTTTAAAATAGAGTTTTATTGTACCTATAAATATGGAGTAACAGGTTTCTTGAGCAATATATGGTGGCAACTCTCATAAAACATTATTTGCTTGAATTTAAGCTTTAAAAACCACTGCATGCCTTTGTTTGGGAAGAAAGCCTATGTTGTTTGAAAAAACGTGTTATCTGGATATAAACGCGTTATCTGGATATAAACGCTGCTCGTGTCACGTTCGACGCGAGCAGCTGACAAGAAACGCCGGCAACCACTGTTACTGGATGACGCTGCTTAAGGCCTAGACCATGGAGCAGCCGTATGGAGCCTCCACATCAAATTTGCAGCCAGGGAACAGCACCACGACCACCAGGGATGCAGCAGGTACTTACTGCAATATTTTATAAGCTTAGGCTTATACACAATATCGGTTACATGAATATGTAATGCCACCAGAGCGGTAGCACAGAAACTAGGCAGCCATCCTTGTCGGCACTAAGCCACAACCCCCAAACTGTTGGTATGATTCTAACTGTGCTCATTGGAACACATTTCTTGGATGAGAAGTATTTTCATTCACCATGTTTCTCTGAATATTAGCCGTCGGAAAACAGATTAGGGAGCAGGGGCTTCTACCAGCCACTTTAAAGTTTGGTCAAGATGGCAAAACATTTTTTGGTGAATTTGTCTCCATTTGTTGTAGAGTCAATTTAAGATTAAAGGCAATGCACAAATGGAACAAATGTGCAAAGTTGCTAACAAAGTACACACAGGTCAAATATAATGGGCCTGATTTACAAAAGCATTTTCAAATGGGATTGGCCCATTTTAAAACGCTTTTGTAAATCAGCACCAAGGCCCTCATTCCGACTTGGCCAGTCCAGAAAAAAAGTGCCAATATTCATGGATTCTGGCACTTTACCGGACTGCCCGACTACGGGTGTGCCGGTCGGGCACCTGGTTTACCTGTAGCTAAAACGCCCCTGTTACCGGCACCGACATTACCAGTGCTGCTAATGATTGCAAATCCCCTGGTGGAGTCTGATGGGACTCTGTGAATGGGGATTAACTACATCCCTCCAACACCCGTAATCTGATAGCAATGCTGCCAGACCGAGTGTAAGAAATGGTAACAGCCTTTGCCGGTATCCTGGCGGGTTTACCGCCAGGATACCATCAAGATTGGAATAAGGCCCCATGTCTTTAAAAAAATGCATTCTAAGGATATACCTAAAGAGCACTCATGACCATATGTGTTTAATGAACAAAGTGCGGATATTAAGTACAAGATATAACAGACTTAGCAACACATAAACCTATATAATGAAGACAAGCAACACACCAAAAACAACTAATCACTAAAACTAAAACTGAAACCTCATACACAGAGGTAAAATATTACAATAATCTTAAATCCACCACTTAATAACAAATTAAACCATAATCAGAATACATTATGACCACCCACCCATAACATACAGCCTACATTAGCCTATTTCATATCACACAACACTCCATAACATCCAGACCTGGGAAAGATAGAGTCTGTCTAAAGATTATCCAACAATTTCACTTCGGCCTCAAAGCATAGCAAATAATTTTCCACAATCTTCCAAATTTAAGTAATTGCTATAGTCACACCTTGATTATAACCAGATAGGAATATCATCCAGAAAGATTAAGTAGTAGTATCCTCAAGATCATTAAAGTATTTATCAAGATAACAGATGTAGGTATCTTTCATCACTAAATAGGAGGTAAGGATATGTCTAGCAGTTGCAATACTTTCTTTATTATTACAGAGTCTGCACATTATTTTTTCTTCAGGTAGGTCCATCCAGACTTGTTTTTTCCAAGACCTTCCCTCTATTCAATCTTAGGTTCATGAATATGCCACAAGTCACTGGTGAAGGTAATATCTTCAAGGATTATGAGGCTCTTTGTATGAGAAATGGAGTCTGGCGAAGGTCCTTAATGATTTCATCCTCCCGACCTTCTCATGACTGTTAACCCAGTCACATGTCTCAGCAAAAATTCTTAAAGATTTTAGAAGTACACATTCTCCATCTTCCCATTGGGGGCACCACCCAATTTTATCAAAACATTTCACACAACACTTTTTGAATCTTTGTAGAGCTTCATATTTCCCTTGATCCATAGCACTTTTCATGATACACATTAACAACTTAACTTTCACAATAAAATAATTGTCATATGAAGTCAACTTACCCAGTCTTCTCCCAAATATGTATTATGCATTTATTCAAAGGGTATTTATAATGCACCTATTCAAAATGTGTTTCAAGGCGCAACAAGAAAAGAGGGGGGTGACAAAAACAAAAAAAAGGTGCTACTAGGCCTTGACACATTCAGATTGTGCAAGCACAGTAACAAGAAGTTAGGGCGGAAGAGACCAGGGTTAAGTAACTGCCAGAGGAGGCCAGGTGGACAGAGCAAGGGGAATGCAGAGAGTGCAGGGCAAGACTATCCATGTGTTAAGTGTGAGGTAAGGGGCTTGAGGGATCAAGTGGTGGAAACCCAACCTGGCTAGTGCAGTGGCAGGGGACTCAGATGGGTAAGTGCAGGTGGGGCAGTGGGACAGGTGAGACCAAATACAGGGGTAGACCTGGTGCCCTGTACGAATCTGAAAGAACCAGGCAGCCAGTCAAAGGCAGAGGGGGCCATTAGCAGGGGAGGGGGAGAGGAAAGGAGGAAGATAAAATGAGGGTCTTGAGAAGCTTCAGGAACTTAAGGAGATCTGGCTCAAGTCTGAGAGGGGCTTGGAGGCCATTCCACAGGGAGGCACCTGCGGAGGAGAGAGATCTACTCCCACTTTCTGTTTGGAGAAGCGTCTGATGTGCTAAGAGTTGGAGCTAGAGGACCAAAGGGCTCTAGTAGGGAGGTATTTGGGGAGAGAGAGTTGGATGCAGTGGGGTCTCAAACCCAAGAAAGCCTTGTGGATGATGCAGAAGCTCTTGAACTTGATCCTTGCAGTAAGTGGGAGCCAGTTGAGATATATTAGGGCCGGAAAGGTGTGGTCCCTGGGCTTGATGCCAATGATTAGTCTTGCAGTCCTATTCTTGCAGTCCTGTTGGTCTGGCCAGACGTTCTGTGCGGGTCCCGCAAGGGAACCTCGTAATAGGGCAGAATGGGTTTACCAGCACCATTACAGGTGCCGGGAAACCCATTCCGCCAGTCTCGTAATGAGGCCCATTGAGTTTCTGGGGGAAGGTGAGGAAAGTGAGAATGCCTCTGAGGAGGTGCAGCTGAAAGAGGGCCTTCTTGGCAAGGTCCATGATGTGAGGAGAGAAGGAGAGAGAGGAGTCGAAGATGACACCAAGGTTTTTTGCCTCACAGGAGTAGGAGTGAAGGGAGCCCATGGAGGGCGGTCAGAGTGCAGGAGGGAAGGAGGGAGCTGGGTAGAATGATCAGTATAACTTGGTTGCTTAAACTGGGGGAAAATTCATATATGTTATTAGTTTGTTATCATTTGGAGACCCATACACCAGGAGAAACCCACACCATCCACATGCTGTAGTCTACTTTTTACAATAAGTGAACCAGACAGAATATGAACAGTCAATATATAAACATTTTAGACAAAAAAATAATGGTTGACTTTTAGACAATAGTTGAGTGAAAGAAAAATACATATCTGCAAAGGGCATTGCAGTAAAATAGTTGTGTTTATTATATAGTGTGGGATGGCAAATACAAGGAAGGAAACAGGCTGTGAATTAAGATTTGAAGTAGAAAAAAGTAATGAAACAATGCAGACTTATATTTCAATTGCTTTGATGAATTGCTATATTTTGAAAAAAGTCCACTCATGCAAACAGCTTCCCCCAGCTCCTGTAGCTGCACACAGGTTGTGGCACTTGTAGCTTCATTACTTTTAAATGCGCCCCTGAGTTAGTCAATAACGAGGTGAGAATGCACCCCAAGATAGCCCAGCATATGTTCTGTCAGGCATTTAAATAATCAACAACTAAAAGGGAGAGGGAAAAGGATTGCTCTAAGCACCACTTTAAATGGGCCGCCCGGCAAATGGGCTGTCAGCTGTGAAGCAAAAGTCAAAAAAATTAATAGGAGGGCGATAAACTAAAAGCAGCCCCAAGCGCTAACATCTGAATCAAGGGATCAGGGCCATCGCCCTTCACCATGGCTGACATCTATGTAAAGCCAGACCTGGCAAGATCACTGCCCCACCCTGACCCCATCGCAGACCCAAGGTCGTAGACAGCCACCAGTTATTGGCATCTATCAGCTCTAGCTGCCCACTGCTATATATTAGAGGTTTCTACTTTTTGATTAGCGGTGGGGGATCTAGCTTTCATCAGAAGAGCTGTCGGAGGTTACTCTCATCAAGCAAACGCCACATACTACATAGGACCCTTGACATTTCATTTTGTGTTATAAACGGTGAGTAGTTTTCTAGTTGCTGGAATTATATTCGGCATTGCAGTAAATAATGTAATTTGTTAGAAGTAAGGCCTCTGACGAACAAGCAGTCCATCAGTGCTGACAAATGTTGCACCCACATTTAACCTGGAGAAAAATGACCCACAGTGCAGTAATGTATTTGTGCAATACATACACCGTTCGGGAGCATTTTTGTTAAGCAAATTAACAAGGGGGGTCCTGGGAGTCCCTCTGCCAGACATTAGTCCTGGTTATGAGAGACTTACCCAGAGTCTTGAGCTCACTATCTTTCACAGAGAAGAAATGTGGGTCTCAACCTCAGTTACTAGGGGAATCCAGCCCCATTGCTCACTATTCTTAGAGAGGCACAGCTACACCCTACTGATGAGGTTCAACCAGACTGAAACATGTGTCTGGGGTTGCTGTTGGTACTCTTGTTCAGAGGAGAATTGCCTAGCATTTTGGTGCTGGACTGCCCCAGGGCAGGACAAAGACTGATATGTTCAGGATATTTCTCCTCTGTGAAAGATAGTGAGCTAAAGACTCTGGGTAAGGCTCTTGTAACCAAGACTCATATCTGGCAGAGAGTCTCCCAGGACCCCCCTTGTTATTTGCCTTTTTGTTAAGGCAACGTTATGGGTAAGTTGCACTAAAAAAAAATAATCAATTCAATTAAAAAACTTGTTAAAGGAACGTTATTGTTACAAGTAAAACCAAAAACCCCCAGAAATGTGCCTGTTATGGTAAGCTAAGCAACCATAACTCACACCGCCACTGTGCACTGCCAAGACTAACACCCAGGACATCAAAGATGACATCACTGATAAAATCACATATTTAGGCCACCGGTTTTTGTTCACTGACATATCTAGGCCGGGTTTTTTTGTTCACTGACAGTAAGAATATAGAAATTCAAAAGATGCTATATATCTAGAAGTTAACCTTGTACTTTCCTTAGGTTTTGGTCTCAGCTCATGCTGCACATACATGGGGCGATAAACAGGCCTCAAACACACAATTCATTTATGTAACTAAAGATGAACTTTAATGTTACTGACATTTTCTGTTGATTTAGTTTCTTTCTTCCTTACTTTAGTTTCCTTGTAAGTACTACTGATTTGTATCCATTATGGGTCTCCATGTATTTTTTGTACTAACATAAATGTGTAATGCATCTTGAATTGTTAGCTATTTGTTCCATGTTTAATATTACTGAAAACTCTAATAAGGTAGCATTCATTATTTTACTATCCAAAATTAACAGATTAAACATATTGTAGTTATATGGTGCATGCTGCAGCCATTGCCTATCATTCATGATAGGTTTCCCAATCACCCATGATATCCTGATACCAACATTGTAAACACAACCCATTTTAGGGGCTTTTGTCAAAATTAATTTTATATGTGATGTCATCAATTACATTTGTGCTGTCATCTTTAATGTCCTGGGTGTAGTCTTAGCGGTACATGGTGGTGGCGCGATTCATGGTTGCTTAGCTTACCATAACTGCCAAATTTCTGGGAATTTTCCATTTTAATTGAATTTAATAGGTTTTCATTAATGCAACTTAACCATAATGCCTCTTTAACTAAGTTTGTTTGTGTGAATTTAATGGGTTTTTACCAGTGCACCCTAATTTACTAAAAATTCCTAATATCATATTTACCCCAAATATAGAAGCATTTATGTCCAATTTAAAAGGTTTCACCTTAAAACTCTGACATTCCACAACTTTTAGCATCATTCTTAACACTTCTCTACACTTTTTGCAACTTTTTTCACTATTTTTGTGTTCATCGACGTTTGTGAACATCTGACGGCATTGCAGACTTTCTGGACAGTGTCACGTGACCCCTTGTGTGTGCGTGCGGTATTATGACGTGTTTGCGAACGCGTCTTTACTTCACAAACAGGTCTGTGCTTTGCAAACAGTTCAGAACTGCATTTTCAGCTGATCTAGGAACTTTTAAGCCCAAAATGTACCCTTGCACAGCTCCTACACCTATTCTTACTCATTATCCATTAACTATCTAGCACTCAACACATACTTGGAAGAATATTAGCAAAACTGCTATTTATCTTAAAAAATGTTCTCCGCTATTGCCATCTGTCCTCCCCAAGAGCCACCACCACCATCACCAGCTGGAGAACATACACAATGAAAGAAGCACAATACGTCAAAAGACAATAAAGAGGACCAGATAGATGAGGTAGAGGAAGTGCCTGCCTCTAGCACCCAGAGAGAACCATGGGTGTGGCAGTTATTTACCACTGTTCAGGATGTACCAAAAGCTAAAGTTACCAAGGTGATATGCACCAAACATTGCAATGCTCTGAGAAAGGCTGTTCCTTTCTCAAGAAGTAGTAGGCTGTCTTCCTCTACCTCATCTTCCTCAACAAATTCTGTAACCACTCAGCCTACTTCTGTGGGACGCAAAATCCCACCAGCAACTTTGCAAGCGATAAAAGGGGCAGTCAATCCTTATCTTTTGAAAACAACAGTATTCTGTATATACTGCAACACACCACTCTGCAGGGGACAGCACATCTGAAGTGCTTTTGAAGCTGTAATCAAGGAGCATGAGAAACACTACCCCCTACCTTAGAATTTGACACACATGCAATATCTTCCCCTGTCCACCTGCCCCTGCATATCTGTGGTTGGTGCCCCTTCTGTTATTTCCCTCTCCACCTTACTTTCTGGCCTCTCCTGCAGACAATAAATAAATAAATATATAAAAGGTTTTTTGTGATGTCATCTTTGATGTCCTCGGTGTTAGTCTTAGCAGTGCACGGTGGTGGCGTGAGTTATGGTTGCTTACCTTACCATAACTGGTGAATTTCTTTACTTGTTACCGTAACTCCCTTTAACAATGGGTTTCACTGAATTTCATAGGTTTTTGTTAGTGCAACTTAACCATAACACCCTTTAACAAAGTTAAACCACCTGATTAAAAATGTTCCCCAGCACTGTCCTACTTGCACCTGTACCCCTTGTCCCCAGCAATCATCCCCATCCAATTCTGAACATTTTATTCAGAGGCGATTTGATGAAACCTCAGTCCCTTCCTCCCCTCATGATTATTCTACACAAACGTCTAATCCTCCCATGTATGCTTCCCTGTATGAAATTCAGTGAAACAACATTGTTAAAGGGACATTATGGTTAAGTTGCACTAATAAAAAGCTATGAAATTCAGTGAAAAAAGTGTTGTAAAAGGGACTTTATGGTTAAAATTAAAACCAAAAACCCCAGGCATTTACCAGTTATGGTAAGCTATGTAACCATAACTCGCACTACCAGCCTGTACTGCTAAGACTAACACCCAGGACATCAAAGATGACATCACAAATGTCATTGATGACATCACTGATGAAATCACATATGAAATTCATTTTGATGAAAAGTCCCTAGGAGGGGTTGGGTTCATGGTGTTGGTAACAAGATGTCAGACTTAATGTATCAAAGAATGTACTCATCTAAACAAAACAGTATCTTGGAGTGTTGCTGTTAATACAGGAACCTAATCATACATACAAAATGTCAATGGCTGCTGCATTCCCCATAGAAGTACAATATTTTTAATATGGTAATTTTGGATAGTAAAATAATGATTGCTACATTTTCTGAGTTTTGAGTAAGGTTAAACATGGACTAAATAGCTAATAATTGTTAATGCAACTTAACCATAACGCCCTTTAACAACGTTAAACCACCTGATTAAAAATGTTCCTTATCACTGTCCTACTTGCACCTGTACCCCTTGTCCCCAGCAATCATCCCCATCCAATTCTGAACATTTTATACAAAGACGATTTGATGAAACCTCTGTCCCTTCCTCCCCAAACGTCTAATTCTCCCATCTATGTATCCCATTCCGATACCCCATCCCTTTCTTAAATAGAAATATTGTTTGTACTACAAATGTTGTGTTTATTGTTTTGTGGTATTACCTTGTTTTTAAAAAAAGTCCCATTAACAGTCTGCAGACCATGCGACTGTCAGAGGTGCCCGCACTGAAAATGGAGGTGCCCCCGGACAGGCAGGATGGTGTGTCCGCAGATGGTGTCCAAGTCCGTGGACAGTTTCAAAGTGCTTTTCCAGCCAATTTAGGGTGTTTCAAGCAGAAACTTTACAGTTGCATGGCTTGCAGGCCCATTCTACAATTATATAGCAGCTTTTTACATCTTTCCAATGCCTATTTTTCACTCAGTGGTCCCCAAACAGCACAACTGTCCGTGGACGGTTCCTTTAAAGGGGCCCACCCATTACTTTTCCTCATTCTCAATCTGGCTATCGAAGAGAGAGCATCTGGAGAACACCCACTTTGCAAATCTCTCAAACCTGCTGCAAAGGCATCTGCTATGGCCATCATTTCTTCCCAAGCACCCCCACCACCACCATCACCTCAACAACCTGGAGGGCCTCAAGAGTGGAACAGGCACGGTGGTACAGATGAGGATCAAGAATAAGAAAAGGATGAAGTGGAGGAAGTCCATGTCACAAGTACTCAGAGTGAGTCCTGGGTGTGGCAATTTTTCACTAGCATTGGAAATGTCCCAAAGGTGCATGCAAGCAAGGTTTGATGCACTGAGTACAAAGTTGTACTCGGTCATGGGAAACCTGGCTTGTATTCCTACGGTCTACTTCCATGACGTGACACACCAAATCAGCCCACCAGAGTGCTCTGAGAAAGGCAATACCATTCTGAGATAAGAGCAGGTTGACTTCCTCCATCCCCATCATCTTCATCGGCTCCTGTCACCACAAAGGAAACTCCTTTGCGGCAGAGGATCCCAGCGGCGGGTTTGCAGACCATACAAAATGCTGTTGACCCTTACCTTTCAAGGTTCACAGTGCTATGCATGTACTGTGAAGCACCAATCTATGGGGGCAACAGTTTCGGAGTGCTTTTGAGTTTGCGCTCAAGGAGCATGAGAAACACTGCCACCAGTCTGATTAAGGCCTACCCAACATCTTCGTCTCTCCACCTGCCCCTTCATCCCCGTGGTTGGTGCCCCTTTCCCCGTTGCCACCCCTATCTTACTTTTCCGAAGAAAAAATGAAAAAAAGTAACAAAGTAAATAAAAGGTTCCTTTACGAGCCACCTTTCACAGTAAAAAAATTGAAGTGAGCAAAAAAAGCATAGTCTGCCACACAACCTGCATAGTCCTCAGACAGTGCGATAGTACACATACATGTACAATATTCTGGCCGTGGTACACTTGCGATCACTGCAATTGTTTTGCAATAAAAAAGGTGGCTCTTAAAATTTTTTGGGGTTTTAGGCTTTCATATTTTTTTTATTTTTACAAAGTGAAGTAAGAAAACATTTCACTGATGTTCATTATTGCTTCTCACTTTCACAAAAACTGCTTGAAATCATTTGGAATGTTATTCACAAAAACTCGATTACCCACATCAGTTTGATGGACTCCAACTAGCCGAAAAATGTTGGCCCTCTAAAATTTAAAGTTCTCATTATGGAACGATATCATGCCAACATCGCAAACAAAAGCACACACAGCTTTATTGACATTGCGCCTCGCTTTGTTGATTTATGGTCCAAATAAATTGCAACAGATCCATATCTGTCTCTGGGCAATTGTTAAAAAAATATTTTGGAATTAGGGAACATTTCCTTCAACTTTCCCAATGTTTCCTTCATTGCAAACTGCAATGAGATTCTAGTGGATGTTCCCCAAACAGTAATAATAATGTTTGGATGCTTCAAATTAACCATATTTGGCCAACATGGGAACAAGCCCAACCACTTCATGCCATGCACTCTGTACCAGAATACTTCGAATTTATAAAACCCAAGATTTTTGCCTATTCCACAATGCTCAGTATACACCTTCACACAGTGGACATAAGAGTCACTCAACATCAAAACACTCTGCCTGCTGAAAGACATTGTCATGGCCATTTTCAATCCTCTCACAACTCCTACTGACAAAACTCATGGTACCCTCTCTTCCTGTACACCACACAAAGGAAACCTGATTGGCCGATCCTGTGGTGTCCACGGACACCTTGACTCTCCGTGGCCTCTGCAGTCCCTTTTCCATACCAGGCAGCATCAAAAGACCCCGATGTGGCATGTGCCATCCGAGGACCAACACAGTGTCCGCAGACATGTCGTCCAATTCAATGGGGCAGTAAGGGAAATTAAACACAATGGGTCTCATTACACGGAAGGCGGTAACCATGGCGCTATTAGCACCATGGTTGCCGCCGGTAATTTACCGATCCCGCCATGGTGAATTGCGGAATTACCGCCCCATTCCAAGGTTGGCGGGGCTGTAATTCCCCATTCACCATTGGCCCTTCCCCATTCCCATTTGAGCCCCCATAGTGCTCAATGGGAATGGGGAAGGCGGCAATTACGGTACCGCAAATTGCGGTGCCATAATTGCCTCCAAAGTCCCTTTGCGGGTCCCGTCCTTAATGGCTGGTAATACCAGCCGTTAAGGTAGGGACCAGCAAAGGGACCTCGTAGTAGGGCATTAAGGGATTACCGGCACCGGTGCCCTTACTGGTGCCGGTAATCCCTTACCGCCATCCGTGTAATGAGGCCCAATGTAAGTTATTTAATCTTTATTGGTGGCTCTGAAAATAACTTTTTTTGGGAGGATCGAGGGTTGTAAACAAACACCTTTCTTTTGTTTTGCTCTGATGTTTTTTTTTTCTTTACAGGAACCTCTGCAATGCATTCCTTATATTATAAAGGAAAATTGCATTTCCGACATCTGTGAAATGAATTCCATTTGGACAAAAAAAATAAGGTGGCAAATACACCGTTATACACAATCTGCCTTGATTGTTCTATTTGAGGACTGAAAATGTTTGTTAAACATCTCCATCTGTGTCTCTGATTTATTTCCGAAAAATAATCTGAGCAGCAGGAAACAGTTGCATTAGGCTTTTATAAAAAAATCCTTCAGCACAACTTGCAAAAGGACTGGAGTCACAAACCCTAAACTGTCCCCTCCACAATGAAAAATCACAATATCTAGATTTCAAGCGAGCCATACTCTCACAAAATGAAAGCAAGCTTGCGCAGTGGGGCCACAAACTGCATGCCAGGAAACTTTCACTTCTGCCGATGCAATATTTCCAAGAATGCTCTGATTATCAGCATATACCTTCAATGAATTAATTGAAGCGTCTTCCACAATCCACACATTCTGCCTTCTCAAACACATATCCATAACCATTATCACTGTTCTCACAACTCCTGCAAACAAAACTCCTACTACCCTTTCTTCTTGTACACCATATTCAGCAAACCCGATTCGCTATTCCTCACAGCCCCCATTCCATGCCAGGCATCCACAAAAAACCTGGATGTAGCACATGTCGTCCACAGAGTGCTGTGATGTCTGCGGATCCGCTTGCAGCGGGCAGCTCTTCTACCCTTTCCACTTCCATGTTCTAAACACTCCCTCATTGGCTGCTTTTAAAGAGTCACACATCCATCCACCAATCACATCCAGAACCTCAACACCTAACCCTGTCATCTCTCTTCGACACTCCATATGTACACATAAACTCTCAGAGTCCCTATCGTCTGTTAATGACAGACATCTGCATCAAAAACTACTGTGCAACTTCCCATGATTTATATTTCCAAATTCAGCATGATCTGCATCTAAGAAAACATAGTACAGATATGCTTATATTTTTTAAATGTTTTCTTGAAGTCTTTCACAAATATATATATATATATATATTTGGAAATTGATGTTTCTTATGGAATTCACAACTGCCGAATCCATCAACTACAGATTCCTGTGAGTGCGACTCTCCCATATCAGTGTTTTGCATTGGTGAGTCCAAGAATGTTTACACGTTGAAGTGTCTCAAAGTTGGGTTTCTCACCGACTGAAGAATATAACAACGAGCTCGGATTGCAAAATAGATTTGTTTTCCACTAAATGTGCTAACGACAGGCAACGCGAGCTCGTATTGTCGCAGGACGCGGGACGATGGCACTGAGTTTGTAAGTACAGAGGGTTGCTTCACTTTCGTTTTTTGACTTTGGGAATTATTAACCCCTTCAATGGAGACAAACTAAGCAATCCTATTGTAACAGTCCCAGATGTTGGAACAGGAGTTCTAAACAGATATTGGACAACATATAAAGAGGCACAAAAAAACACTCAAGTGGTACATAAAAACTAACATCATATTTTGTTGCACATTAGTAACATTCATAACTGAAAATAAGGAAATTACACTGTTACGGGAGTATGAAAAGCTGCAAAAAAGAGAAGTTAGTAAATGGTGGGAGGAACACTCCACCCAAAATTACATTGATGTAAAGAGGATTCCCAGAGGTTTGCGGATTCTCACCACACCATCTTTTGAAGAACAGGATCCGGAAATGTTAGTAGAATGGGGGACAGCCACGAATTACTGTTCTAATAATCTTCTTAAAATACTCATCAAATTGCCAGAAGTGACAGAAGAAAGATACTGATAAAAATGGCATAAATTGAACACAAACTAGAAAAACTGAAGTTGAGTGATGAAGAACAAAAACTTAAAAGTAACATGCAAAGTAATTTAATGTCTTTCTAAGAAGAGATTCAACAAAGAAAACAGCGCACATTTCTGAGAGACAAAGAAGATTATATTTGCCAGATGATTTGACCAATTAAGAGCACAAACAAAAATAGGAAAGACAGCAATCCCCACAATTAGTGAGGACACACTTGATGAAGAACCTTCCATCTCAGAATCAGACTTAACGTGGAGCGAGATTGATGAACCAACAATTCGACTAAAATTGTTAGAAGAAATGCATCTTTTATGCCAACATGGAAGAATGGGCAAACAAACAAGAGGTGGAAAAACATACATGGACAAGGATGAGGAGGAAGAAAAAAACGAGGATGGGCTGAGGGGGAGGCAACTTAACAAAGAATGCTTCCGGGAGATTACTGCGCTCTGGAAAATAAATAAAGATGCATTACAAGAGACCTCCAAGATAACTGTCATTAACTTATCCAATCGTCTATTAACAGATGATCAACAACAGCTCCTCAGCCTAGGCCTTAATTTCTGCCTAGCCCCAAACTTTGATTATATACAAACCCGATTTCGATCAGTACGTCTGAAAAATTAAATTGATAAAATACTTTGCCAGCAATCCCTATAACGGACAACCAAAAATAACACAAGAAGGTAAGACCGAAGTAACCATAGAAGATCTGGGGACACTTTCCACTCTTATACATCTTCAAGAAGAAGGAAGAGTAACCACAGAAAATTCAGTGGTCAATCTGGATGATCTAGACATTAATAACGAACGTCACAAAAAGAGTAAACTAAAGACCAAATCAAAATGTAACCCTCCCATGGCAGTAGGAAACTCTATTGAAGTCTTCCTCATTGAACATCTTAAGAAGATTCAGAAAAAGCAGCAAAAGGATTTCAAATCGAATACATCAAATAAATACAAAAATGCATTAAAGGAACTCAGCCAACTGCTGCAATACATAATCAAGGCCTCAGACAAGGGTCGAAACATTGTGCTCATGAATAGAGACAACTATATTTGTGAGGTTGATAGACAACTAAATGACAAGGATTGTTATGAAAAGCTAACCAACAATCCCATGAAAGAATTGGAACTAAAGGTTCAAGAATTCCTATCACACTGGAAAACAAAGGAATGTTGGAAGAACAAGACATGAAATTCCTATTTAAACCTCACTCAACCATTCCCATGGTATATTTTTTGCCTAAAGTGCCCAAACACATCAATAAACCCGTGGACAGACCGAGAGTCACTCTAGTAGGATTGGTCCTTGAAAATATGTCGAAGTTTATTCCAGAGACACTGTCCTTTTGTATCATCGTTACCTTCTTACCTCAGAGGCACAAAGATTTTTTGTCTAAAATAGATGAATTACCATGTGAATCTGAATATATTTTGGCCACTATGGATGTGGTCTCATTATATACATTGAGAAAGCATCAGTGGGGCATCAAGGCTTGTGCATGCTTTTTGAACATCAGATCCCTCAACTATTCAAGACATACTGAAATGATTTTGGCCATGATCAAACTATGCCTTAAAAACAATGTTTTTATTTTTAATCAGAAGTATTACAAATAAAAACAAGGCATTGCCATGGGCACAACCTTTCCCCTTCTTAAACAAACTTGATGATGGAATACTGGGAAAAGTTTGAAGTATGGAAAGAAAAAAATGAAATGTATACTAGTAAGATGTAAGTAATGTGGTATCGTTACATCGACGACCTCTTGAAGTTTACAGTAAAACACAGTTTACATTTTATTTTCTGGATGTCACAGTCTTTATAGAAAATGGACAATTGAAAAGTGAACTATTCTGGAACCCCACAGGAGTCAACATCCCTTTATATGCAAAAAGCTCACATTCTAAGAATCTAATTTGGAGCATACCTTATGGGGAATGTATCCGTCTACTGAGAAATTATTCCAGTATTGAAACATACGATAAAGAAAGTCAGCTCATAGCATGGGGTTTTTAGAAACAGTGCTATCCTAAAAGAATTAACGAGCAAGCATATATAAAAGCATGAATGCGTGATAGGTCAGCACTGTTACTGGACAATACAAAAATAAGTGGTGATGATAAAGAAAAAGAAAAAAATGTGACCTGTTTGGTGTTGACATTCTTAAAAATTGGAATGTACTTATAACAGATGCAGATCTAAATCACAATTTGGGTATATGCCCCAATGTTAGTTTCCACAAGTGTAAATCTATTAAAGCTACATGGCAAGTGAAACTTGCAAAATGAAAACCACAACATTACATCAAAAAAACAAAGTATTCCACAAGTGTACCAGATGTAAAATCTGCAAATTTGCACATGATTGCACGACATATCAACACCCCATTGTAAATACCATATAGACATTACAAACAAGATCGTGTGCAAATCATAATATTTTGTATATGTATTAAAAAGCATGTTCAACAAATTTGATTTGGGGAGTATGAAATGCAAATTAAAAATAAGGATCTTACAGCATGTGAGTGCTATTAAAAACAAAACTTTACATATCCCATGGCCAAACACTTTTGGGAAAGTCAGGATGGAGAACGTTGTGTGATTTTTCATTCTTTGGATTACATCAAATAGAAAATGGACCCAGGGTCGGTGACAGAGAGAAATTGCTCAGACAACAAGAAACTAGATACATCATTGATTTTGAGAGCAAAAACCCTGGGGGACATAATGTTGATGAAGAACGGTCGACTTGTTTGGGAGAACAAACAATTTAATGTGATTTATTACAATCTACTATTCTATATTGTCATAGTATAGAGCTACCCCCTTTTTCCTTCTTTTCCTTTTTTCCTTTTTTTCTTTTTCCGACTTTTCCTCTTTTCCCTCCGCCCCTTTGTGTAAATCCTTTCTGTCAATTTTTTGTATTCTCTCTGCATTCAATACATCATATTATTTATATCTCAGATTATTCACCATCCTTTTTAGTTGATATATTTAGACTTCCTTGTCCCAAAGAAAGACATACCAATATATAATGTAAAAAAAAACATAAGGTTTGATCAAAATTCGGGATGGGTGTCTGAGAGTTATATGTAATGAAGTATGGAGCTATTTTTCTCTTTTTGCACATCATTTAAATTTATTTAATTTTGAAGTTACTTAATGAATTTTAAAAGTTGGTTCATTGTCAAATAGGTTTTATACATGTACATATTATGAGCTGTCGTATAAAGGGCTATTCAGGAGTTATATATTGGACAAATAGGATTATCATTGTAGGACAGCCATTGAACTAACAATACGCCATTACCATCATCATGCCTAAACATATGTGATAGACACTTGGCATTATATGATATGGTTGGCCTATATTTATTGTTTGTATCTATAATAGATACAAACAAAGCAAATATTGCATATGAACACTATGTACTTTACAGAAACAACAGTCCATTCCAGCAGGTCACTGATATTGCTCTAAATACACAGCACCTTACCACATATTTTGAGCGTATTCTACTATTATTTTTAATATACTTAATGGTAAGTGGCACATACTTTATGGTATATGTCCACATAGGCAGGACTAATATTTTGCTTAACAAAGAGAAATGATAGTTGGCATTGAGCAACTTTAATTAGGAGCTATAAAGATCGAATATAGAGCACGATGCACTTTGTAAACGCAATCAGGCACTTTATAACCTAAACAACAAATTATGCACTTTAGAGTTAGAGAACAAAAACTTGATTAGGAAAACCTATATGTAACATAAGCATGGAGCACTTTATGAAAGCATTCATTGTAACATGCTACATAGATGTCATCGTAAAAAAAAAGATGTATCCATCATAAATGCACCGTAATTTCAAAGTGGCAGTTGTTGTTTGTTGTTTTTTGAGATAAGCTGCCCCGCATGCCATGATGACAGGATTTCATAGAATTGCATACTCTAATTCCCATTTAAAAGTAGGCCACGTGGAAAACGTTTTGTATGCAATTGAGAATATCAAAATGGCCGTATTGCATTCACAATGCACTGCTGAGGTCCAGAATGCAATCAAAATAGAATATGGACCCATGTAAAAGCAAAGCTAAATCCCCTTTCTATGTCAATAGTCAAATGTCCATGTTGGAATAATTCTAATGAACCAACGAGAGCAAAACATGTGAGCAAGCTACGAGGAGTAGCAAAACGTGTCATCAGTTTGCTTCTGCCTCCCATGAGATCTTGCTGGGTGCAAAATGGAAGAAACAATTTTTAATGTGACTATAAGAATAAAAAAGGTGATTTTAGCCTGACGAACTATGGACATTGATGTTTCTTATGGAATTCACAACTGCTCAATCCATCAACTACAGATGCCTGTGAGTTCGACTCTCCCATACCTATGTTTTGCATTGTCCAAGAATATATATATACAGGGTTCCTGCTACTTACCTTGTAATAATCTTTGCAATAGGAATAGTGTATTTTCTCACATTCTAGCAAATGTCATGCAGTGCAGTGTTCATCACCTGCTTACATAAAAGCAGCAAACAATAACAATGCTCTGCATTTCAAAAGGTTTATTTTACAAGCTTTTTGATGGAAATTAAAACATGCAAATGTGCATGTACAGCAGCACTGTGTCACTTTTCAATAAAATAGACCCGTACACCATTTTGAAGTGACACTTAGTGGGTAATTCATAGAATTTAGCGCACAAGTGGCGCATGCGGCTGGCACACAGTGTGCGTGTGCGAATCCCTGCGCCTGCCGCGTGCGCTAAAATCCATTTCCGTGCACAGCGTATTCATGGATTACCAAAACCAGCCGCGACGCGCAGAGGCGCAGCGACCCTGCAGCAGCGCCAGTTACGCCCCCAAGAACGCCCCTTGCGCAGGGAAAAGCCATCAAAATCCCCAATACAGCGCAAAGAGCTGCGCTAGCCCTGTACCAGTATACATGGCTGCCACACAGCACACGGCAAGCAGGGAACGTGTATTACTGGGGTGCGTGGGAAGTTTCACACGCGATTGGCCCTGTGCGAGTGGGGTACGTGTATTACTGGGGTGCGAGGGAAGTTTCACACGCGATTGGCCCTGTGCGAGTGGGGTACATGTATTACTGGGGTTCATGGGAAGTTTTACACGTGAAAGGGCCCTGTGTGAGTGGGGTACGTGTATTACTGGGGTTCGCGGAAAGTTTTACACGCGATTGGCCCTGTGCGAGTGGGGTACGTGTATTACTGGGGTGCACGGGAAGTTTCACACTCGATTGGCCCTGTGCGAGTGGGGTACGTGTATTATTGGGGTTCGCAGGAAGTTTTACACGCGATTGGCTCTGTGCGAGCGGGGTATGTGTATTACTGGGGTTTGCGGGAATTTTCACACGCGAAGGGCCCTGTGCGAGTGGGGTACGTGTATTACTGGGGTTCGCGGGAAGTTTTACACACGAAAGGGCCCTGTGCGAGTGGGGTATGTGTATTACTGGGGTTTGCAGGAAGTTTTACACACGATTGGCCCTGTGCGAGTGGGGTACGTGTATTACTGGGGTTCGCGGGAAGTTTCACACGCGAAGGGCCCTGTGCGAGTGGGGTACGTGTATTACTGTGGTGCGCGGGAAGTTTCACACGCGATTGGCCCTGTGCGAGTGGGGTACGTGTATTACTGGGGTTCGCGGGAAGTTTTACACGCGAAAGGGCCCTGTCCGAGTGGGGTACGTGTATTACTTGGGTTCGCGGGAAGTTTTACACGCAAAAGGGCCCTGTGCGAGTGGGGTACATGTATTACTGAGGTTCGCGGGAAGTTTCACATGCGATTGGCCCTGTGCGAGTGGGGTACATGTATTACTGGGGTGCGCGGGAAGTTTCACACTCGATTGGCCCTGTGCGAATGGGGTACGTGTATTATTGGGGTTTGCAGGAAGTTTTACACGCGATTGGCTCTGTGCGAGCGGGGTATATGTATTACTGGGGTTTGCGGGAATTTTCACACACCAAGGGCCCTGTGCGAGTGGGGTACGTGTATTACTGGGGTTCGCGGGAAGTTTTACACATGAAAGGGCCCTGTGCGAGTAGGGTACGTGTATTACTGGGGTTCGCAGGAAGTTTTACACACGATTGGCCCTGTGCGAGTGGGGTACGTGTATTACTGGACTTTGCGGGAATTTTCACACGCGAAGGGCCCTATGCCAGTGGGGTACGTGTATTACTGTGGTGCGCGGGAAGTTTCACACGCGATTGGCCCTGTGCGAGTGGGGTATGTGTATTACTGGGGTTCGCGGGAAGTTTTACACGGGAAAGGGCCCTGACCGAGTGGGGTACATGTATTACTGGGGTTCGCTGGAATTTTTACACGTGAAAGGGCCCTGTGCGAGTGGGGTATGTGTATTACTGGGGTTTGCGGGAAGTTTTACACGCGATTGGCCCTGTGCGAGTGGGGTACGTGTATTACTGGGGTTCATGAGAATTTTCACACGCGAAGGGCCCTATGCCAGTGGGGTACGTGTATTACTGGGGTTCGCGGGAAGTTTCACACACGAAGGGCCCTGTGCGAGTGGGGTACGTGTATTACTGGGGTTCGTGGGAATTTTCACACGCGACGGGCCTGTGCGAGTGGGGTACGTGTATTACTGGGGTTCGTGGGAAGTTTCACACGCGAAGAGCCCTGTGCGAGTGGGGTACGTGTATTACTGGGGTTTGCGGGAATTTTCACACGCGAAGGGCCCTGTGGGAGTGGGGTACATGTATTACTGGGGTTCGCGGGAAGTTTCACACGCGAAGGGCCCTGTGCGAGTGGGGTACGTGCATTACTCAAGTTCGTGGGAAGTTTTACACGTGAATGGCCCTGTGCGAGTGGGGTACGTGTATTACTGGGGTTTGCGGGAAGTTTCACATGCGATTGGCTTTGTGCGAGTGGGGTACGTGTATTACTGGGGTGCGCGGGAAGTTTCACACGCAAAGGGCCCTGTGCGAGTGGGGTACGTGTATTACTGGGGTTCGCGGGAAGTTTTACACGCGATTCTGCTGTCAGAGCGGGTACGTGTATCTAGTGGGGTGCACGGGGAGTCCCACACGTGAATTGGCAGTGTGGCTCCTCCTAGGTGTGCCCTCCACCTCATCCACGGCCCCTACAGGCAACCCACAACAACATACATAGCACCTTACCACATACTTTGAGCGTATTCTACTATTATTTTTAATATACTTAATGGTAAGTGGCACATACTTTATGGTATGTGACCACATAGGCAGGACTAATATTTTGCTTAACAAAGAGAAATGATAGTTGGCATTGAGCAACTTTAATTAGGAGCTATAAAGATCGAATATAGAGCATGATGCACTTTGTAAACACAATCAGGCACTTTATAACCTAAACAACAAATTATGCACTTTAGAGTTAGAGAACAAAAACTTGATTAGGAAAACCTATATGTAACATAAGCATGGAGCACTTTATGAAAGCATTCATTGTAACATGCTACATAGATATCATCGTAAAAAAAAGATGTATCCATCATAAATGCACCGTAAATTGAAAGTGGCAGTTGTTGTTTGTTGTTTTTTGAGATAAGCTGCCCCGCATGCCATAATGACAGGATTTCATAGAATTGCATACTCTAATTCCCAATTTAAAAGTAGGCCACGTGGAAAACGTTTTGTATGCAATTGAGAATATCAAAATGGCCGTATTGCATTCACAATGCACTGCTGAGGTCCAGAATGCAATCAAAATAGAATATGGACCCATGTAAAAGCAAAGCTAAATCCCCTTTCTATGTCAATAGTCCAATGTCCATGTTGGAATAATTCTAATGAACCAACGAGAGTAAAACATGTGAGCAACCTACGAGGAGTAGCAAAACGTGTCATCAGTTTTCTTCTGCCTCCCATGAGATCTTGCTGGGTGCAAAATGGAAGAAACAATTTTTAATGTGAATATAAGAATAAAAAGGTGATTTTAGCCGGACGAACTATGGACATTGATGTTTCTTATGGAATTCACAACTGCTGAATCCATCAACTACAGATGCCTGTGAGTTCGACTCTCCCATACCTATGTTTTGCATTGGCGAGTCCAAGAATATATATATACAGGGTTCCTGCTACTTACCTTGGCCCTCATTAGGACCCTGGCGGAGTGGGTTTCCGCCAGCGCTAATCGCGGCGGACCTGTCCGCCGTACTACGAGTTCCCTTAGCGCCATGGAGGTTTTCTCCGCCTGGTTTTGCCGGGCGGAGAAAACCATGGCGCTAAGGGACCTCGTTGTTAATTACGCCGCCGTACTTTACGGCGGCGTAATTAACTCCTTCCCCACTCCCAATATACCCTATGGGGCAAGAATGGGAATGGGGAAGGGTAAAATGGGGATTGGGGATTTACCGCTCCGCCAAGGTCGGCATGGGGTGGTAAATCCGCCAACCCCCATGGCGCTATCGACGGCTTTCCGCCGTGCTTCGCGGTGCATTTAGCACCGCGAAATCCGCCAGGGTCGTAATGAGGGCCCTTGTAATAATCTTGTTCTAACACTCTAGCAAATACCATGCAGTGCAGCGTTCATCACCTGCTTACATAAAAGCAGCAAACAATTACAATGCTCTGCATTTCAAAAGGTTTATTTTACAAGCATTTTGATGGAAGTTAAAAAATGCAAATGTGCATGTACAGCAGCACTGTGTCACTTTTCGATAAAATAAGGGAACACCAGATAAAATAGACCAGTACACCATTTTGAAGTGACAGTTAGGGGGTAATTCATAGAATTTAACGCACAAGTGGTGCACGCGGCTGGCACACAGTGTGCGCGTGCGAATCTCTGCGCCAGCCGCATGCGCTAAAATCCATTTCCGCGCACAGCGTATTCATGGATTTCAGCTACCAAAACCAGCCGTGGCGCACAGTGGCGCAGCGACCCTGCAGCAGCGCCAGTTACGCCCCCAAGAACGCCCCCCGCGCAGGGAAAAGCCATCAAAATCCCCAATCCAGTGCAAAGGGCTGCGCTAACCCTGTACCAGTATACATGGCCGCCACACAGCAGACGGCAAGCGGGGAACGTGTATTACTGTGGTGCGTGGGAAGTTTCACACGCGATTGGCCCTGTGCGAGTGGGGAACATGTATTACTGGGGTGCGCGGGAAGTTTCACACGCGATTGGCCCTGTGCGAGTGGGGTACGTGTATTACTGGGGTTTGTGGGAAGTTTTACACGCGAAAGGGCCCTGTGCGAGTGGGTTACGTGTATTACTGGGGTTCGCGGGAATTTTCACACGCGAAGGGCCATGTGCGAATGGGGTACGTGTATTACTGGGGTTCGCGGGAAGTTTTACACACGAAAGGGCCCTGTGCGAGTGGGGTACGTGTATTACTGCGTTTCGCGGGAAGTTTTACACGCGAAAGGGCCCTGTGCGTGTGGGGTACGTGTATTACTGGGAACATTTTTCCCCCACATTTCGGATTTTGCGGGGGTGTCTGGGTAATAAATTCTGGGCCGATTTTCGCAAATCATACCTCTGCGGATTTCCACCGGTGTCCTCTTTTGGGAAATCCATAGGGTTCCCTGTTTTCCTTGGTGGCTTGGACACCCGAGGCCCATATCTGTATTGTGTGCTTGTCTGGAGAAAGTGTCAAATTCAGGTGTCGAAACAGACTTTGGGTTACCTGTGTTTTAGGCTTTCCCCTTGGCGCCCAGGTAGGTGCACCCGCACATGTGAGGTACCATTTTCATTGGGACACCTCTGGGAACGTGGGACGGTAGGCCATGTGTTGTTGGCGGCGTGTTTCGATGGGTGCGCCGAGTGAAATGTGCGGAAAATGCATTTTTTTCCCCACATTTCAGACTTTGCGGGGGTGTCTGGGTAATACATTCTGGGCAGATTTGTGCAAATCATACATCTGTGGATTCCCACAGGTATGCTCTTTTTGGAAATGCATGGGGTTCCCTGTTTTCCTTGGTGGCTTGGACACCCTAGGCCCATATCTGTATGTTGTGCTTCTGTGGAGAAAGGGTCAAATTCAGGTGTCTAAACAGACGTGTGCGGTAATTGTTCCATTACATCAGTTGCACATGAGTTATCGCCATAAAGTTCATGGATGTGCTGGGTTTTTAATATTGCTGTGCTTCTTGAGATAGCACACCAACTCTAATACTTTTTAAAATGTTGGCGTAGGTGAGGTCTGCAAATTGGCTCATGTTTTCTGTTAATTCTCTGTATTGGAAATGTTGCAAAAGGTTGACATTTCCTATGCTGCCAACAGTTTTACAGCAGAGTTTGTGTCCTAAGGTTTTCAAAATAGGTTCACCTTTCACTGGTGTCAATTGAAGAAGATCTCCGAAAACAATAATGTGTTTTCCTCCAAAGAGTTCTTCATAGTTTGTTTTAAGTACTTCTTGCAATCTGAGGTGAATCAAAGCCAACATTAGGTTGGAGACCATGCTCACTTCATCTATTAGTAGCATTTTCATTTGTTGTAACACTCTGCGTAGTTCCATTGCATCTTCTGTAGAAAATTTGTAATAGTCTAATTTGTTTTGGTGTTCTACTGGAAGGAGTAGTAATCGGTGTAACGTGACACCACCTATGTTGTAGGCAACTAAACCTGTGGGAGCAGTTGCAACAGCTGACAGTTTGTTTTTTGTCAATTGTTGAAGGAACTTGCTGATGATTTTGATTAAGAATGTTTTGCCTGAACCAGATTCACCAGTGACGTATAGCAGTATAGGTTTGTAATTTTGGCAGGTACATTCTTTATTTTCTTGTTGTACACCATGTGCAATTTCTTTTGTTACTTCTTCAAAAATGGTGCGCTGGTCTTTGTTAAGTCTTGATTTTAGTACAGTTAAGTATTCTGTACCATCTTCATAATGACACATGGTTTTTTCTACTTCTGTCATAGCTAATGCTGCCTCATTTGCTATTAGTGGCTGTCCCAGTGGTTCTTGGCTTCCTGTTACACAAGGTTGACAACTGTCGTAAGTATCTTTATCTAGTTGAGGGCCTGGAGTTCTTCTTCGTGTTGCTATTCATTGTGCAACATTGTTTTGTAATGCATAAAGTTCACATTGGTGATAGTGCTTTCATTTGCTTTGAAAGCGTCTTCATACCAGTCATCGTTATCTAGTATCTCTTCTTCTTGTCTCCATGGTTTAAAAAGTTGTAGCAGGGACATGTAATATAGTTCTTTCTGTTGAGGAGTTTTTAGTGACAATTTGATATGATTAATTAAGCTTCTTTTGGTAAGTTTCACTAAGCTGCCTTCACAATCTGTCACTCTATATCTACCTTTGTTTTCATAGGGTTTTATATTATTTTTGTATTCAAAGTTTTGGGCTATGTGGTATAGACACATGGTTTCCAAAGTGGTACTCCTGTTTGGGTAGTATGTGTCAAGTAAATTGATTTTCAAAATCTCTTGGCTGTTGGGATCATTTTTGGCTTTTGTTTCTATGTCCTCATATGATTTGAGAACTCTTTTTCTAGATTTAGCAGGACCAAGACTTAGCCCTACTATATTTTCAGATTTTCCATACAAAGCAATACCGGTTAAACAATCTGCAGCTTCGTAGGCGCCACATTCTCTATGAGAGAGCATTTTTATGCCTAAGCTCTACAATTTCTGAGATAGTGTTTTGTCTGATGATAGGTCATTCCAGAGGACTTGAAGCTCTGTTTGTTCTGCTTTTGTTAAGTAGGCTGTAACATATTGTGCAACTGCAGTGGAATTGTCTGCAATGTACTGCACATCTATGTTTGCATTCCATAAGAGGGCAATTATTGCATTGTAATCATTGATATATTTTGATTCTTCTGTTCTTTTATGTAATACATGTTCTTAGGTGATTTACCTTTAACACTATGTCTAACTGAAGACATGCGTTTCTTCACTGTTTCTGTAACTGGTCTAGGGAAACCAAAACGACATTTGGTGTAGTATTTCCCTTTGTTTTTGTATTTGCAACGACAATATTTGCCACATTTGTGTCTTTGAAATTGTACAATTTGTGCATGAACGTCACTATGTCTCATTTTTGAAGGGATTTCAAAAGTGACATATTTTTGGATGAACTGCAAAACAGTGGCATCACTGTCCTGACCAAATTTAGGAGCATCTTCAATCCATAAAAGCATGTGGATATGTGGTGCTCCTCTGGCTTGGTATTCTTTTCTCCAAAAGAAGTGTTGCACTTCTCCGAGGGGAGGAACAGTTTTATTACAAATAAAGTGTAGCATAGCAATGAAACGATGGTGGAAATATCTTGAAACATTAACAGGATCTAGAGAGCAAAGTTCTCCAGATGTTAGTATATCTATGTTTGTTTTGTTTTTGTTTGATATGCATAGGAAATCATGTAAATCTTTCCATGCATATTCTGCACAACTTAATGTAACAAACCAAGTGGGTGGTCCAAGTTTTCTGATCATACAACGTACATCTCTGTGACGTCGGAACCAGTATTCTTTCGTACCACACATGTTTGCAAACAGATTTGTAATGCTTGTTTGTAAAACCTCACCATTTTCTTGCACTTTTTGTGTTAATTGCGTAGCTGACAAATTTTGAAAGTGGGTTCCCGATTTCAATATGTGCGCAACTCCGTAACATAGAGTTGCTAGTTCACTTTCAAAGAGTAGGTGGAATATGTATTCCACATTTTGTCTAAATGTGGGATCTTCAGAATACATTTGTAATGAGTGGTATTCTGATGCTTTTATCTTAGTGGATCTATCATTGTGCCTTCCTCCTTAGACAGTAGGAAATAGTACAGGACAAGCACGTGCTTCTATACTTTTCTCCCATATGCTCATTGGTAAACCTTTGGTTTGTCGCATTTGGCATGTTTCTAGCGCATCATCTATGCTGTCATTAGAGTCAATGGATGAATTGTATAATGGACTAAAATATTGGATACTGCAGCAGGATCCAGAAGTTCAATTTGACCAGTTTCTGATGAGTCTTGAATTATTTCAGTTGTTTCCCTTACATTTTCTTCAATATTTATTTCTTTGTAATATTCAGTATTGTCTTTTAGATATTGCAAGGCTTGTCTACCTTTATGTAATTCCACGAGCTGTTGACAAATTGTGTTGTCTTTTGTTTGTACACCATTTACTAAGACAATTAAAGATTGCTCTATTGGACGTTGCACTCCTAGAGTGTACACATTTTCTGTCAGATCTAATGGTAAATAAACTACTTTGCCACAAATGCCTTTCACCAATTCAAAGGGAGGTAATTTTGCTGTTTTTGGTTGAAGGCATATTATTTCTTGAAATGGGTGCACTGTTTGAATTATGATGCTCTCATACAAATTGAGTTGTTGCAGGGGTTTTGGTAGTGGAAATAATTCCAAGTTATTTGTGATAGCACGTGAAGGAGTTTGGTTTGTCATGTTTTGTAGTGCAGTAACTGCAAAGTATTAAGGGGTCACTTATTTCGTATTTGTTCTCTGCTACAAGGTAGAGAGCTAATTCACACCATTTGGAATCTTCATTGTCTTCTATTTTGTATGTTACGTCTATAGTTTTTGTGTTATTTTTGTAAAAAGTTCTGCGGCAACACACACACACATGGTTTGGTACTTCAGCAGATGTACTTTTAAATGTTAGTATTACTTTTTTGTATGTGTGTAGTAGAAGGTTGCAATGTGCAGAATTGTTGCTAGTCTGTTCTAAAGCTATTGCATTTTGTAAGTGGCTTTCACTTCCAAAATATTTTCTCTGGATACGGTTGATTTCTACTTGTAGGTCTTTGGGTGTACCATGTAGAAATGTGTTATTTAAATTGGCTAGTTCTAAAGCAGGACTTTTTGCAAAGTACAGTTTATAGACTAGATTTCTTACAGTTGAATGATGTGTTGGTATCATTTTGATATCATGGAAGGTGCTTTTGCAAATAGGTCCTGAAATGCAGGCTAATGAATGTCCTTGTCGTTTCTTTGTATTTGCGCACTGGACAGGTATCATATTTTGCATTTTCATTTTGATTTTCAGCCTGATTCATGGAATTATTTGCGTGAAAAATGTAGATTTGCGCGCCTTTCTGCCCGAAAATCCCTGTTTGAAGAATGGGGATTTTCGGGCAGAAAGGCGCGCAAATCTGCGTTTTTCACGCAAATAATTCCATAAATCAGGCTTTTTGTCTTTACCTTTCACATACTGATTGAGGAACTGCCATAAAGATTTGAAATATTTTTTGCAATGTTACACATTGACATGCACAGCCATTTGTATACTGGACGTTCTGGTTCAGTGAATGGAGAGGTAAATCTGAGTTTTCTGGGGATATATTTGTAAGCAGTGTTTCTTGTTCCATGATGGTATTATTAGTTTTTTCATAACCTCGTCCACTGTTATGGATGGCAATTGTGTTTGTTTGGTTTTTTTTGTATGCTTCTTCATTAAAATATGGTTCTGTGGTCATGGTGTGACTCCATTCACCTCCACAGATATTTAAGAAGTTATTTTTGTATTGCGTTTATTGAGAAGTTTTTTTGTAGTTTAGTACTTATTTTTGTTAGTGGTTTCATCCTGTTTAAAATTAAAATAAAATAACTTCCTTTTGAGAAGGATTGCACTGTCTACGAGAGCTTCTAGGATTAATTTTCTACGGTAGGTTTTAAGGGTTGTGCATGATTTCGCTCCTGTTTTATAAGATTCTGAAGGACTCTGTGGAGGAACATTTTTGCTAAAATACTTTTTTTGGTATGGTTACGTGCCACTACATCAAGATTTATAGGAGCAGTGTTAGCAGTAGTTGTAGCTGAAATCTTGTTAATCACTTTCTGTTTCGTTTTACATTTTGATTGAGGAGGCAAAGTTTCTGTACTAGAAGCTTCTTTTGTTTTGCTAAATGACTGCATTAGCTGTTTTGTTTGAATGTTTTGTACAAACTCTGGTACAGATGGATGCTTATTTTGGACACTTTTATTTTCATTTGCTCTATTTCTGCGTTGCTTTCTACGAACTTGCTTTTTGGTAGGCATTCTGTGGGGTCTGTTGAAAAAAAAAAGAAGATATGGGTTGGTCAGTTTTGCAATTTATGTGTGCTGTGTGCATGCGTGTATGAGTTTGATGGGAAGATGTATGTGGTGGTGTGTGGATGTGCATTGGCAATTACCATGAGTTGGGAAGGCTATTCTTCTGTTTGTATGTTACTTCACTGCGATTCAGCTGAGAGTAGAAAGTGAGCTAGTGGTAAGGAGAAGCATTAATAGTAAACGTAATGGTGTACAATTAAAACAGTTCTTTATTTTGTAGTACTAACATTCTAAGGGTTGAGTATATTATTTGTGTTCCAAAAAAACAGGGATTTGTGTGCCATTCTGCCTGCTAATCTCTGTTTAATAAATGGGGATTTGTGGGCGGAATGGTTCAGAAATCAATGTTTTTTTTGGTGCGCAAATTACATGAATGAACCACACAGTGTCTTTGAGGAACAGTAAGAATATAAAGGTACTATTGTACTTACTTTTTTTGTATGGAATGAGAAGGCTTCTTCGGATATGCTGTTTGTAGTTTAGATGCTGTTGATTTTCAGGAGAGTTGTCTTCACTGCAATTGTAAAAGGAAGAAGTTAGTAATTTTGTGTGTTTATAGCACTGATGTTAATGTACATGTTGATTTTTATGTTTTTGTGGTAGTATTCTTGTTTGATATCTGAACATAGTGTATGCATGCATTGGATTTCACTATGTGCAGCCTTTATATGTTATTTACAGTATGTTAGTTCAACATGCTTCGTAAATGAGTAGAATTTTAAGTTCATGAAATTCACTTGTTTATTTACAGCTGTGTTTTAGATAGGAGAGAGGTTTGGAAGTGGTAGTTCATGATAGTAGATGGGAACATTTTTAATAATTTCATATTATAACTAGACATGCGAACAATCGGGAGCACCTGAGAGGGAGATTTCACCACAGCAATCGGTAACATTTATTTTTCTCATACAATTGCATTGGGATTAGCATTAATTTAGGCGGGAGACAGTAAAAAAATGGTGACTTTTTCAATGAAAAATCAAGTCTTGCGCGTAAATCGGGAGGGTTGGAATGTATGTATGGGTTATGCAGATTTAGTGGCATTACTTTGTTTATATGGAATCATAAGAGTTGTACATGTACTCTGAATAAAATATGCATACCTGTACTTTGCAATCATGCATGTGGATATGCATGGAGCTGTAAGTAGAAATCTTCGAGACTTGTACTGTAGATGTTGTATTAGGTGCTTTCCAGTGATATGAGACTTGTATTCAGAGTGATCAATAGTACATTTGAAGTGCGGAAATCTGATGATGGAGTTAAATGTAGAGGTCTTGGATGTGATTGGTGGATGGTTGTGTGACTGCTTAGCTGTATCCAATGAGGCAATGGAACCGAGAGTTATGTGGAAAGGGTAGAAGGGCTGGCTAAGAGTTATGTGCCGCGCGGACACCGCGGCTGTCCGCTGGTAGGGTGTGCCACATACAGGGTTTTCCAGAAAATCCAGCATGGGAGGGGACTGTAGGGATCAACCAATCAGATGTTGATGTTGTTGATTTGTGCAGAAAGAGAGTATGTGTAGTGAAGATGGCAGAGGTGCAGAACGTCAGAGTGTTGGTGCTCGGAGATATGTTTGTCCATGGTTTGCAGCAGTATTCTCAATGCAGGCATGTCGCAAACAATTTCGATGTTAGAGGAGTGGAGGTGGTGTATGCGTAGGATGAACAGTCCCTATGTGGTAGTTTTGCACTATGGTGCTTTCCATTTGGCCTACATGAGGTCTCCAACTTTGTTGGCAGATTTGGAACAGTTGGTTCAAGCAGTGATCAACATTTTTCCAAATGCGAAAATAATTTTTTCTGGATTACTGCCTAGAGCAATATGGGACAACAGTTCTGTGTTTTGTCCTCAGCAAAACATTGCTAGGTGTGCAATCAAGCATGGCATGCGTGCTTTCATGCTAAGAGCTGGTATGTTTTTCTGTAACAATGAGAATATTGTTTCGAGTAATGCTGCTTATTTTGAAGCAGATGGTGTTTCTTTAACATTTTTGGGAAATGCCATGTTCTTTTGGAATGTAAGGGTTGCTTTGGAACAGGTTATGTGAAGATTTTAGTTGTAAAATAAGAAGAAAAAAACACAAAAAAATGCAAAATAACAGGTGTCTGTCAGGCATCTGCAACAAAAAAAACAAAAACATTGTTTTTTCAGAGCCCACCTTAAAGGTGAAATGTGGAACACTATTTAAATGTACTTTCACCATGCTCAGATCTTCTACATGTCCGCGAACATGGTGGTAGTCTGCGGACAGCGCGTATTACATACAGCATTCTGGGGTGGAGAGGCATGCAATGAGAATGAGCGGAGCTAGGGATTGGTCAGTAAAGTTTAGTGGGTGTGTTGTGTAAGGAGAGATTTAGTGAGGACGTCTTTTTCCTGAGAGAAGAACAGATAGCTATGGATGTGTGTTTTCGAAAACAGATTATCTGGATTTTGGGAGACTCATGGATACATTGGTTGGAGGTGCATGCAGAACGTTGTGGTGTATCTGCAGATCTTGGAATCCCTGATGTGGAAGTGTACTGGCATGGAGTGCGTGGAATGAAGTGGCTGGACTTGGTACCGCTCTGTGCTACTTTACAGACAGAGCGTCATCCTGACATAATCATAATTAATTGTGGAGGGAACAGTTTAGGACATGTGTCTGGAATTTCTTTGCAATTTGCAATGAAAGAAGGACTTGAGAAGGTCATGGACATTTTTCCAAATTCCCAAGTAATTTTTTCTCGTATTGCGCAACCAATAATGTGGTTGCGTTCTTTTTCATTTGGTCCACAAATGGAGAAAGCAAGGCGCAATGTCAATAAGGCTGTTTGTGCCTTTCTAAGAGATGTTGGCATGTCCTCTTTTCACAATTAAAATATTATGTTTCGTAGCACATTAATTTTTCGCAGAGATGGAGTCCATCTTACATATGCCAGCAATCAGATTTTTCTTAGAAATGTGCACAATGCATTGCGCCCTTTTTTGGAATTATAGTCATCTATTTTGCATTAGATGGTGAAGATTCCAAGTTTTCAAAAACACAAAACACCACCAAAAGGCTCTTTTCAGAGCCACCACTTACTCCCAGAGAAAAGTGCATTGGTTTTGCTAGGGCAGCACCCCAACATTTTATCTGCCCTAAGAATGTCTGCAGACATTTGTGAGATTTGTGATGTCATCTTTGATGTCCTGGGTGTTAGTCTTAACAGTGCACGCTGGTGGCGCGAGTTATGATTGCTTTGCTTACCATAACTGGCGAATTTCAAGGGTTTTTCTGGTTTTACTTGGAACCATAACGTCCCTTTAATAAAGATTTTTTACTGCATTTCATAGGTTTTTAGTAGCACAACTTAGCCATAACTTCCCTATAACAAAGTTTTTTTTCCTATATATATATATATATATATATATATATATATATATATATATATATATATATATATATATATTTATATATATTTAAATATATATATATATATTTTTTTTTTTTCAGTGGCAATTTGTTCAATCCTCTTATTTTACAAAACTAAAAACCGAAAAACACTCATAAAAAGATTAGGCACAACAGTCCCATACTTCAAATATTACCTGTGGACTGCAATTGCAATGCTGAAGCCCATAGTGCACCTGTATTGTTTTGGGCATTTTGCACCAGAAAAAAATAATTCTAGTTATTTTTTACATAATAGGAGTTTGCACAACTTCATTCCCATTTTCTTTTTGAGTGTATATTTAAAAATAAAACAAATCAAACATATTTTTCATGAAAATAAACACTAGGTTTCACAAAACAACAAACAACATTCTAGCCTGTATCATTCACATAAAAATATGATTATTGCACAGGAATATGGTCCAATAGACTCAGCTATACCAGCAGCCACGTCTATCAGAACAACCAACAAAAAGGCAAAAAAACGTTTACGTGCCCACTCACATGCTTGTTATAGCCGCGGATATAGAGAATCCATGCCGGTTCAGCTACACAGTGTACCACTTTTAACCACTTGTAGTAATGCAGCGCACCACATGGATGCAGGATAGTCGTGGATAAACACGCCAGCCATTTGCTATGGCTTTGCGTGATCCTCAAAAGACCAATCATTCCCTTTTTTGTATAGCCGTGGTTCTCTCATATTAAAGCTCTCTCGTAGCTGTGTATATCACATGTCACGATCAATCGACGTGCCATTTGCTGGTATATAGCTGTGGCTGCATAGGGTCCCACGTTCAACCATGGGTAGCAATGCCGCGTAACTGGTGGGTGCTGGGGAGACACAGGTATTAGATTAGTATTTCTTTTTTTATATGTATCTGAGTATGGAATATGAATGACAAAAGACACAGTAGAGATACAATAGTAGTTAAAAAAGAGTTATCTAAGAAACATAATAAAGAGAGCACTTCAATTGTGCTAAAATATTACATTCAGTGTACTTCAAAACAGTCCTTTGAAAGGCTAATTAGCAAATATGAATATACAAATAAAATGAAATAACATCCACCACATATTAATGCATAAATACGATAAAATGACATCGAAAAACGGTTTCTAAAATGAGTCATCACTCATAGTCGTGGCTAGAGTTCATTGATTTGTTTTTCCTAGCCCCACTTACAATATAAACTTTGGTGAGGTAGGTCACATGGATTTTGATACACATATACATAATAGATAATACTTAGAAAGGATTCTTTCAGGTACAAACACCAGAATTTGTTTACACATTGGAGACCATAGCTGCGGGTATAACCCAACAAATCTGTGGCTACAACCTTCACAGTCGTTGCTGCGGTTAACCACACCTCTGAAATTCAACAGCCCATTTGGCGATACTGTAACCGTCGTTGTTCATCTATCCTCCAGAAAATTATATAAATAAACTGGGTGAGAACAAACGGCACATTATGCTAAGTAATTACAATAGAGTGAATGGGGTATGTTAAGTAAACACGGAAAACAAGAGAGAATGGGGTAGGTTAAGTAAATATGCATAAGAAGAAAGGTTGGAGCAGGTTAAGTAAACTTAGGAACATGGGAAACACTTTGAGTGTAGGTTGACCTTTCACTGGAGTTAGCTGAACAACTTCTTTAGTAACCAGAGCACCTCAGGTATTTGAATCTTATCATGCAACAACCAATCAAAAACAATCAAACTCACTGAAATCCTTTTCATCCCTGGCCAGCATCTTTCATTGCTGCGGTTACCACATGTCCACAAACACAAAATGTGGCCATTTGCCAGAATATACGGCTGCACAGGGTGCCACTATTAACCATGGTTAGCAACGCCGCACACAAGGTTTGTGCTAAATAGCTGTGGGTAAGCACCCTAGTCATTGCTATTGCTAAGCACAATTCTCAATAAACTGAGTTTTCACACCAGACATCACTATACCTATAAAAATAACTTTTAAAAAGAAATAATAAACAAACACTCCAAAATCTATAGCCATGGGCACAGAACTACTCATACCCGTGGCTATATATAGTCGAATATAGCCGTGAATATCGGAAAGATGGCCAGAAAAACAAATGCTTTCCTGCCTTCACCAAGTGTCCCCCTCATTTGTGCCAGATGCCCCCAATCCCCAGATTGCCTCCTCACCTCCCCTGACCGCTCCCTTTCCCGCACAACATACGCTGTTTCTGTGACACAGTTTGCTTTGACATGTCTGCTATTTGTAACTATGGCCACAGCTACAGAAAGCTTTGTGCTGCAAACTCAGTCCCTATAACTGGCAAATTTCACTTGGAGTCCTCCAGCAATCTCCCCACCTCTAGACAAAAGTCATTTGAAATTGTTTTATTCTACAAATCGCGTTTTAACCACTTTTAACCACTTTTCATTTACAGTTATAGCCACAGTTATCTAACCCATCAAGAGAAAAACAAGATGTCGGTCATTTCATTTTTTTAAAACACCAGTTTTGGTTGAATCCCAGTGATATAGCTATCTTTTTTTGAGAAAGGGGCATCCCCTTCTCTGTCAAATATTAAAATAACTAATGCACAAAATAACCTCAAACGAGGCTTAAATCGTGAGTCAATGCTTTGTGCCCAAATTGTTTTGGACCTGGTCCAAATCGGTCCAGAGGTTTGGGCTGTGTGCTTTGGCAAATATTGACCTTGTTTGTCTATGGGAAAATTAACGGGAAGCATGCCGCACTTTTGGCAAAAATAATGTTTTGTCTTCTTAATAACTTTTTTATTTTTTAACAAATCTTCACAAAACTTCTTCCTCTGGGGTGGGGGGCTGTGAGTCCTTAATCACTTTCGAAATTTTGGCCAAATCTTTACTTGAATCAGAAGTTATTAACAATAGAATTTTGAGGAGTTCCTATGGGAGTCCGACTCACCTTAACTTTAGTACGGCAAGCGCTGCCCTATATTTATTCTACATGCTTTTGCACCTTCAATAAGTTTTTATATATTTCCTTATTGAATGTTCTCAAATCTTCTGCAAATCTAAACAGTCGGAGGCGGCTGAATCTTTTGCTTCCTGCTTCAGTGCGGCTTGACAGTGACGTGAAAGAAGGTGCGTTCCTCTAATGGGAAGAGTCTGTTCAGAGACTCTCACAGCGCCTCTGTGCCTCTGTGACTCTGCGATTCCGGGCTGCGTAGGAGCTTACGCGGGGCTGGCCGGCCGGGAGTGGAGCGTGGAGACAGGAATTAGCCCAGAAGCGACGGTAGGGGCTTTGATCCTGGTGGAGCATACCGCGAGTGCCTGCGAGTACCTGTGAGCACCGCGAGAGCCCCCGAGAATCCCGAGAAGTTGCAGGAGGGTAAGCAAGTACGCAGAGAACAAGGCTGCGGCTCGAGGCTTGTGGAAAGCAAGAAGTGAGGCGTGAGAGAACCGCAGTATAGGCAGTCCAAGTTGATCTTGGACTGAGCCTGTGGAGTTTGCTCCTTGCTCGCAGACCTTCTGGTTGACGCGCGGGGGAGCTTGGGGAAAAACGGGCCATCTGGGCCATGTGTGGACGGAGGGGAGGCGGTAGCGAAAGGGGTGAGCCTGTTCATCTAGCCACTGTGCATTACACGTGTGGGAGCCTGTGGGAGACTGTGGGGGAGCGATATCTCCTTTGATCCCACAGGCGTTGATGACTATTACCGGCACGGGCGATTATCGGACTTAATAACTCCGCCCGCAAGTGCAGTGTGAATAGGTCTGTAATTTGTCTATTACTCTGATCTTAGTATCCCTGCACCAACTCCCCTGGAGATAGTATGCCACCAAAAGCACGCGGTACCAAAATGTCTTACAACCTGAGGAAAGGCAAGATCAATAACCTAAATATGCCTGTTACCAATTTGTCTGGGGGGAACAATTTGAAATCCCCAGTTAATACTAGAGGAACTATACCTGCTCTATTTAAAAAAATTCCACTGGTGCGCAATAGTGAACATACTGAGGAGACACTGTCGACAGTGCACAATGGAAGTCGTCCCTTGGATTTGACGAATTTTGATGATATAGACAACAATTCTTTACTCGATTTATGTCTATCCATACAGAAATCAATGGCCCCCCCACAGATTGATAGGGGGGGAGTGCTGAGATGGGGAACATACAGAAAGCTGTAAGTATTGCAGTAGAAGCGCAGGTGTTAAAACCAGCAAATGCCTCATTAGAGGCCCCCGGTATGGGTCGACTATCTGAATCGCCGAATGTATTGATTGATCTTGAAGAACCAGGGAAGCATAATACAGATCGATTAAATGAATTATCTCATTTGAACTCTGAAGCTATTGCAGATTTGCAGGCGTCAATATCCTCGCTGCAATTTGCGCTAAAAATCCTCCTAAAACTCTGTGGGAGAATACATGTCAATACCGTTCTGCAATTGAACTTACCTGGTCCGGGCACTGATTCTGTGTATGAAGAGGAGCCTGAAGAAATAAAGGAGCCTGAAATATCGGCTATTCCGACGAACATTGAGGGGGCTGAGTCTCCTACAAGAGAAGAATTTATCCATTTGACCAAAAAACAGCGTAGAATTGCGAAGAGAGCAGCACTAAGGAATGTCCCTGTGGAGGTGGCTCCACCTCTGCCCAATACAGCAAAGCCGCTGCAAAAATCAAGAAAGGCAAAAAAAGGGCTCTGAAAAAGAAGAAACTCTTAATGAAGGGCCCTGGAACACTCACTAGCTGGATATTGCCGGAGAAACCCAACGAAATATTGGCGGTGAGCAATACAAGTCGAGACTCTATTCTTATAGATAACCATTCTATTATGGATAATCAATTCTCCACCCCACAAAGGAATAGTGCTAATAGTACTCGTGAAAGCGTGAACACTGAGAGGGAAACCTCGGTAACAGTAAGAGAAGAAAATTGCGAAGGAAATAGGATCTGTATTGTGAAGAACTTGAATCAGAAATCCTGCGGTAAATGGTTACCACGAATGGCTATGCTTGAAAAACTCCACCTGATCCCTCAATTAAGAGTAATCAGGTCAGAGGATTTCTCTTTTGTGGAGCCTTTACACACTACTAACCCGAATGTGACGGCGTTACATTGTACGGTCTTGGCCTCTGCACAGCTGATTCGAAAACACAAAGACTATCTGACGCTAGTGGGGTTGGGCGTAGATGTCAACCCTCACGACGTAGATCCATTGATTAATGATAAAATTAAACCTGCTAAAATTAATGGTGAAACCAACCCCCCGCCAATCGTTGGGAAACAAGTACAAATGAGCGATATTCAGAACACTCTTAAATGACTAGCGGAGGCGCTACCCCTGGCTTTAAACAAAGCCTGAACTTATAAATTGTTATCTTGGAATACCAGGGGTTTTAAACATTTTATTGCAACTAATGGGTCATTAACCTTCATCACGAACCATTCTTTTTTCATGTTGCAAGAAACCTAGTTGACTGTACCGATTGTAATAGATGGCTACAAATTGTATCATACTCTTGCTAAAAAAGGGCAAATGGGAAGACCATATGGAGGATTGATGATTGGGATAGGGGAATCAATAATATCTAGAGAAATATCCACCGAATTGGGGGATAACATCAAAGCGGTGGAAGTGGTCATATTAATTAAGGATAATTGGTCCAAGTTATTGTTGGTCAATCTCTATAATCCATGTGACGCTTCAGCCAGTGATCAAATTCAAGATAGGTTGCATGATATGCTGAGTGCATGGAAAAATGAATGTAAAAGTAATCTTATCATTATTGCAGGTGACTTTAATTGCCTTATCAAAGGAGAAGGAGGCACGACTAACAACAAGTCCCTTTACCCGTATTCTATTATGCAACATGACTATAATGATAAGGAAGGGGAGAAATGGTTATGTTTTATGAGGAGCTGGGATTTGGAATGTCTAAATGGACGAACCATGAGTGATCGCCCGGGGCACTTTACTTGGGGAGCGGGTGTGGCGTGTCGTACCCTTGACTACTGCTTCACTAGCGCCGAGGTGGCATCCTTAGTTAATGACATGAGAATAGTAGATAATGATTGGAGTGATCATAAGGGTCTCAGTCTAACCCTGAATAGTGGCACTGAATTTCCCCCAACTATAGCGACAGGAAGTCTGCTTGTTAACCATGCTGTCTCGCGAATAATATGGTCTGAGAAAAATATACTCAGAGCAAGCCAGGACTGTGGTGATTGGGATAATGACTATCATATCATGTTTGCTAATCTGTCTATGGAGGACCTGGAAGGGTGGATCTATAACTTTACGGGCAAATATGTAACTAAAAAATCATTACTTGTTATTAAAGAACAGGGCACGACTGTGACTATGACAAGGTAATAAGAGATGCCAAACGCTTATTAAGGGGGGAGATACGTAGAATTAGGGCCAATACAAAATCCCTCATCAGCCTACAAACTAAGACTAAAGAGATAAAAAATCAGTACAGGTCATGGTTAAAACATTGGAAAAGATCAAAAAAATTGGCATGCTGGCAAAAGACTGTGAGAACTATTTGCTCAAGAAACTCCCGCAATATTTGGGCACTATTGGGGGAGGCAAGGGGAAGCAGGGAAACCCCTCAAATAAATCTGATTGATGCTGAGGAATGGGTCAATTTTCTTGAGAAACGTAATGGGACATTGGTTGGTAATGTTGAAATTTCTGGTACTACCATACATATCCCTAAGCCCTTCCCGGTACATCTTGAAGAGCTTATAGATAAGATCTCTAAACTTAAAGCCTCGCGTGCACCTGGGCCGAAAGGCCTCTCTAATTTACTCATGAAGAATAACCCGGTTTTCTGGGCTAATCTCCTAAAAATACTGTTTGAAAAGGTGTTAATAGAGGGGAGAATTCCGGAAACCTGGCAAAAAGCAATTCTAGTGCCGGTATTCAAAAGAGGTAACAGATCGGACCCAGGAATCTATCGCCTGCTTTCCATGTTAGACTGTTCGGGCAAATTATTCGCCTCTTTACTTCTGCAGAGATTACAGACCTGGGTAGAAAAGACAGGAGTCTTGGACCGCTTTCAAAGCGGATTCAGAATGGGATATTCTACTACTCATAACCTACTGATCATGAATAGTCTTAGAGATAAAGCCCTTTCACCTAATAACCCTCCGCTGTATGCTTTATATATTGATTTTAAGGCAGCATTTGACACTGTCAATAGAGAGAAACTGTGGAGGAAGTTAAGGGGAATAGCATGTCCCGAAGGATTGCTTTACTACCTACAGCTCCTTCATCAAGGTACCTCAGTTCAGCTGAGGCTAGATGGAAGTGGGACTACAACCAGGGTGATAAAGCAAATCAGAGGGGTGAAACAGGGGTATGTAACTGCTCCCACCCTGCACAATCTATTTGTCTCTGATATCCCGGAACATATGCGAGAGGTGCATAATTGCCCCCCCAAAATAGGCACCCAGCACTGCTTAGTCATGGCATATGCGGATGATGTGGTTATTTTTGACCACACGTTCAGTGGAATCTCACGCTCGGCGGAGAGGCTCTGGAAATATGCTGAAGAGAATGAACTCATAATAAATCATAAGAAAACAGAACTGATTCTTTACAGTCATGACAACGTGAGCCGCCCTAAAAGGATGATTAGAGGTTTGGAAATTCAATATACACATTCCTATAAATACCTAGGAGTGGAATTTGACTCCAGAGGGAATTTCCAATCCTGCGAACAAAATCGTAAAATAAAGGCGGCACAATTAACCTCTATGATTTGCCAGTTTTCTTACAACCAGAGTGGTTACTCTATTTGGGCGGCCCGCCAACTTTACATCCAATGCTTGGTGCCAATGGTAACTTATGGACTGGAAGCTCTGATCCATCTTAATCTTGAATGGCTCCAGGTATTGGAGGGTAGGTTTTGGCGTAGGCTATTGGGCCTATCACAGGGAATACCGATGGCGATATTAAGATTGGAACTGGGGCTACTCTCCCTAAAAGCTCTAGTCTTAAAGAAAAGAGCTGAACTCTATATTAAGATGCATACGAGCACTGCCAATTCTCTCCTGTTGACAATGAAAGAAGAGATAATTGGGAACAAGCAGATCAAGTTTGTAAGAGAAATGACATCGCTATTTGAGAGGATTGAGTGAACCCCTAATTGGAGTGAGAGTTTCGAACTTTTGAAATATCAAATGGGGGAGCGATTAAAAATCTGGGACTGGCAAAATAACTTTTAACATCTTGAAAGCTTACATAGCTATGGGTTCATATCCTATATACTTTACACCTATAGAAAGGCACAAGGATATTTGAACCTATGTCCTTCGGACAATTTAAGACGTTTTATATTACTGCTATGTATTAACCATCTACCAGTCCTAACTGTTCTCGGCCCTGAAAGGGCTATCCCCAAATTAGAGCGCTTCTGCAGGATATGTAAGAATAAAACCGCCCCTGAAACGACGAGACATGTCCTCATGCTATGCCCCAGACTGAGTACAATCTATATGAAGCATTATAGTAAGTATGTTCATAATTTAGATGACATCAAGTCAAAAGATTTCTGGTATATGTGTGTTAATACCCTGAATCCAAGCTTACATCTGGCTCTTTATAGAGTATGGAATATGGTCAAGGTAAAACTCAAAGAACAGTTACCCACCCCAGAAATAGCAAGGAAATAAGTTACTAGATTAAGTTATCTAGCGGTGCATATGATGTTGACTTGGATAAATTTGCAACATTGAAATTGAATAAGATGTTTTTTTTTTTTTTTATTTTGTTTTTTTTATGTAATTTGTTTGTTTGTTATGTTGAATTATGTGTAAAGTTTTTGTTCATAAAACTATATCACATTAAAATAAAATAAAGAATGTTCTCATAAATATATCTATCTTTCCAGGCATTTCATTCAGGTCCTAAGTGTTGTATACAGTGCAGTGGCTATTCTATTGCTACAATAGACACTTTCTTGTACTTTCTCATCTGGGGTTTTGGATCTGCATCCATATACTCTCCTTGTGGAGGGGGGGCTTTGCAATGTTACCAACACTGATCACATTGACCTGCTAGGACCAGACTTAAAAGGGACATTGTTAATCCAACAGTAATACCAGGTAGATCCAGTGATGTGCCTGTGGTATCGCCACAACCAGGTCCTGGGGAAAAGGAAATTGAGAGACCCTTGTTTTGTCTACTCATTTATCCCCTGTACAGTGACCACACCATGGTTGTTTATATCCATTACAAAGAGCAGTATGTTTGGTTCCCTTGGCTTTATGCAGAGTGCAAGGCACTATTCAGGCAACAAAGGTATGGGTTCAGTGGAGGGGGTAAACACAACGGTACATGACAATATTTATGTTGAGCAGATCGTATGCAAAGATATCAGGAAAGGGGGCTGATGCAAACAAAAGAACAATGGAAGAATTTTGCCAGGAGGAATAGGTTATTGTTCACAACATTCCCTGAGTCCATGCATTTTAATGGTACTGTGTTGAACAAGTTACATTGTTGAATGTGGCAGGGTTTACACATGTTGAGTGTATCATAAAGGAGGATGGGTTCCAAAGATGTCATCATGCAGAGATGGTGGATGTTTGGGCTATCCATAGATGTGGTCTCAAGAATAAATGACATTTGTTTTAATAGGTGTCAAAAGTATGGCCAACGTTTAATGTGGATTAATTCAAAATGTACCCCAACTAAGGTTTTATGACTCTCTCGATTCTCCTTATGTTTAAAGGGCACTGTAACTGTACTTGTTGGGGTTAATAGAAACTGAAACAAAACCATCAGCCTTCCCGATATTCAAGGAGTCACTGCTGAACTCATGGACGCATATTGTGTGTGTAGGGGACACACCAACACAGATTTGTTGCCAACCTGGAAGTGGTCAGTTCCTTGGCCAAGTTCGAGCACCAATGCTGGTTGTGCCTGAACCACATCCCTCCGCAAGCACCTGATGACCAAGCCCTCATACCGGCTGCACCATTAGGTTCGTCGATCCTTGGGTTTGCGTCATCGTCGCTGCAGCAATTATTTATCTGAAGTCTTAGTGAACAGATTTGATGACATCCCAGCCAAATACAAACTGTTCAGCAAAGCGGTGATGATTTGCACATCCATTTTTGCTCCTGGGGTTCAGGCGATAAACAATACTGAATGAATGCAGATTACTATGTCAGAGATGATTCAGTTGGCCAATGATACAGAGAATGGGTTAAACACAATTATGGATGAACTTTGGGCTATAGGATTAGTTACCGTCAGAGATGATTCAGTTGGCCAATGATACAGAGAATGGGTTAAACACAATTATGGATGAACTTTGGGCTATAGGATTAGCTACCTTACAGAACAGGTACATTCTGGACCTCATGACCACCATGGGGGGTGGGGTCTGCACCAAACTGGTAACTTCTTACTGCATGTACATACCTCCAAAGATGAGAACAATGGTAACATTGCCCAAGCTGTACAGGCTATGCATGATTTGCGCACTGCTGTAGAGAATGAGGGGGGAATACAACCTGAGGACTGGTTCCTATCATCTTTTTGTGGGTACCTTCATGGATGTGCAATCTTCTTGAAGTTGTTATACCTATGTATGTCTTGCTGTTTGTTCTTTTTTGCACATTCCAATTACTGATAGGTTGCTGCAAAAGATCGATGGTCAAAGTTACACCTATGATGTTACTCACAGTACAAAATACTGATAGTGTCCCTCTTGTGAACGACGCACACCCACAGATTGATGAATGGGTTCCTAAGGATAAGCCTCAAATGGTCTGAGTGGAACACCCCATTGTCCACAAGGGAACCTTATTTGCGTGTGCAGATGACCCCAAACAGTATATTGAGACATATGTAAACCCCACAGGCGACTGTGACTGTGACTTCCTGCTATGTAGATCGAAGAATATATGGAAGATCCAAGAAATGTGTTTAAGGTTTGGGTGCTCAAAGCTGCTTACGGTGGAAGGGGATGTGTAGTTGATTTCTCAACTAGAGGGGGAATGAACAGGGGCAGGTGCCACGTCAGAAATGTACAAGGAAGTATATGTTGTGGGATTATTATTATTAAGGTGATCTGCTTTGTCATTTTGTTTCTAGTTAGTGTTAGGCTCTGTGAGTAGAGAATTGCATTTCTGCCCTCTTTCGAGTGCTTTTGATGTTTCTAGGTGTTCTAAGCAGTTGAGGCCTAGTCAAGAGGCTAGCGCACATTAGAGTTGTCCCATTTATTGAAAAGGGAGCTAATTTCTGCAGCATTCCAGAAAACCTTAAATAGTTGCCAGGGTTCCTGGTTGCATGCTAGCAGAGCAAACTGAATTTAATTTCCACAGATGTATCGCTCTAAGAATCCCTTCCCCCTGAAACATGAAGTAACAGTCAGCACAATGTAGAAATTTGGCCTATGTCCTTGGTATTCCTAAACGAGAAGGGAATAGTTACAAGAACTGGCTTCAGTTTGGGAAGGTGGCAGAGCTTGGGAACTGCCATTGTTAGCAGAATATTTTATTGCAAGGTAAAAGGTGTTGGCGGCAGGTGATTGGTTGGGATGAGGGGTTGATTTTGCTCATCCCACTGCACCGAAGAAAAAGGCTAGATGCTGGGTGATGCACACAAAGGATTATATGTTGGATGTTAGAATAGGGCAATTCCTGCTGGGTTATTGCTTATGTGGGTAAGAGCTAATTGAAGAGTTAGAATGTGAATATACCCAATCTTGGAAATATATGTTATTGTGTGTTTTCATTGTGACTTTCTGTTTCTGACTAATATTTTCTGATGATACCGGATTGACACTACGTCTTGCATTATACATTGTGCATTTGAAGTAGATACAGGCCTTAAGCAGACCACACAACATGATAGAAGGGAATGATTTGTATCCTCTATTTTAATTTGGACGTCAGGTTTGAAGCAATCCAAGAGAGCTCTAGGATGGCAGGTACGTGCCTGAATTGCTGACAAAGCAACATGAGAAATTACATTTTAGAAGAAGGAGACCTCTGGTTGCCTCTCTCATGGGAGTTTGACCATGCAGGCAGAATGCTTGGTCACACGAGATGCCATTTTCCAATGTATCTAGTTATGTTACCATGATGAGCAGATCTAATATTCTTAGCCACCTGCTTTAACCCATTGGAGAGGATATCGCTGCATCTAGTTTGTTGCCGTGAGGGGGGTAGCATGATCACTTTACCAAGGTTGGGCTCCACACTTGAGGTCAGGTGCTGCTACGAACAAAAGAGGATAGAATAATGTATGTGTATGGTTAAGATTTTATACGTGCTATGTAATAGAGTTGATCAAATGTTGCATGTTAATCTGATTTTTCTAATTTTGTGTTTTTTGTCTTCAAATACTGTAACCTGTTGTGGGTTTGGTGAGTTCTCAGATTTTCCATCTTGTGGTTCTGACTGACTTTCCCAGATGTCTTTAGTCTGCATTAAATTGCATTAAGACTGTGTTTCTCATTATTGTTTCCTGAAATTCACTATGGGTCTGCAATGATCAAAACAATCTACCAACATGAATTATATTCTGAAGAAACAGGGAAAATAATCATTACAAATAGGGAAAACACATTCTTCAAAAGACTTAAGTTTACACCATATAAGAAATTGAGTAAATAAACAGTGAGAATGCCAACGTAAAGTCACAATCAATCATTGCAAAGGTAACAACATGTGATTTTTGGATCATCTGAGAGCATCACATCTATAGTGGCTTGTTTCCAGAGCCAACCAGAGAAAATATGTGGTCTCGAACCAATGCCACATGGTATAGAGGTTCTGAGGGCTGTTTGGTTGGTGATTTTTCTCTGGACCTCATAGTTGGGAGAAATTCCCTGAATGGTCTGCTCAGTCGAAAAGAAGAGACACACTTATCCTCCAAATGTGTTTTCTTTTCCTCCGACATTTGGGATGGGACAGTGTCCATTTAGCAACAGATATGGCACCCCATAGTATTGTTAATGATGTAATTTCGCCAGTGAAGGACTAGTATATTTCTTTGAATACAATAACTGTATGTTATGGTACTATAATTTTCATAAATATTTGAACCATATTCAAATTTGCTGTTGATGCCGTTCACTATGGTTCATATTGTTGGAAAGGATGCAACGTGATCCTTTATGAATTTAATATCTTCACTGTAAAGAGCGTCGAAGGTGTGCCTTGTCCATATGTGTTAAACTCTCTCTCGCTCTCTCTCTCTCTCTCCCTCTCTCTTTCTCTCTCTCTCTCTTTTTCTCTATATTTCTTACTCTGTTTCACTCTTTGTCTAAAATTGGGGTAAAAGATATTTGCCTATTTCTACCAATGCCCAATCGCGCGTGCGCGCGCACGCGTGCGCACACACACACACACACACACACACACACACACACACACACACACACACACACACACACTCTGACCCTGGCAGGCAGATAGGTATGGTCAGTCACAGATAGCAGGCCTGCTGCAAATAAAAGCACACATAGATATATTGAGAGAGAGACAGATACATAAGGGAAGTCTAAGGCAGGGATGATGATTGCACATTTAGAGAGACACATAAACACTCAGACTAGCACACATACAGTCAAATGCATAGGCACAACATACCTTCGCCTACCACACTCACCAGCATATTGTCTGTTGTGCTCTGCCAATGGTACTACTGCAGCAGGCAAGCAATTGTGGTCGACAGGATACAGAGACAGATGAGGTTACACATTGTGAGCAAATCAAGCTTGCCGTAATGTTGTCTATCAAAGGTGTTTGCCTTTCAAAGGGCTGTTATGATCACAGGGTGAGCTATATACAGCATTTATAACAGGCAGGAATAGTAAAAACAGAAGATGTGACTGAGAGAGTACATTTGGAAGAAGTACCACTGCACAACACGACATAGGGGCTCATTATGAGTTTGACGGTAAACAGTAAATGTGTCGGTATTGAAATTACTGTCACTTTTACCATGCCACCAAGAGGAGGAGGGGGAGATACCATGTAAGGTGAGCACCCAGGTCCAGGTCAGGCCCTCGCCCTGGACCTTAACTGACAACCAATCGAGCACCCTGTACTGTCTGCATACATGGAGAGGCACAGAGGGCAACAGACATAGATACTGGGTGAGTACTAGTGCCATCACACAAACTGATCTACCAGCAGCAGTGAAATGCAATGTGAAGGGGGGTGCATTATCAATCATAACTGAACAATGCATGCACTGTCAAGGATCTTTACATGCAGGACCTGCCCTCTCACCCCGCTCATGACAGTTACCAACCGGCCAGACGAGGACATGCTGGACAATGCAGTAGTATGTTGGTGATGCATAGTGTCCCAACAGGTAGCCAATAAACACACCCACAGGACTGCAGGAACCACAATGTAATTGAAAACATCCCTACACATTGAATATCACATTTCAACAGTGCAGAACGTTATTTCATGTACTCCATCAACCATGTATGTGAGGTCATTATGTAGGGAACACAGCCCCCAGACACCTGCACAATAACAAATAAGGACCAAATAAGGCATGCATGATAGCAACACACAGGCCCAACACAGCCAACATCCATTCTGCCATGCTAATCACATACCAAGATAGCAACCGGTGCTACCTGTGAGCTGTGTGCATGGTGGAACATGACAATGTAACATGACAATGCACATGTTCCCCCATAGCAAATGACTCTATATGCAAGTACTGTAATGGAAAATCATGTTAAACTAAAAATCTGGAAAATTGCATTCACAAAGTGTCCATCAACATGCCCTTGGAATAGCCAACACATTCACAATGTACTGTGCCTGACTTATGTGACCTTTGCCCTTACAGTTGACTCTGTATACCCCCAGTTACCCTGGCTAATGACACCTGTGCGCTTTCCACATATGCCACAGGAGGTGACCTACAATGAGGCACATGTCAGGACCAGGCTGTATATAGTGCATGTCTTTAGCCTGCTGAAGGGTTGTTTTCAGTGTCTACACCGGACCGGAGGGGCCTTAATGGACAGGCCAGAGAAGTTTAGTCAAATATTTTGTGTCTGTGCCATGCAGCACACCATCCTGCTCAGGTAAAATATCCCCCTGCCCTCTGATGAGGACATGCCACCCCCAGAAGACAAAGACCCACTACCAACAGGTGCAGTGCTGCCGGACACCCCTATTCTGCCATCACTAAAAGTAATCAGTGGTGTCGTAATATTCAATCAGGCTTTAATGCCAAACTCAATCTTCATTGTAATAAAATGACCGTGCTACAAGCTAAACTATTCAATCCCCATAGTTGCATCACTATTGAGGCCCCTGTCCCTACCCTATCAGACACCTCTATCCCTGTGTTCAATTATAAAGATATCTCAGAATCAGAGTTAGCCAATATTGTCCAACACCTCAAGCCACCCTCTTCCCTGATGACATTTGTCATCCTGCTTAAATTAAGGATGTATTCAGTTGTCTATCCCCTCTTGTCACTATACTGGTTAATTCATCTTTTACCAAATCTACGGTGCCTGCTTCTCTCAGCGATGTCTGGATCTCTCCAATTCTAAAAAAGGCTACTCTTGATCCTGCCTCTGTGGACAACTATCGGCCTAATACTAAAGTTACCTTTTTGTTAAATATTTTGGACAAAGTCGCATACAGTCAACTACAGCAACACATGAAAATAACAATCTATAGGGCTCATTACAGTCTGGTTTTCACGCATCACATGGCACTGAAACTGCTCTGGTTGACTTAAAAATAACCTGTGCCATATCGCTGACTCAGGACAGATTGCTCTCTTAATACTCCTAGGTCTCTCTGCAGCTTTTGATCTCGTCAATCACTCTTTGCTGCTGGAGAGACTAGGAACTATCGCAAACTGCTCCAATAATGCCTTATGTTGACTCTCCTCGTTTGTAAGTCCCAGATCTGCTTGTTTTGCCTCAGGGGGCTACAAATCTCCCATCCAATTGCTGTGATGTGGTGTCCCTCGGGGTGCATCTCTTTCTCCCACTCTCTTTAAGGTATACATGTGTCCTCATTTTGACATTCTCAACAGCATCGGCGATGTGGTGTCCCTCAGGGTGGATCTCTTTCTCCCTCTCTCTTTAAGGTATAAATGTGTCCTCATTTTGATCTTCTCAACAGCATTGGCATAAATTATACCAACTTCACCGATGACACTCAGGTGGTGATCAAAATGACTGGCAATTATGAGTTGGACCTCATTAAAATCATTTCTATCTATGCTACCATTGAGGACTGGATGACCAAAAATTCCCTTGACCTCAATGGCAAAAAACAAGATAACATGCTTGTTTGTACTGATCAACGTCTTGCCACACAGAATTCAAGATATTCAGCTTTTAACATTTCCGGATCTACAATTCAGACTAGCCCCTGGGTCAAGACCCTTGGGTTTTATTTAGATGCCAATCTCCACATGAACAAACATGTCAGCCAGTTGAACACCTCCTGCGCCTAGACAACACGCCTTCATCAGACAAATCAAACCGTTCTTATCCACCACCAATACTGCAGCCCTTGCCGGTGCCCTTTTCAATTCCAGACTTAAATATAGCAACTGCCTCTTGGCTGGTATGTCTCGTCCAATCTAGTTTCCTTAAAGGTGGTTCAGAATAATGCTGTTCGTACATTAAGTGCTATCTCCAGAAGGAGTAATGTCACTGAAGTTCATAACTCCCTGTGCTGGCTTCCTGTTAAGCACTGCATTGCATATAAAGCACTTTCCCTGACTCATAAGAGTCTCCCAGACAATGCCCCATCTTACTTGAAAGAAAGGATTAAGCTTTCTCCCTCATTTCGTGTTCTATGATCCAACAACTCCAATAATCTTACGCAGCCTCGTTACAAACTTGCCCCCTTTGGTGTCACTAGCTTTGACTCTGTTGCCCCACATTTCTGGAACTCTCTTTCTGTTTTTCTGCACACCTGCCCTGAGCTTTCATCCTTTAAAGAATCTCTTAAAACATTTCTATTTCATTCTTATGACTAGTGCCTATAAACCCCTGGGTCTCCCTGGTCTTCCCTTTGCTTTTATCTACTGAGCTCTCTTAATTGCTGCGCACTGAGGCCTATGAGCGAGTTGTGCCTTATAAGAAGTAAATAACATTAACATTAACATTAACAGTGAGAGGTGGTAGGGAAGGAATGGACATCTGGTATGGCAATAACTATCTTACAATTATTACTGATCACATCAATAATCGCATGCTACTCACCCTTGTGCATAGGCACATATAGAAGGAATCACATTCACATAAGAAATGTCCTAGGATTGCTTGAAGTTAATTTGTATTTCCCCAACAAAATACCCTTCCCACACCCGCATCCCCAACACAATACCCTCCCCAAACCCTCAACCCCAACTCAATACCATCCTCACACACTCATCCCTGACACTATACTCTCATCCCCAACAGAACGCCATTGTAGTCTTTGTGAAACATGTGTCGATTACCGCCTACTCTTGGAGCCCTTTGTTGTGGGAGTAGCAGCATGAGAGGTGTGGCGCGTTGGTGGCATGCTCGCCACTGATCCCTCAGTTTGCGTGGCTGAAAGGGAAGTTCCCAGTTCACTGGCTCAGACATGCTGAAGACTGGGGGTGAAGGCCCTGGAGATGTTCCCGTTGGTGGCTGACACTTGCACACACATGAGGGTGGTATTTGCTGTTTCTGCAGCAGCATGATGACATAGTCCTTCTAGGGCACTGGACACCCACCTGGAGGCATGGAGCATCACATCACGCATTGCCCATGCATCAGACAGTTGCCCCTCAGCCATGCACTCCTTCACATTCTGCTGCTGCCCCATCTGTGTGAGCCTCCCCAGATGTCATCACTGGCGTGTTGTGTCCCTGGCCTTGCTGAGGCATGGAGGTGTGTTCCCTGGCTGCCAGATTCCTACTCAAAAAGCACTGAATCATCATCTGGCTGTATTTCAGTGTCCTCCGTATGGTGCCAATGGAGGGCACGGCAAGAAGACAAGGAGGAGGGAGAAGACTGTATGGGCGATTGTTCAGACAGGGGGGATGTTCCCTGTGGCATCTCTCCCACAGGGGCAGCTGGAGAGGAGGAGCCAGGGGTCCCAGTGTCAGATGCTATTGTGACAGCATGTGTGGTGTTGGCATCCACTGCAGTGTCCTGTTCAACTGCCATGACTGTGGCAGGTGTGCCTTTGTTCCCAGATATGCAGCTATAGGGCCTTTGACTGGGGCATTCTGGAGGTCTCGTTCTGGGGAATGTACTATCTGGGTGTGGCATGGCTGGCTCTATTCCTTGCACTTGGTTGCCCCAGTGTTTGGACCCATTGGTTTCCTCCATGAGGACCGTGGTGTCTTGTGTGACTCTTGGGAGACAGTAAACAGTGAATCATTACCCTTGTTGGAAGGTTGTAGGGTGTGCTCTCATGCAGTGTATGCAATGTACAGTGGGGTCACAGTGACACACCATCTAGTGGTGGCCTATTTCTCGTGACAGGCAGTGTGATGGATTAGTGGCATCATGTTTAAGTGTGAAACTCAAGTGCTGGGTATGCGTGCCTTGCCTGGCCTGCATTGTCATGCACGTGATGGCTGTGCAAGGGAATCTTTGCCTATGTAGGTCTGGCACATTGTTTCACTCAGATCCTCTTCTCTTGCCACATGACGTATGCTCTGCGGGCCATCAGAGTGTTGGTGTTGTATTCAGTGGAAAGCACTTTTTGCATAGGCCTTCCTGCTTCTGCTTTGTTGCATTTCATGTGTCTTTTACCCAGACATCTACAGCTGCTACATGTAAGTCATATGTGCAGTGTGTGGCAGCTTTTCGGCAGATGCGTTCTTACATGGGTGTTGAACATACTGGCACGAGGTTGTGGGGATATACCTTGTGAATGCATGACTGTCAATTTTACTTGCTGTAACATGGTTTTTGGGTATGTCCTACATGAAGGGATCATACTTGTGAATGGGCCTTTTTGGGGGTTCAAGCTTATCATGCCCGTTGATGTACTGTACCAAGGTGTTTCATGGGTTGTTTGTGCATTGGCTGGCAGACTATAAGTGTGTCTGTTGCCATTCCTTGTAGTTGATGTCCATGTGGCCCATGATTCATTCATGTACTCACCCTCCAGGCCCGCCATTTGGAGAATGTTTTTCATCTGCTCCTACCATGGTTTTACCTGTGGTCCATGTGTCCCTATGGTGGTTGGAGATCCCTCGTAGGTCATTCTAGTGCTTCCTTATTTCATCACAGCCATTTCCCATGGCTGTCACCTTGTCCCTTATATCAGTCTATGTGGCATTTTGATCTGGGGGAACATCTTGCAGTGGTCTGGCCAATATAGCTCCTCTGCATGGATGATCACCTCCTCTGCAGTGAGCTCCCGCTCAGTGAATTTGGGTTTTCTTAGGTGCATTTCTGGCATCTCCCCTTTGCCTTTGCCTGAGGACATGTTTGGGGTGTGTTTTGGGCTTGGACGGCAATCTCTTAATGGTGATTTTGAGTGGATTTAGTTTTAAAAATGGCCACCGCTGTGCTACCTGTTCCGGTGATGATGCTATTTCCGCTGGCAGTGATATCACTGGCAGAATTAAGCACTGAATGTATGGTGTTAACAGTATTTCTGCTGAACATGGGCAGAATTACCATAGTGGATTCCATTTCGGCAGAGTTATGGTTATTTCCAATGGTGTGTGTGTGCTCCTGCCAAGTTTTAATACAGCGCTAATTCTGCCCGATACCACAGCAGTAATGGTAATTCCACGGTGGCAGAATTACTGCTGTAATACCGCCAAACTCGTAATGAGTCCCATAGTCTCCTATCACTTTCCACCTAGTCCCTTCTAAGTGCCAGATTATAGCAAGTAAGTGTATAAAGCCATAGGAAAAAGGAAAATCGGCTGACAAACGGTACAGCGTGGCAAAAATAGTTTGTGTTATGCGCACTTTGAAACATTGGCTCAGGGATACATTTCCACACTGCTTTGTGGGTGGTGTGTGTGTGTATTTGTGTGTGTGTGTGTGTGTTTGTGTGTATGTGTGTATGTACTCACCACAAATGTGTATCTTATTAAGCATCCACATGGTAAATGAATATGTATATAAATATGGTAGATTAATAGAAAGAACATGTGATGCGAAACATAATGTTTGTAAATGTATATTTGTATTTCCTTTCTGGCTTGTCGTGCGCTAACTACCCATTGAAGTAATTCCATAGTATATTACCAGTATTGAAAGTGAATTAACATTTTTTGTGAATCAGATCTACCCCAAACATTATTGTTCGATGGCCAAAATCTGCATGATTTGTGTGTGAATGTTGTCTCCCTCCTCTAGCAAACATTAATTTCGGGTGATTTTCAGGAGTCATGTCATTTCAAGATATTTTCCAGTCGAATTGAGTGAGCATTTTGCAGCTCAGTTCCAGTCAGCTTCAGAGAGGCTCAGTCGACTCAATCTTATTGAAACCATTTTTTATTTGTTTTAACGACTTGAGACAAGATTTCAGTCAAGCAGCCCCAGCGTAAATGACGTAGTAAAAACCTCTAGTGGAGGGGGGCCGGACATTGGTACAACAACATTTACAACAACTGAAATAATTCTCAGTTCAGGAGTGTGAGCAAGAAATCTGTACAACAAAAGATCAAGGCACCACCTTAAATTGGCAACACCTAAACCTATTGAATTGCTTCCTGCTGAAGGCTTACTCCCAACATTGCATGTATACCTGAGACTGAATAACGGACACACCCCGCTAGGGAATGAGACCAGGAGAGTAATTGCAAGGAAAACAGAATTTATATAAGATAAACGCAAGCAAAGAACTCTGCTGCCCGAATGCATTCTGCCAGACAATATACAGGCAGCACCTTATAAACCAAAATAACATCACGGGTGATGTAACGACATACAGTATGAAATAATAGTTTCAATTGGTCGGTCCACATGGCATAGCATGCCCTATAGGTGATGTCAGGTTACAATTGGCTGCTGCGTCCAAGTTGATAAAATGGCATGTGCGGCAGCTGGGCTCATCTCCGCGGTGAAGGCTGTGTCAATCAGAAGAGTTACATTGCTAACTAATCTTAGCTAAACAATAGACATTGGTTTAGAGAGGATGATGGTGGACATAAAATTCATTCCATGACCTTTCAGAGTCCATTGGCAGATATCTCTACATTCCGACCCTTGTGCTCAGGGGAGCATAAAACACAGTACTCCAGACTTCAGTGCATGTCCTGTGTGTTTTGATCTACCTGATGCCTCATGATAAGGATAGACATGTGTTAGGTTTAGGAAGGATATATTGGTGTCTGGGATTAGGACTATGGTGGGTGTCCCCATCTGGTCATTACCAGCGATCAGATGTGTATCTGTATCAAAGATCAGAGGAGCCTGTGTCTGGTGGACTGGTGCCTGGCAGTGTGGGGGTCGTGAGTGAATGGGCAGGTTTGTGGAGATGGATGGGCATAGAGCTCGGGCATGCTCCGGTCTCACACAGTGCAGTGAGCTCATCTGTCCTAGGATGATACTAAATGTTGCAACAATGAATGGCTGGGCTTCCGTGAGAACAGGGTTTGTGCGGAGCTGACAGGAGGCGGGGGTGGCCTGGGCTGTCTTTGGAAGGCACTTGGCAGAGGAGACAAAGTGTTTAGAGATCGTTTTTGGGCCAGGTAAAAGATGGCGTTCGATGTGTCACAAAATTGAGTCTTTAGGCATTAATGAAGGCTTGGCTATTCTTTTGTTTGCTGTTGTTAATTAGTGTGAATAAAATGCAGGAGAGTGGGGGGTGTCATCCCCCTTTACTGTATGCAAGATCTTATTCCACACAGGAATGGTGAGGGGTGGAAAAGACCACTTCTCCCTGAATATTACCCCCTTTCATTACTACTAAAGTAACAAATACCCTCCCCCAGTGCATCTGCGTTCCTCAGCCCTCTATACTGCTTCATCCCAGTCATCCACGCTCTACACACATTTCTCAGACTTTCCCCACATCGTGCATATTCTTCAGGAGTGCATGTCATGTAAATACAGTCCCCACCGCCATTTAGGCTGACCCACATCTCCTTATAATTTTTGAGATCTTTGTGTTGTTTGATAGTAGTGTGATAGTAGTTGTCTACTATATCCCCTGTATTATATATTGCCACCATGCAGTATTTGGGTTCATCGCTCTCACCAGTTTGTACTTGGACTTCCACAGTATCATATGGCATCTTGCCATTACTATTTTTGGAACCAATAGTCACCATCGTCATCGCACTACTAGGAATCACTTCTGCACAGCATAAAACCCCTAACTGGCACACACAGAAGATCAACAGGAGGAAGATGACGAGGGGGACCAGTAGTTTCATTGCAGTCCCAATCCCAAGGTGTTAGGGAGCATTATCAAAATTGGTAATTTCCCCTAGCTTTTGAGACCCCCAGCAACTTTTCTGGATTTCTAGGATTTTATTATTTTTTATTACCTGCGAAGAGTGTGAGCCTTTTATCCCACTCTTCCATGTATTTTTGATGTGTATTTTACTTTTGTGTTCTTTCTTTATGGAGTTTTAAATCAACTCCAAAGGCATCATCTTTTTCTGTGTGTCACACAGCACCTTTCAGACTTTCCAAGGTTTAAATACCTTCTCTGGGACTGACTTCTGTCTCCCAGAGCATGTACATTAAATTTGCCTTTACTAGTCCCTTTAAATTTACTGACCCAGCATGCACTATCTTCCCATAGAGTGCTGGAAGGGTTGCCTAGCTTCCCTTGAGTCAAACAGTCATGTACCAGTCAAATGTTAACCTTTCCTACTTTAAATGGCTGGTGGCAGTGGTTTAGATCAAACTACCATGATTTTTCCCGACCGCGAACAACGGTAGCTAAAAATCGGGTCAGGCATGTTTTCCAATATGGCTCCCCAGACCTATCTATAAAAACAGGTTCTGGTCAACTTTATTCGCCATTTCTTTTAGGAAAGATCCTTCTTGTGTTTGTCTCTGTGCACCAAACCAGGTTTGGTCCCTCTGTTTGTTGGCCTTTGGCGGGCTTCCGTGCTGAAGCCCTCCTCTGGCGGCTGAGTGTCTGGGGTGGACAGGTTGTGAGGAAGGTGCCCAAAACTCCCTGTGCTAAGTCTCCTGAATGTGTGATTGGCCAGCTGGCTGTCTGGCAATGACAGCCACCTTGCTGTATGAATGACAGCCAGGCTAGAATGAATGGGGGAAACTGTTTAAAAGCAGGTCTCTGGAACTTGGCATTAAAAGAATCGAAGACAAGCTGAAGGAAGAGGACTGCTGCAACTCCTGGATGACCAGTGAAGCCCTGCTGCAGGTCCGAATTGCCTGAAACTATCGACAGAGAAGCTCTTCAAGGTTAACTGCTTCCCTTGAGTTTGGTGGGAACAACAAACTGGCAAGCCACCTGGGCACTGTCCCCATCTGGTGGAATTTTCATCAGAGTGCTAATGAAAACCGGATAGCCAGAGGGAAGGAAACCAGCTCGTGGACTTTAAGGCACTCATACCTTAAACCAACATCTTTATACAGCTTTTGGCCTCATACCTGGGCAGTGCAACTTCCCAACGTCCTCCTTCTTGTCCCCACGACTGAAGCTCAGCAACAGCGAGATCTGCTCGAACTGCCAGGAACAAGTGCCTCAGCTACAGCTCTTCTTCACGTGCAATCACGTGTGAAAGTGCCCCATTGTCAGCATCTGAGGAAGGCACAAATGTGCAACATGCACCCCTGATTTTTCAACAAACACCGCCCTCCATAGCTGTGAGGAGTTTGAGAACATAGTGGTTTTGCATTGTCATTAGTTTCAGTGCTCTATTGTCTACCTTGATGACGTTCAACCCCTCCTCAGTGTCATTTGCTAGTTGAATCAGCTCCCAGAGGACGATCTGGAGCTATTTGGCATTGGCTCATGCTTGGACGCTGGGAATCGGAGGTACAAAAAATGTCTCTGCTGAGCTGAAAAGTTTATATTCATCAGGGATCTGAGCCAGGGGGTCAGAAGAGTCCTTAGAGAGGTAGTTAGAGGCTCTCCTTTGTGTGACACTTTTTCCTGCAGCTTGTCTTCTGACAGTAGGGGCCTCATTCCGAGATTGGAGGTAGCCATGGTGCTATTTGCACCATGGCTGCCTCCACTAACCGGTCTGGCACCGGTCTTTTTCAATGGGGACTTACCAGTGCAGTCCGACCCTGGCGGGACCGGTAAGTCCCCATTGAACAAACCATTCCCCATTCCCATTCCCATTTGAGCCCCCAAAGGGCTCAATGGGAATGGGGAGGGCGCTAATAACGGGCTCACTACTTGCAAGCCACTTATTAGCGCCCTGGTCCCTTAGCGGAACCCGTAAGGGACGTGTGGTCGGACCACACGTTCCTTACGGTCCTGACCATGGGACCTTTGAATAGGGTGGTAAGGGATTACCGGCACCGTTCTCGTTACCGGTGCCCGGTATCCCTTACCGCCCACCTTGTAATGACCCCCTAGGTCAAATATGGGGGTGCTTTGTTTGTTGACTAGGAGGAAAAATGGTTCCTTTACATCAGCAGGCACTACCACCATGTGCAATTGGTAGCACCCATTGCATCAATTCCACCCATGCCAATCATAAAAAGAGTGCATCAGTGCAACACACACAAATGTCATATGAGTGTCTTGCAAACTCACAAACAAGTCTGCAAGATGACTGACTGCATGTCATTCTATTTCCGACAGGAGCACAGTCCACGGACAGTAATGAGGCAGGACCCTCCACTGCAGGTTCATCAGCTGCCACCACCCATGTGCAGGCCAGACCCTTGCCAGGGGTAGCAGGCAGCAGAGCAAGGCTACCGGGCAACCACCATCAACACATCCTCCACCACCACCCAGGCGACAGTGGAAACTCCATCTACCATTGAGGAAGATACCATCCCCATGGTGATGTACAATGACCCTTCCACCATACAGGCAGGTGACAGAGCTGTCACCAAAGCCAACACTGTCATGCCATGACCAACACGTTTTGTGGCACACACCAAAGCTGTCTCAACAGTCGTGCACATTCATCAGGGATTGAGCATGCCATCATCTCCACCACATGCAGCACAACCACTGGTACATCATGGTAGGGCCCTTTACCTACCACCGATGAGGATGAGTGGGAGGAGGAGAAGCACAACCTGGCTGATGTGTCTCCATACTTCACGCCAGAGCCAGGCAGCCCACCACCTCTGCTTGTGACTAACATGATAGCAGTACATGTGAGGCGGAAAGCCATTGAGCAATGTCAGGCATCTGTGGAGGCACATGAGGGCCAGCAGCTGCATGGAATTCAGACCATGGGCCTCATTACACGGATGGCGGTAAGGATTTACCGGTACCGGTAAAATACCGGTACCGGTAAATCCTTACCGCCTTACTACGAGGTCCCTTTGTGGGTTGGGGGATTTAACGCCTGCTTTTTGCAGGCGTTAAAATCCAATCTGCAAAGGGACCTCGGAGCTAATTACGGCACCGCAAATTTGCGGCGCCGTAATTAGCGCCTTCCCCATTCCCATAGAGCCCTATGGGGCAGAAATGGGAATGGGGAAGGGCAATGGGGGAAGGGGAATTTACCGCCCCTCCAACCTTGGAATGGGGCGGTAAATCCCCTTTCCACCAAGGCGGTGCCGGTATTTTACCGGCATGAGCCATGGCGAGCGCCATGGCTCACCGCCTACCGTGTAATGAGGCCCCATGTGTGTGTATTTGGGGTGCTCATCTGGTAGGTAATGTCAAAACATCAAAGTTATCCAAAGAGGAGTGTACACCAAGCAAGAAATAACACTGTTTATTGCATGTTCAGACACAGCTTGGAGGCTTCACTCAGCACAGTGGAACAGAACTAATAGAAGAGAGCTGTCACTGCCGCCTACCGCAGATGGACTTTTTTATAGAGTTAAAATGTATTAGCATAAACAAGGTTAGCAACATTGTTTGATCAACCTACAAAGCTTATTAGCTAGACTACATTAGTCTCCTACTGCTATCAAACATGGTTGGAGCAAGTCCTCTTGAACCCCTATGCCCAAGACCACCTTCAGTGACATCACAAACTTTCCCAAACCACCCAATAATGATGAACATTGCATGACGTGGTTGTGCTGACCACCAGAACTTTATTTGTCTGCCTGTAGCCAGTTTACATGAGAAATACAATGTGACCTGGCTTTGGCAATGAAGAGACATTCACACGGCATCTAACCAATGAAGTGTCCTGTGAGAATCAGCAAGGGCACAAAACCCTGTTGCACCCTCAGGTCATCGAAACACTCCACCTAATTGCAGCCCTCCTGACTCACTCCCTCGCCCCACAGCCTTCTTCCCAGGCCCATCTGCCAAAGGACGATTTGAAACTGCTAACCCCACCATGATGCTCTTCTTTTTACCAGTGTATATTAACTAGGGATCTGCCTTTCCCAGCGAGTACCCAGGAGCCTGGCTCCCTAACCATCGAAAGTATTGGCTGGACCCTTCTCCCAGCGACTACAGTCAGGAATGGTCAGTTTCCAACATTTCTATATCACGCTGCTAGTGCTCAGTGCTTGAGAAATGCATGTTTGCCCTGAAATACAGAATACAGCTTCCATCAGTGGGAAAATTCAAGTAGCTTACTTAACTGTGGCCTGCAGCCTATGTTTCATTATGCAACTACAGGCAGGCTGCAGACCAATTGCACCACTCCCTAAAGATAATGGGCCTCATTACAACTCTGGCGGTAGATGTGCTGGTAAAACCGGCAGGCTACCGCCGGAGTTGTGATTTTTTCTGGCACCTAGCTCCACGGAAACACTGGGGGATTATGACCCCGGTGTTCCTGGAAGTCAGGCGCCAGAAAAATGTAAATCCCCATTCCCATTGAGCCCCATAGGACTTAATGGGAATGGGGATGAGGGAAGCACTGACACTGTTAATAACCGTGCCTGTGCTTCCCAGAAAGTCTGCGGGCTGGTGCCGTTCTGACCGCCAGTTCTGGCGGTTGAGACAGCTGCCACCCGCTGACCCGGAGTGTGCCGGTCCGGTAACAATGGTGCTGTTATGCTTACCGGCACAGTTGTTACCGGACCGGCATGCTCGTAATGAGGCACAATGAGCCTCATTACAAGTTTGGAGGTAGCCATGCCGTTTTTACCGGGTCCGGTTCCCGAAAAATGGGAATTACTGGGCCATTCTGACCTTTGTAATTCCCATTAGAGGGACTTGGACCCGGCACGTCCCCATTCCCATTTGAGCCCCCATAGGGCTCAATGGGAATGGGCAGGATGGTAACAACGGTCCCACTAATAATGCTAGCGGGTCCACTCCGCACGTCTGTTCTGACCAGGCATCCAGAGCAGCTCCCGTGAGCAGACTCATAATGTTGCGGCGAGGTAACAATGGCGCCGGCAGCACTACCGGCACCATTGTTGCCTTACCACAACACTTATAATGAGACCCAATGTATTTGTTCTATATACGTTTTCAGTAAATTCTGACAAGTTCCAATTTTGGCATATATTCTTTAGTGGTTTTATATGCCAACACGTGTTTCAACCTCCTACTGAGGTCCTCCTCAAGACTTCAATACCAATCCCATATTCACATAGTGATGCAATGTTATACCATACACACATTAAATACATTGAAATTCCATGAATGACATACATGTACATTTGTATAACAATGATTACAAGACCCCCTAAACAAAACAAGAAATGATGACAATAAGAACAAACAGTCGGTCCACAAATGGTTTGGAGTAATAAGGTCAGAAAGAAAACATACATTGTAATGAGTTACTAGTCATCAAAGTTGACAGTTGACATATTAGTCTAACCTTAGGGTCCCATTGTCACACCATTGCTTCCCTGTACCTAATTGCCAATCTACAAACGTATTCAAGTATTTACCACCACCAAAACACACCTACTTGGATCTGTGCATCCTGTGCTCCCATAAACACCAATAACTGTGGATATCAACTACCTGAATCAACTATTTTACCACATGCAACCTTACAATATTTCAAGCTATCCATAGTTACAAAGTTACCATTTTCTATAGTACTGTAACATCAAAATCGTTGCTCAATTCTAATGGTGAATCTTCACATACGTAATTCTTTGACTGTTTCCAACCTTTCTATTCACTCTGTAAAAATGGTAACCAACTCCATGAGCCTCCCATGTACAATACTCTATCATGTAAAACAACCCCTTTGTTGTACCACATTACCTGATTGGCTGTAGTAGACTGTATACCTTCCCGGTATCCCAATGTTAAATTCAGCAACACACTGGGCCTCATTAGGACCCAGGCGGTAAGGGGTTTACGGCGGCGTAAACAGCGCCGACCCTTACCGCCTGATTCCGAGGTCCCTTAGCGCAATGGAGGTTTTAACACCTGCTTTTAGCAGGTGTTAAAATCCATGGGGCTAAGGGACCTTGTTGTTAATTACGCCACCGTAATTTATGGTGGCGTAATTAACGCCTTCCCCACTCCCATTATGCCCTACGGGGCAAAAATGGGAATGGGGAAGGGTAAATGGGTTAATGGGGACTTACCGCCCCACTCACCTCGGAATGGGGCGGTAAGTCCGCCAACCACCATGGCGTAAACATAGTTTACGCCATGGTGGTAAAGGTACGACCCAGGCGGTAACTTACTGCCTGGGTCGTAATGAGGCCCACTGTCAATCTCAGGGTTAAGTTTCCTCATTCCACTGTTTTAGTAATCTTCCAGTTAGCAAAGGAAAAAAAAAACACAGCACCAATCTATAATCAGTACCCACATAAGCATATTAGAATGCTCCATCTCTAGGGGTCTTGGTTGGGTATGGGATAACTGATGATGCACAGACCTCCATCCTTCCACTGATGGGTATTACTGCCACTCATGTCCAAGTGTATGCATGCCATGTTGCACTGCCTGATATGCTTGGCCATGACTACACATGTTAGCAAATGCCATTCATCTGTGACATACAGCTCACAGTGTGCCCAGTCATAATGTGTGATGGATGTGTGTCCAGCTATTTTGTGTCAGAATGCATTGTAATGCACATTTGCATGATTGTCAGGGTACTCATGGCTCGCAATGTTGTCTTTCAATGTGCAGGGGATGATGCAGAAGAGGAGGATGAAGAGTAGGAGGTTGTAAGGCAGACCGCCAGTGGATGCCAGGTCATCATACAACATGAAAATCCACAGGGGTTACAGGCAATCACAGTCATGTTTCTGACTATTTAGTCTTTGCAAGCAACTATGATGAACCAGGTGTGGAGGAAATGTTTAGGGACATGGAAGGTGCTGCAATGGGCTTTGAGTCATGGGTCCAGTCAGTGGTAAGCCATACGTCCCCTGTGGTTATGGCTGAAAGATCGCCCTCACCTGAGTTGAGATCCAAAATCAGCGACCTATGTCCAACAGAGGGTTCTAGACCTGCAGCCAAGAAGATGGGTGCCACAATGACAGGCCTTGACCCCAGCATACCACTGCAATCGGCCCACACATGTGGTGGATGTGTGTATGCCAGTGAGGCAGAGTGGGGAGTAGCAGATGCTTTGTGCAGCCATCCGGTATGGTGACATCTTGTATGAGATTGCTGGGGACATGCATTGCCTGGCCTACAACATCTCCACACCAGCTGCATTATCTGGCCTCTCCGAGACATCACATCAGCAGCAACTGTCGGAAGCCTGGTGAAGAAACTGCATGCTGAGATGCGGTCCTCAAGGCTCTCCCACAAACTGGGCATTCAGGCCAATATCAGGCCTATATCAAAGGCTGACGGGCTGATCTGAAGTCATAGAGAAGCCCTGAAGCAGGAGGTGTTGGCATATAGAGAAACCAATCACCATGAGACGGAGAGCTTGAGGGCTTCACTGCATGAACTTTCATCTACAAGGGCCCTGCTCCACAGGGCGATAGACAGCTTGAGGCAGATGATATCCTAGCAAATTTATGTGACATGAGTGAGCACACATGTTGACTTTGTAGCCCCTCAGGAGAAAGTTAATTGGAATCTCTCTGCCATTGGGATGCTGGTGCATGTATATGTTTCATGGGTGGCCCTAGCCAAGAAATACCAGGCTTTGGCACTGCATGCACAGGATGCACCGCCACCCCTGCCACCACCTGAGGATCCACCCTAGGAAGGCATTACCAATCCACCATTGCCATCTTAACCACCTGTGCCCTGATGTCCATGAGCCCACGCAAGGGTGTTTTTATTTGTGTTGTTGTTGTTGGCTTTTCTCAATGCTCTCATGTGGACATGGACACAGACCCTCCTCCAACCCTCTTCCAGGTCAGGCATTGTATTTCCCCGGATCTTAGATGGACCTTTTTCTTTTTTTTCCAGCCTATCCGGATGGGACACATTTATTTATTATGTTGTGCACCCATTTTCAGGATGGGCAGATTTTGTTATTTTTTTTTTCATTTGAACCTTGAGATATTGCATTGTGGTACCTGTAGTCCTGTGTGAGTGCCTGGCCTGATGGAGATATATGACTTGGCCATTTTATACAGCATCATGTGTCATGTCATAGTCCATGGGTTGTAGTCTGTAATGTGTGTTCTGTGTTGGCTGATCATTCATGTACATGGCCTTGACAGTTCAAGCTATTTCCTTGTGTGCCCCCCATTATCATGCCAATTGTACAGCAAGGTTGCTGTTATGGAACTTGTACTCAACCACCATCCAGGTCTATTGACCTCTGTGCCTCTCCATGAACCTGGCAGCATGCTGTTCCACAGGACCATGACATCATGGGTAAATCCTGGGTAGTGGGCACAGCAGTGCGTGATGGTTGGGGTGAGGTCCCAGGTGGCCTGGACATTGAGGAAGTGGGACTGCTAGCAGTTGAGGTACACCTCCTCTGATGCCTGGGCTGCCACCAGCTCCACATGGGTGATATCCAGGTATGCCAGTAAATCAGGCATGTGTGCCATGGCATAGAATTTAGCTTTCGTGGCATTCTCCTGTGCCAGTGTTTTGGGGGTGCGATTAATCATAACCCATGGTGCAGGAGTGCTTACAGCACCTGACCAAGCACATTGGTAAAGGCTGACTGCTAGATGCCAGGCAGCGTGCCCACAGTATGCTGCAACATGCCTGTCGCCTGGAAGTGCAGGGCCGACACCAGCTTCACCAGCAGTGGAATGGCAGTGCTGAGGTTGATCCTGCTTTCGATGTCCCCCTGAATCAGGGTCATCAGATTGGTATTAGTCTCCCTGTTGAGATGATACAGGTGTTTATCTGGACATCTGTTAGGGTCCAGGGTGAGGCCCTGACCCGGGGCATAGACACTCTTCTTGCTTGGCATCTCCTCCATGCCATCCACCTCCTCCTCCTCTCCTCTGCTGCATGCTTATTCTGATGTTCATCCTGCTCCTGCAGGTCAATGTTCAGCTGCACCAGCTGTATGTTCAACCTGGCACAGACCAGTGGCAGCATGGTTATGTTATGTTAATTGTTTTTTATGAGCGCATGCTCGTCGTAGCATCCTGGTGCTAAGAAAGGACCGGAGGGAATGGAAAGTTAGAACAGATACCCTAGGAAGAATCTAGAACAGATAGGTTTTTAACAGCCGGCGAAGGATCAAGAGTTTGTCAGTAGCCTTCAGCTGCACTGGCAGTGAGTTCCACAATTTGGCGTCCGCCACTGAAAAGGAGAAGCCCCCCCACATGCTCAAACTGATAACGGAGAACCACCAGAAGGCAAGAGCTCTTTGACCGCAAATCCCGGGCAGGTGTATAGATTTGAAACTTATCTTGAAGATATTTGGCGCCTGAGCCATACAAAGCCTGGTGTACAATCGCAGGTGGCTCCCACTTGGCTTTCCATAGACAGTGTGGCTGAGAAAAAAAATCCCAAATTCTTGACCTCCACCGCAGGGGAGGGACATAATCCCAGTTTGATAGGCCAAAAGACTGAGGACCAAGTCGGTGCAGCAGCCGGGGCGACTGTCCGAGGGACGTGTGTGGGGTACACCACAAGGACTTCGGGCTTGTCCCCATTCAGTTTCAGCCAATTACTGCCCATCCACCCATTCACGGCCAGAAAAGAGGGCACGGTCGGCCAAAAAGGAGGCAAACCATGCTAGCATCTGGCCCGATTGGCCAGCTGTTACTAACCTATCCAGTAGTACCTGGTGGTCTACTGTATCGAACACCACCGAAAGGTCTAATAAAATAATGGCTCCTGTTCTTCCTCTGTCGGCCAGCAGCCGGAGGTCATCATGCACTGAGACTAGGATGCTTTCCTTCTCTCGACCTGGCAGAAACCCAGAATTAAATGAATTCAAGAAGGAGGAGCGTTCTAGGAATGAAGTAAGCAGTGGTGAGATTAAATATTCCATCACTTTCATAAAGAAAGGGATCAAGGAGATGGCGTGGAAGTTCGCTCGTACAGAAGGATCCAGTGAAGGCTTCTTTAGAAGCGGGATGACGGTGGCGTGTTTCAATTCCGGCAAAACAATTCCGTATTGACAAGAGTCGTTAACTGCTTCCATCAACCATCTAGAGATGTGAGGAGGAATCTCTTTCATGATATTTAATAGGGTTAGCATCCGACACTGAGGCAGACTTTAATTTAGCGATCGCTAGTTCCACTTCCTGAACTGAGAAAGTAGGAAATATTGACCAGCCAAGGTCCGAAGGACAAGAGGAAGGAAGCTGCTCAGGGCGGGAAAAGCGGCCAAGCGAATTTGTTCCTGTATCAGTTTTACTTTATTAATTTTATTAATACAAAAATGCTGCTAGATCATTGCAAAGATTTTGGAACTGATGAACTTGTGTTGCAGTATCCGGGGAGAAAAAATAGACCGGACCACTGAGAATAACTCACCCGGTTGATTCAGTGCACTTTCATCCTTATTTGTATAATAAGCCTTTTTAGCCATCTGAATGGATAGATGATAAGAATTGCAAGTCGAAGCAAAAAGTGATCTTGCTTCAGCAGAATACGTTTTCTGCCATATAGACTCAGCCAGCCGTGTTTTTGCCAAAAGGGCCTTAAATTCATCTGTGAACCAGGGCTGGGAAGGCCAGATTCTCAATTTATATAAAGTGAGAGGTGCTAGCGTGTCTGACTCCCTAGTATAAATTCTCGAAAGAGTAGAAAAGTTTATTTCACCAGCCACTTGGCATTGTGCCTGGATGTTAGGAATAACATCCATATTACAGATTTTTAACCAATTGTGAAAATGCTGGTGTTTAGCGTGCGCCTCTGGCAGAGTGGTGGGCGTCTGTTGTTTGGTGGTGTTGGGATGTGTGTTTGGGGTGGGTGTGGCCATTGTGTGCCCTTCCTGGGTGCATATGGTGCACCTTTGACCTGTTTTCACTCACCTGTATGCATTTCTCCTCCATGATTTTTCTGGAATTACCAGCACTGTTTGGTAGTGTTCCTGCCATATTCCAGACTCATGATACACCTTTAATACTGTTTTACTGGTAATTCCATCGCCATTTTCACCATTTTCAGATATACCGTTGATGGTAATACCGGCACAGGAATTACCGGCAATGGTACTACCAGTGATGGTGTTACCAGCAATCGTGTTACCAGTGATTTTGTAATACACTGGTATGGTAAAAGTGGTGGTAGCCGGTATTATTGCCACTTTTTCAGTATACCAGCTAACTCGTAATGAGACCTGATTTGCTAAATGCTGTTTGCACATCCCCTTTCCTTTCTCTATTTACTCCAATGCAATGTTTCAGATTATAGGTGTTGCTCAAGTGCCACATAATAGCCAAAACAATAAGGACACGATGCTGCAGCCCTGAATCTACAGCTACAACAGGAATATTTTAGTTTATGGAGAGCACTGAAATCCATGCCCTTACATAAACTCTTCTCACGTTAGAAAGCCCTCATTAGTGACTGTTGGAGTATGGAATTAAACTATGGGCCTCATTACAAGTGTTCCAGTCCAGTGTAGGGGATGGTAGGTCAATAGGACCCCCCCTCCCACTGCATATCCCACCCTGGTGAAGACTCATGACTCATCGGCAGCCCACCGGCCCCCGGGCCCAGGCGGCAGGGAGGCTGCAGACCGACACGCGAGGCTGCACCACCACGTTATGTGGCAGAGCACAGACGCCATCTTGTATTAAGCCATCTCCATCTTGCTAGAAATGTGCAGATCTAACCCAAGGCAGAGCAAACATGCACACTGAAAGCTGCAGAGTGACCCCCACTCGACCGCGCTCACAGAGGCCCACACTTCCCCCACCTCCCACTGCATGGCAGATCCGCTGAGGACTCGTTCTCACAAGCCACCAGACGCGAGCAAACAACAAAATAAAACGCTGTAGCTGTTAACCTTCCGCAGTACATCATTGCCCCAGCCATGAACGGGAACATTAGGAAGTAACTGAGACCAGCCCAAACCCTGCAGGCCCTGACCCTGCACCAAGCCCCCAACGATAGACGGCGTGGCGCCTCACACCCATACCTACCCCGAAAACCCATGCAATGTGTAGAAACCATTTATGTAATGTGTGCTTGAGACTAACGTTCGCTGCTAATGTAAAGGAGAATGGGTAAAGAGAAAATATGCAACCGATATTGTTTATAATGTAGAGATGTACAAAGACTGGCTAGCTGATAACAATGTGTAATAACATGTGTTGCTCTCTTTATACACACACCTGCCTAACAATACCTCATGTTCGTATGTCAACTGTAGATGTGAAATGCTGCGCTAATGGGTATGATCCTCAGCTAGTATTCCTTTTAATGCAAATACATATGAGTCCTTTTAGAAACCCCATGTGTTGTTAGTCGCCCCTCACCCACAGGACAGTAAACCGCCTTGTGCAAGATGCCGTGCACAGAGCTGCAAGGCCATTTCCCCCTCCTCCTGCCCAGGCCCTCTAGAGATAGTTGGTGTTCAAACAGCACAGCTTTGCCTCCCCTCCTGACCCTGCTGGACCCATTTCAAGCATCTGCCTCCCCCATGTCAGAGGCCGCCACAGCCTGACTCCATGACTTATGAGCTACCTGGTCCTAAATTCCACCGCCTTTCAGGCACCAGTCACATCCCCCCCACGGGCTAGTGGTACCTCCATCGACCCCAAGTTATTGACCCTGAAAAGGGGGGCACCCACACGTGTACCAACAGATCGTAATACCATCCCTCACCCAAACTGCCAAAGCAGGGTGGTCAAGTGACGCCTCCCATGCCCCTGACTATGCACATGAGACCGAATTGTTCGAACCTAAGGTATCCTCCAAACTGATGAATTGAGACACTCCAGATCGCATATCAATGTTCCTGTCCACATACTGATCTAAGGTCAGCACTTACAAGAATTGCGAACCAACGGGAAGCATAACGTGTGACGAATGAGTGGGAATGTGTGGCTAAAAGGGCAAATGTTTGTTTAGTTATCAATCGTCGTTACAAGGCATGTCCGGCCCGGCACTCAACCCTGATGAGCCCAGCTGACCTCCCACCCCACGTGGCACAGCACCAACATCCGCTAATCCTGGAGAAGCAACTTTATACAATGTATACCACCTAGCCATCACCACCCAATCCCTAAGACTATGTGCCCCCCAATAGCTTGTGTCATGCGTGATGTAGTTCTGTAATAAGTAGGACTGTCTTTGCGATTGTCAGACAGAGCGCTCTCGGAGTTTGCAGAGTCCTTTGCATGCCCTATATTGATCTATATAAAACTCTTTTGATCTCACCCACACTTGGTCCTGGCCTCATTTCCCTTCTGGAGTGTGTCCTTTACTGCCTCCCAATAAGGGGGGTGCGTTTCTGGGGACACTCACATTCACCAGTAACAACAGTTTCAGTAAGCCTACCGACACCGTTGTTACCGGACCGGCACAGTATGAGGCTGCGGGCGGGTGCCATCCCTCCCGCCAGGTCAGACCTGATGGGCGAGACGGCACCCGCTCGCAGACTTTCCGAGAAGCAACAGCACCGTTATTAACGGGGCCGGTGCTTCCCTCATCCCCATTCCCATTGAAATTCGAATGTGGATTTACATGTTTCCGGTGCCTGACTTCTAGGAACACCGGGGAGCCTGGTGCCGGAAAAATGCATGAGTCCGGCAGCAGCCTGCCGATTCTCCCGGCAAGGCTACCGCCGGACTCATAATGATGCCACACAATATGAACATTGAGTTATTTCCCTCTCACTTCCAGTCATTTCCATCAGTTGCAAAATGTCATCAAAATCTTAGAGGAAGCGTAAGTCACATCACACGACCCCTGACTCTTCAATGCCATTTCAAGAAGCGGCATCAAAAAATATTTTCATCCAAAAATGGGACATTGAACACGGCCTTTATCGAAAACCCTAAGCTGAAGCAAGTAGTGATACAAAACAGTCACAAACAACATACTACTGAAACTAAAACAATGAAGGCACGTTAGCTTTTGGTAGCAAAGTAAGCAAAGTAGTGAGATCACCTGAGCAACTAGTGTAACATTGCATGACACTGATGCTTTCTGTTTCTGAACCCTGAAGCAACCAAGCAACTGATGTGCGGTATGAGGTGTCATCATCAGTTATCCCATACCCAACCCAAATAAATAAAACATATTGTTTTAATGCAAACGTAGCAGCTATCAAAAGCACTGCATTTATATAAAAAATGCAAAAACGTATGAATATATGTATACTTTTGGAGTCACTCTAAGGTCACTGACATCGCAGCCTTGGTTTCCAGAGACCCAGGATCTGCCCAGAGAATCTCATTTCCAAATGGCATAGGAAGTGCGAGGGATACAAATGCTGTATCTGGCTGGAAGACAACATGTAACCGAAGGCCCAGTAATCGTATTTTGTCTCATAAAAAGCCGGATCCTCTTGAAAGGCTTCCTTATTCTACAGGTCACAAATTAAATGAAAGCCCTGGATGCCAGGCTCATGACACAGCTGAGTCGTCTTCGTTTTTAATCTGTTTTGCTCCTGAAAAAAAAATATATCATTTCCATTGGACGTTGTCAATAAGACTGTTTTCTGTCTAACCATGTAGAGTTCTTTCATCGTCAGCCCTTCCTCTGGTTGACTCTTATTCTCTTTCAAAAATGATTATGCATTCAGTGTGTGGGAGGATACACCGACATTAACAAGACCAACTTGTTTTCTTACCACACTTCCCATATTCAAAGTAATTTCAGTCGCAACACTCTGGCTTTCCAGCAGTGCTTATGTATTGTATAGACGAGAAGGTGTATGAATTGGTCTAATATGATGAACAGCAGAGCTACGTGGCCTCAACACTTGGGTGCCTCAACCCATACCTCCAAACTGGCCCTATATTTTGAGTGATACCTTCGCCCAGTTCAGGCTGTTGGATTAGTAGAACCATGCATGCTGTTCGCTTAGGGCCATAATTCCAAGTGAACAATTAGCAACAACACTACAGTCCATAGCATGTAAACTGCTGTGGGGTGAAAGAACAGGACTGAAAAAAGGACCTCCCAGAGGACATGGGGCCAGTTGGATGCACTTTCTAAACTGAGAAATGTGCATGTATTTAATCTGGATCTACCAGTTTACCACTGCAGCAGAAATGTGTTCACAAAAGTGGCATGAAAGCTTCTCCGTTCATCAGGCGCAAGGAACTATTTAAATAAAGAGTGCCACTATTTCTTTTAGCTCGCTCCGAAGATGTGAAAGGAAATTTGCTTTTGAAATTGCACCAATGTATTCATTTGCTGCTATATTAAGTAAAGTAGAAGCTTTCATTTTGATAGTCCCAGGGCCAACATTGCAGGGAAAGGAAATTAGGAGAGATTAAAGTGGTTAATGGACAGCTGAGAAGGAGATATGCCTTATCTTTATCTCGTTTGAAAGAAAATTACATTCTGCTGAGTGGCGGAGAAAGGGGGTGGATGTTCAAGGGTTTCGGTTCAGTCATGCTGTGCGTTCTACTGAACAGAGAGAGTTAACGTCGATGGCTGGTTGCTGCTTGGCCATGGTATTACTGAGGTGCACCGACATAGACGACCTGAACACCTTGGTACACATACTGGCGACTGAAAAACAGGAAGCATCTACATTATGTATTACTAGAACAATGAAAAATGCGTCATCTTGAACCACTTCACACACCACACATGGATGGCTAAAGCAGTCGAAATATTCGGAGTTTTACACCGCTCATGATACATCAGTTAATACAGCAAGCTGACTGGTGGTGTAGAAGCCCGTGAAACGGTAGAGACAGACTTTACATACATATTTAGTATTTAATGAAATATCCAGAGAGGGTGGTTTAGGATCCGTAATGTCGAGAGGGTCACTCTAATACTAGCAAAGTGCTGGAAGGCCCCATCACAAGAACAGAGAACAAGGTAGTTGACCCCTAAACCCTGCATATGCTCACATGTAAATTGGATTGCAAATGAGCTCCGATTAAGAGTTAGGCATTTTACAATCTTCCCAATCTGCAACTCATGGACAGACCTGACCCGCATGCTGCTTGGGGCATTGCACATTGTTTTTGATTTTCTCTTGACCTACTCTCCTATTCAATTGATCTTATCCCCCCCCCCTTCTTGCCCATCATCTTACTTTTACATGCTCTATATTTTCAAACGAATGTCATGCTTTTTAAAACCTGATATTGCACCTTTGCTAAAGAAAACAGTAACCCGGCTGTACATATGGAAGAGTTTCATGTGATTAGACGGGGATGTAATAATATCAATAGCCATGCAATCACAAATCACAATGCAAATAACCTCTGGTCGTTTTTAAACTATGTATTTTTATAGAACTCCTTGATGAGCATGTTATCAATCTCTGAATGATGAATTATTGAGTCACCGTTTTTTGCATTCAAACCTGTGACATTCCTACGATGTTGTGCAAAATTCAAAAGTGCAAAGTGCAAAAGGTGACGTCTTCGCCTCATATCATATCTATTAATTATCAATAGTAGCAAAACTGTTTCATACAAATTATTGCTAGGCAGTACCCAAATATGCATGATATTGTTAACATGCAATTTTGAAGACAAAGGGTTCGATTCATAGAAAAAGTGCATAAATCCAGCAAAGTCCCCAGCGCCGAAAACGACTCTGGATGTCCCTACGTGCAAAGTTTCATATACGTGCTCCACGTATTCATGAAATCCAAAGCGCAAAGCAATGCAACCCGCAAAGAAAACCAAGCTGTGCTAAGAACACCCACAACACGGCCAACACAAATCAAAATGATAGCCAAAGACCAACCTTTGTGCAAACCTGCACATCCACCTCTGACCCACCATCCAGCACTACAGCGACACTGCATACGTCCTCATAAATCAAGGCAGCACCCCTGTGAATCTGCGCGATGTTCCCCTTCAGTAACGGCTGCACCCTAGCGAAACTGCACAAGGTCCTCCTAAGTAATGGCTGCACCCCTTGCAAAATTGGGCAAGGTCCCCTGTAACAAGGTACTCTGTAAGTAATGGCTGCACCCCTGCAAAACTGTGCCAGTTCCCCCGTAAATAACAACTGCACTCCTGCAAAACTGTGCAAGGTCCATCCTAAGTGAAGGCTGCACCCCTGCAAAACTATGCGAGGTCCCCTGTAAGTAACGGCTGCATCCCAGGTCCTTAAACCAGCCACTAGCCCGCCCCATCACCGCCACCCCTCTAGGCTGCCCCTTCATTTCTTAACACCACCCACCAGCCCTTCCCACCAATGCCACCCTCCAGGGAGCCTATTCAGGTCCTGACACCGCCCAACAGCCCTCTTCACCTACACCTCCCATGCACCCCGTTCATGTCCTAAAACCACCTACCAGCCCTCCTCACCTCTTCCCTCCCACCCCCCAGACAGCCCCTTCATGTCCTGACACCACCCACCAAACCTCTTCACCACCACCACAGGCAGTCCCCTGACAGAACACCCATCCCCTCATGCCCACAGATCTGCCAGTGACCACAGGTTAGCCCTTCAGATCAACCCACCTACTAGTCCAGTGATGATGAACTACTGACCTCAATGACACTGGCCCATAGCAAACATGAAGTACACTGACCACATATCCTGCTCCAGTCCGAACAACTGGGATCATTGTTGTGGAATTCATGTCCAGAGCTCATCACAGGACTCCCTGGTCTATCACACTCAGCTGCACATTAACAGGACAGCATAATGTTGCACCATCAACACTGTGACCACACCATGTACATGGGACTGAAAGCTATGTAGGTCCATGTACATGGAGGCCCCAAGTTTGACACAGAACAGATAGTACCAAGTCACATGTAATGTGTGACTGCATAGTAGCCCATACAAAGGAATCAAGAAAAGCAGTGAGGTAGACAGTCAGGGGTGGCAAAGCACGCACACGTGACACAAGCCCAACTCTAATGTGTCTGGGCGATGCAAAGGCTGTCTGAGAGTGCACGAGTCAAGGAGATGGAAAATGTGCAAATGCAGACTCAATGACAAAGACACAGAGAATCCTGCATGTAAGTGGCTGGTCTGCAGCATGAAATGAGAGCATGTTGTGGGTGATTGCTGATGTGGGTGAGTAGGGGTCCATGCCTTAGGAGGGATACAGCTACTGAAGATTGAATGCTTTACAGAAACATAGCAAAAGTGAATCTGCACATATCCAAAAAGAGACTGCAACAAATGTACGATCATGAACCTGAAACTGTATTCTCACATGCAAACAACAAAAAGAAGAGAAGGGTGAAATGTACCAGGCGGAAAGATAAAAGAAAATTAAACTTAACCCTAAGAACTATGTATACAGGCTGCAATCCTGCATGACCTGCAGTGTGTCCTCCAGGACAGAATCACCTTCCACGTCTTGCAGGCGCTCCATCATCCTATTCTGCTCATTCTATGCATCCTTGCAAGCCTTCTCCAGGATGGCAGCCTTAATGCCCTCCTCACTGACACCTCTGCTCTGGCCCTTATAATTCTCGCCTCCCTAGCACGATGCCCCTCTGCCATGAGCTGCTGATGGTATGTTGCACACATAAACACACCAGGTGACAGAGCCGCCTCATCTCCTCCTGCCATATGCCAAACATGTCCTGCCTCAATTGCCTCTTCAGTGTTGAGTGGAGTGCATCTGTACACTCCTCATGTGCTGCTGCCTGGCTGAGAGCAAGCTGTGCATGTACCCCCGCAATCTGGATGTCACACATCGGGGGGCACAGTGCCAGAACTGACCCGAAGTGCCTGCTGTCCGACTGCTACCCGTCCCTGTGTTGGTGCCTGTAAAATCCGGTAGGGGGTGTCTGTACTTCCGCTCTCTATATGGTAGAGGAGAGGCACAGCGGACCGCAGGCAGGATTCTCTATAAGGTAGCAATGGACGAGCAATCAAGGCCTAGCTTCTCAGGAGGTGATGCGGGCTGGTTCATAAGTACAGTGTAGTCCCTGAACTCCCCACAAAGGAATGTCCACACACTGTATTACTGAAAACACAGTCTTTATATAATTAATATTCAAAGGTATGTACACAATCACAATAACGCACTTTGTACTTGGAAGTCAATAATGATAAATATATACACGTCTAGAGTGGTACCACTAATGTTATCAAATCTCATTAAAGTGCATCAACTGTACGGTTAAAATGTCACACAGTTCAATACCGAGTAAACCAGCAATAGAGATAGGAAGGAACGCAAGATGGTTGAAACAATAGGCAGAATACTGACCCCTACCGCTAGGCGCAGTTCTGTGTGGAGATCCCCCCACCTGGGCAACCTGTAAATAAAGATATATAGCACAAGCCCAGTCCAAATGTTCAATAGTCTTACTTCTTCCTGTTAAGGTGTTACCCCCCCAATGTACCTGGTGGAGTAGAGTTCTCTGACGATGCACCGACTGATCCTTCTTGAGTGCCCTCCTTTCAGGCGGGAGCCACGGATCGTCGAGAGGTGTCGGGGAACTTGGCGTTCGGTGTCGGGGAATCGACGTGCCTTCTTGAGTGCCCTCCCTTTGAGGCAGGAGTCACGGGTCGTCGAACGTCTGACGGTGAACAGGGTGAACTATGGCAGGGAAGTGGCAGCTTCGTTCCTAGTGGTGCTCGTGGACGACAGAGCGTTGGCGTCCTGCAAGGAAGAAGCGTGCGGGGCACCTCAGTGACAATAGTTCTGGACCGCAAAGAGATGATGTAGAACTGTGGCCCAGCAAGGGCGTCGAGTCGTCGGCGTCTCTGCGATGTTTAGGTGGCAGGAAACCCACTGGTGGATGCTCCTCGGCGCGTCGACGGTCGGGCCTTCTCCAGCGGGAGACAAGCGGGTGACGATGCAGACGAGAGCGTCCGATGATCAATTGAAGTTCATAGGCAAACGGGAGCACGGCGGCTCCGGTTGGCGATGGCGGTCGTCGACAGTAGCGGACAACAGTCCGAGTGCTTCTCCTTAGAGTTCCGCAGCTGTCCCCATATCGGGTCGGCAGCCTGTCGAAGCTCTGTCTACCAGGGAGCGTTGGCAAAGATCAGCTGTGCACGATGGTCCCTCGTAGCTCGGGAAGAGGGCGCCTTACCAGGTCCTCTCTGGGTCAGTCCTTGGAGGCACAGCAGCTTTCAGATTGTGAAGGAGAGCAACAGCAATTCTTCTTGTCCAGCAGGGCTTCAAGGTCAAGCGTCAGTTAATTCAGTTACTCGTCGTAGTGCACTTCAGCTTCTGAACACGATTCCTAGCAGTGAGAGGTCCCCAGATATACTGTTAATCTCCCATTCATTCCGCTGGGTCACACTCAAGCATCCAATCACGACTACGGGCATTCATGCAGGCAGGCAGCCAATCAGGCACACGAGGTATTCAGGCCATTCACTTCTCTCCATACACTCACAACAAGTTATGTGTATTGGGACAAGTACCGAGCCATTCAACACTCCAAGCTGCATTCATACCGGTTTCGGGCAGGGTTGTCTCAGTCATTGTGTCAACCACCAGATACTAGACACCCACAACACAGAATGCATATTCGTCACACATTCTATTCACCCAGGTCCCACCCACAGGAGGTACCCACAACATACATCACCGGGAAGGCTCCAGCTAGTCTGACTGGGCCTTCACAACAACACCATATATGGCACTTCCATCCAACAGCCAGTCAGGGGGAAGGGACAGAGTCAGGGCCTCCCAGGACTTTGGGAAAACAAGGTAATGGGTAATAGATAGAAAGAAGCCACCGGGGCCATCTTGTTTTCCATCCGGAATCAATTGATCCCAATGGCAGGGCCGGAGTATCCCAAAATGGAGGATACTCCGCGCACCTGTCAAATTCAGCATGGAGCTGCCACCAGCCCATACCCTGCTCTGTGGGCCACCCGCAGGTGCCCAAAAACATACACTAGGGGCGCAGGGTTGTACCCCTACCCATGGGTGCCATAAGGGTATCCCACGGGTCTGTTTATCAAACCAAAAGAAAGAGAGCTGCACCGCCAGGAGTCCCTCATGACCTCCTGCGCGGAAAACACGACAGAACATACGATAAAAAGCAGTAAAGGACAAGGATACGGAGGCCCTGTCCCTCTGATGCATTTCCAGCATCACAGTCGCCCCCCCCCAGACTGAGGTGGAGGGTGCCTAATCTCCCACGGGATGGATACCCTCATCCAGACGGTCAACATACCTTCTGGAAAGGCCATCTGCATTATCGTGACTCTTACCTGGTCTGTGCTCTATGCTGAAGTCTAGTCCTTGCAGGCTAATGGACCACCTGAGCAGTTTTGGGTTCTCACCCTTTATCTGCATAAGCCACTTTAGGGGCTTATGATCTGTTTGGACCTTGAAGGTAGACCCCCGTAAGGTAGGGCCTAAAGCGCCTAAGGCTCCAAACTATACTAAAACACTCCTTTTCAACAGTAGCCCACCTAAGTTCTCTACCCTTGAGTTGACTACTGATGAATATGATAGGATGTTCTCTCCCTTTGTCATCTAACTGGGACAAGACAGCTCCAATTCCGGTGTCGCAGGCATCCGTCTGGACGATAAAGGCTCGGCTGTAGTCAGGCGCACACAACACAGGTGCCCGACACAGACTTTATTTCAAGCCTTTAAAGGCCCTCTGACAGTCTTCAGTCCAATTGACCTTCCTAGGCTGCTTGTGGTGAAGTCGGAGCTGTCAGTGGTGCAGCTATGGTTCCATAGTCCGCCATGAAATTGCGATAGTACCCAGTGAGACCCAAAAAGGCTCTCACCTGGGTTTGAGTAGTGGGAGGCTCCCAGTCCTGTACATCCTGTACCTTACTGGGGAGAGGTTGGATTTGACCCCCTCCTACCTCATGACCAAGATACGTGACTTTCCCCTGAGCTATCTGGCACTTGGTGGCCTTGATAGTGAGATTAGCCCTCTTTAAGGCCTGCAACACTCTACCCAGATGTGTCAAGTGCTCTTCCCAAGTGGAACTGTAGACGGCAATGTCGTCTAAATAAGCCACACAAAAGGCTTCCAGCCCACTGAGACCATGATTGACCAATCTCTGGAAGGTGGCAGGGGCATTCTTTAACCCAAAAGGCATGACCCTAAACTGGTAGAGTCCCTCTGGGGTGGAGAACGCCGTCTTTTCCTTGGCATGGTCCATCAGAGCTATTTGCCAATAGCCTGAGGTGAGGTCAAAGGTGCTCACAAATTTGTCAGCACCTATGGTGTCCACGAGTTTATCAGCCCGGGGCAGTGGGTGCGCGTCAGTTTTGGTGACGGCATTGACTCCTCGGTAGTCCACACAGAACCTCCAATCCTTGGTACCGGCTTGGGAACTTGCCTTGGGGACAAAGACCACTGGACTGGACCAGGGACTGGTTGAGGGTTCAATAACACCCAGATCCAACATCTTGGCGACCTCAGCCTGGATGTGGTTCTTAACCGTATCTGACATTCGGTAGCTCCTGCTCTTGACAGGCACGCTTTCACCAGTGTCAATCTCATGCTTACACCACGGTGTAAGGCCTGGCGTCAGTGAAAACAGAGAGGCATACTGCTGGAGCAAAGTCCTGCAGGCCCTCTGCTGCTCGGTTGTCAAATCTGGAGAGAGCTGTACTCCCTCCACTGAGCCATCCTGAGGGTTGCTATGCAGCAAATCAGGAAGGGGCTCACTCTCATCCTCTTCTTGCTCTGAAGCCAGCAAGAGACATGAGACTTCTGCTCGCCTGTGGAACGGCTTGAGCCTATTAACATGGAATACCTGAGGGGCTACCCCTGGGATTCCCATGTCAACCAGATAATTGACCTCGCCCATCTTGGAGACTATCCGGAAGGGTCCAGTCCATTTATCTGCCAATGCCCGAGGCTTGGTAGGCTCCATCACGAGGACCTCCTGTCCCGGAGTCCACTCCACTTGCGATGCTTTAAGGTCATGCCAGTATTTGTTCAATTCCTGGCTGGCCTTGAGATTCGCCGTTGCGTGTCCCATCATCTGTGTCATCCTCCGTCTGAGGCCTACCACATAGTCCCCCACTTGCTTGGCGGGACCGGGAGGGGTGGCTTCCAAACCTTCTCTGATCAAGGCAAGGGGCCCCCTCACTGGATGTCCAAAGAGCAACTCAAAGGGGCTGAAACCAACACCCTCTTGAGGTACCGCTCGGTAAGCAAACAGCAGGCATGGCAGGAGGAGATCCCATTTCCTCTTTAGGGGCTCTTCCAAAGCACCTAGCATGCCCTTGAGAGTTTTATTAAACCTCTCAACCAGACCATTGGTCTGGGGGTGGTAAGAAGTGAAGAACTTGTAGGTTACCCTGCATTTTTTCCACATGGTTTTCATGTAACTAGACATGAAGTTGGATACTCGGTCAGAGACAACCTCCTTGGGGAATCCAACTCGGGTGAAAATGCCCAGGAGGGCCCGGGAAACCACCTTGGCAGTAACAGTCCGAAGGGGTATAGCCTCATGGTACCTGGTGGCATGATCTACCAAAACCAGGATGAACCGATGTCCACCTGACGTGGGAGGGTCAAGGGGACTGACGATGTTGATGCCCACCCTCTCAAACGGTGTGCCAACCACTGGCAACGGTTGCAGTGGGGCAATGACACTGCCTCCAGTCTTGCCAGACAACTGACAAGTTGGGCAGGTCCTGCAGTGGGACTCCACTTCTACTCCCATCCGGGGCCAGTAAAAATGGGCAGAGAGCCTCTGCTTAGTCTTCTTGGTACCAAGATGACCAGCCAAGGGCACCTCATGCGCCAACTGCAGTAGGAAGGGGCTGTAAACCTGGGGTACCACCAAGCTCTCTTGAGGGCACCAGGTTCAGGCTTAGTGGGCTCACTAACAAGGAGCTCACCCTCCCAATAAATCCGGAACGTCCTAGGTACTTCTCCGTGTGCCTGGGACAGGGCCTGTTTCCTCAGACCCTCGAGAGAGAGGGACACTCTCTCTGTCCTTTGCAGAAGTCTGCCCGGGAGGGTCCCCCTTCAGCTAGCAAGCATTGAAGATCGGGATGATCCTCCGGGTTGAGAACTTCTCCCACAGGAGAGTCTTCTGGCTCTTCTCCCACAGGAGTTGAGACGGGTTTACCACTGGACCCAGCCCGTCCGGAGCATGGATCCCAATGGGTGCTGTAGGAACAGCAGGAAGAGAAGGGGCTCCCTCCACAGAGGTGGCCTTCTTGCTCTTCCTTCGTCGTGCCTTAGGCCATGCTTTCGGCTCGGGTACCTGACTCACAGCCAGACCCGGTGTCACCTGTGACCTAGCGACCGCAGCAGCAGTCATGGGAAGACCATCCACGATCAATCCCAACTGGACTAGATTGTTACCTAACAGAATGTTAGCAGGGACGTTGTCCTGAACCAGGACAGAAAGCTTTGCTGTCTTGTCTCCAATTACGAGTGTGACTCGGGCTACAGGCGATAATTTGGGAGGCCCACCAACTAACCTGGTGGTTCTCAGAGGAGCACCTACATAGTCCTCTGGCTTGAGCAGGGTCCTGTCCACCACTGTCATGCTTGCCCCAGTGTCTCTCAAACCAGTAGAAGGCTGGCCATTCAGGAGGACACTTCTCAAAAATCTACGGGTGTTCTGTGGGATAGTTGCCAGTACTTCCGCGTACTGGTCCCAGGCCCCAAGGGACACTAAGGAAATCTCTACGGGAGCACCAAAAGTGATCCCGGTAGAGGAGGGGAGGACGGTGGCCTCCACCTCAGAAATGGGGTAAGGGTAGGTCAGGCTGACAGCCTGTACTCCGAGTGCCTTACCTTTACACTTGGAGTCACCCCTTTTGTGATCCAGAGCCCCACAGTCCCAACAAGTGCCGGGAGTGCGGGGTACGGTACTGGAACCACCGGGAGCCTGCTTTGCAGCAGGTGGACCACTACTCTTATTCCCACCCACAGATGACTTATCCCCACTAGATTTTTGGGTCTTAGGAGAGGAGGGTTTAGGTTTATTCGACTGTGACTGCTTTTGGAACTCCTCAGCTTTCTGAGAGCCCCCCTTTTCTTTGTCCTTGTCCTTCCCACTGGAGTCCTTAGGGGACACCCGGTGGGAGACCCACTTGTCAGCCAACCTAGCCAGCTTAAAGGGATCTAAAATGTTCTGGTCAGCAACATACTGACGCAGCTCTGGTGAACAGGCTTCAGAAAAATGCCCAAAAAACAATAGGTGGGACAATTCAACAAAGGTTTTCACCTTGTAACCATCAATCCACCCCATCATATTCATGTGCGCAGCACTCACCCAGTCGACCCAAGACACATTCTCTCTTTTCTTAAAATCCCTGAACCTTTTAAGGTATTGGGTAGGTGTCTTGCCAAACTTGGCAATCAAAGCAGATTTTATACACTCATACTGACCCCGTTCTTCCACACTCAGCTTCAGAATACAGTCATATCCAGTTTGAGGCACTCTGCTTAGCAAAGACTTAGCCCAATCTCTTTTGTCAACATCATGAATTTCACAAGCCATTTCAAACGCTTCAATCCATTGGAGGATATCAGAACCCTCCGAAAACACAGCAACCAAATCCTTCATAAATTTAGTGGCTGGGGACCTGACACTCTTACTAGGTTTCGCTGAAGTCTCCACTCGAGCTTTCTCTAGCTGGATTCTCTGACATTCAGTGTCCTTGTCTTTGAGTTCAAGATCGCTATTCTTGAGTTCCACTTGTTGCGCCAGCTCCTCCTTCTTAAGCTCAGCATCTATCTCCAACTTGCGATATTCAAAGGCCATTTTCATCCTTAATAACTCAAGCTCCAATGTATTGCTGGGGTTCGGAACAGAGGCAGCAGGAATGGCGGCATTCCCAGAAACAGATTCAGTAGAAACCCCAGGGGCAGAGTCCTCATTGGTTGCATTCCCCCCCTCATCAAGAGTTTCACCATCAGTCTGGTAGTCCACCAGGGCAGCTATCAGCTCAGCCCCAGTCTTATCCACAAAGTCTAACTCCCTGGCTTCACAAGCACTCTGGAGAGCCTCTAAGCTCATCCGAGTCAATTTACCATTCGCAATAGACTCCATTGCTTGTAATGCAGTTATTTGGTACACACCCAAACCTTAATCCAATAAAGTGCGGATATTTTGTAAGTGGCACGGTTATACACTGAGTCTTAAAACCATAAGCATCCCACCGCTGCCACCAGTGTAAAGACCGGTAGGGGGTGTCAGTAATTCAGCTCTCTATATGGTAGAGGAGAGGCACAGCAGACCCCAGCCAAGATTCTCTATAAGGTAGCAATGGACGAGCAATCAAGGCCTAGCTTCTCAGGAGGTGATGCGGGCTGGTTCTTAAGTACAGTGTAGTCCCCGAACCCCCCACAAAGGAATGTCCACACACTGTATTACTGAAAACACAGTCTTTATATAATTAATATTCAAAGGTATGTACACGATCACAATAACGCACTTTGTACTTGGAAGTCAATAATGATAAATATATACACATCTAGAGTGGTACCACTAATGTTATCAAATCTCATTAAAGTGCATCAACTGTACGGTTAAAATGTCACACAGATCAATAACGAGTAAACCAGCAATACAGATAGGAAGGAACGCAAGATGGTTGAAACAATAGGCAGAATACTGACCCCTACCGCTAGGCGCAGTTCTGTGTGGAGATCCCCCCACCTAGGTAACCTGTAAATAAAGATATATAGCACAAGCCCAGTCCAAATGTTCAATAGTCTTACTTCTTCCTGTTAAGGTGTTACCCACCCAATGTACCTGGTGGAGAAGAGTTCTCCGACGATGCACCGACCGATCCATCTTGAGTGCCTCCCTTTCAGGCGGGAGCCACGGATCGTCGAGAGGTGTCGGGGAACTTGGCGTTCGGTGTCGGGGAATCGACGGCCCTTCTTGAGTGCCCTCCCTTTGAGGCAGGAGTCACGGGTCGTCGAACGTCCGACGGTGAACAGGGTGAACTATGGCATGGAAGTGGCAGCTTCGTTCCTAGCGGTGCTCGTCAATGACAGAGCGTTGGCGTCCTGCAAGGAAGAGGCGTGCGGGGCACCTCGGTGACAATAGTTCTGGACTGCAAAGAGATGATGAAGAACTGTGGCCCAGCAAGGGCATCGAGTCGTCGGCGTCTCTGCGGTCTTTAGGTGGTGGGAAACCCACCGGTGGATGCTCCTCTGCGCGTCGACGGTCGGGCCTTCTCCAGCAGGAGACAAGCGGGTGACGATGCAGACGAGAGAATCCGATGATCAATTGAAGTTCTTAGGCAAACGGGAGCACGGCGGCTCCGGTCGGCGATGGCGGTCGTCGACAGTGGCGGACAACAGTCCGAGTGCTTCTCCTTGGAGTTCCGCAGCAGTCCCCGTATCGGGTCGGCAGCCTGTCGAAGGTCTGTCTACCAGGGAGCGTTGGCAAAGATCAGCTGTGCACGATGGTCCCTCGTAGCTCAGGAAGACGGCGCCTTACCAGGTCCTCTCTGGGTCAGTCCTTGGAGGCACAGCTGCTTTCAGATTGTGAAGGAGAGCAACAGCAATTCTTCTCGTCCAGCAGAGCTTCAAGGTCAAGCGTCAGTTTATTCAGTTACTCGTCGTAGTGGACTTCAGCTTCTGAACATGATTCCTAGCAGTGAGAGGTCCCCAGATATACTGTTGATCTCCCATTAATTCCGCTGGGTCACACTCAAGCATCCAATCATGACTACGGGCATTCATGCAGGCAGGCAGCCAATCAGGCACACAAGGTATTCAGGCCATTCACTTCTCTCCAGACACTCACAACAAGTTATGTGTATTGGGACAAGTACCGAGCCATTCAACACTCCAAGCTGCATTCATACCGGTTTCGGGCAGGGTTGTCTCAGTCATTGTGTCAACCACCAGATACTAGACACCCACAACACAGAATACATATTCGTCACACATTCTATTCACCCAGGTCCCACCCACAGGAGGTACCCACAACATGCATCACCGGGAAGGCTCCAGCTAGTCTGAATGGGCCTTCACAACAACACCATATATGGCACTTCCATCCAACAGCCAGTCAGGGGGAAGGGACAGAGTCAGGGCTTCCCAGGATTTTGGGAAAACAAGGTAATGGGTAATAGAAAGCAAGAGGCCACCGGGGCCATCTTGTTTTCCATCCGGAATCAACTGATCCCAATGGCAGGGCCCGGGTATCCCAAAATGGAGGATACTCTGCGCACCTGTCAAATTCAGCATGGAGCTGCCACCAGCCCATACCCTGCTCTTTGGGCCACCCACAGGTGCCCAAAAACATACACTAGGGGCACAGGGTTGTACCCCCAACCATGGGTGCCGTAAGGGTATTCCACGGGTCCGTTCACCAAACCAAAAGAAAGAGAGCTGCACCGCCCGGAGTCCCACATGAACTCCTGCGCTGAAAACACGACAGAACACACGATAAAAAGCAGTAAAGGACAAGGATACGGAGGCCCTGTCCCTCCGATGCATTTCCAGCATCACAGTGCCTGATCAGGCATAGCAAAAATCTCTTCTGTTGCACGTGGGACTTCCACCAGAGGCAGTTACATACTCACCACTACTTGGTGTAGAGGGGGCTGTGATGATGTCTGGCAAGGGAGCCTCCCCGGAGGATGATCGGGGCACAAAGGAGGGAGTGGAGGAGAGGCCAAGTGAATGGGACAGTGCACAAAGACCACCCGAGAGCAGTGCATGCGTAAGCTGGCCAAGGTAAAGGAATTTCAACTGGTGAGGCTCAGCCAGCTCCCCATGAGAAGCTGACACAGCATCATGAATCGTGCCTTTCTGCCTTGCCAGACCAGCTATCAGGGCCCACACCAATTCTGGGGTGTCTCCTCGCCGCACAAGGAAGGTCTCATTCTGGCTGGAGGCATCCACGAAGGTGGTCACTCCTGCACTAGATGGACCAGGGACAGGAGGTTGTGCAGCTTATTCCATGGTGCACTGCACATCCTCGTGTCCTTGGCCCAGGGGTGCTACCTGAACACCCTCTTGGATGTCCCCACCAGACCCCATGTGATGGCCTTCAATTGCCCCCCCTCCAAAACCATCCCCCTGGATGACTCCCCGGAGTCTTCCTCCCTCGGTGGTCCCTCTGTTCCTGCACCCTGGCCCACAGCCACTGAGGACTACCCCACCACAACTACCTCCTGGGACTTACCCCAGCAGCTGTGCCTGATAGAACTTGCACTCCCTCAGAAGAGGTGGTGTCAATGGAAGGTGACCAGGGTGTGCGCTTAGGTCTGGTGCCAGGTCCCTGCACTTCTGCTCCACAGCAATGCCTCCGCCCTATTCACAAGCTGCAGCAACTGTCAAAAATTGGATAAAGGACATTGACATCAGTTTTCGGTGTCAATGCATGTGTGGCATACACAATATGTGTGTGCAATATCATCAATCATGCAGCATATTGCAACCAGTTATGGACACAAACACAACACACACAGGCATGGCCATTCAGTCTGCATGACTACTGCCACATGAGTGTAGTGTCAACGATGAATCACAGTCATGACACATGCACATGTCAACACAGCACATTGTCATGTGGCCACAAACACTTTACCACAAACATGTAATGCCAAAATACCAATACAAAACCGACACAAGTATGACATGCTGCAAGTGCCATTGGAAGAGCAGCAGGGCACCTGCCCACCCAATTACAGTCAGCAACATGGATCTGTCACAGCCTGACCTGCAAGCAACCAACTTGTACCGGCACACATATCTGGGGATCAATTGCTCATGTCATGTGGCACAGCACACACATATTGCATGTACACACGTACACTTGTGCTTCAACTGCAGTGGGATGACAGGTCACATCCTTGTCCCTCAGACATCAATGCACCAACTTGACATTCACATACAGGTATGCAAATGTATCACTCTCAGCAGATGTGTGTGCATGGACTTACTTGCAGGTTTGCCACACAATGAGGTGTCCATCAAACACGTCCGTCACATGGCCACAACAAAGCATGCCCACATCCATACTGTCCCTGCACTCGGTCCATTATCTCACATAACATGTACCCGAGATCAACAAATCGTAGAGGACAAAATCTACACATACACATGCATAGGCCAGAAAACAATGTCTGTCACCACATACGCCCAGCATTGGCATGAAGCAGCATGCTGCTGAATCTCACAGCTACACACATGCTGCATATAGAATGTCGCACCTGCAATCATGGTTAGTTACACTTATTGCCCTAGGATAAAAGGGACTGTCCAGTCAAGGTTGTATACACATATCTACTTTATTATTACTACAGCAAACAGTTCTAGCACACTACAAATGCAACCCCACCTGTAAAGGAACACAGAGGACAGACAGTTTCACGAAGGAAAGGGAAGCACTCTGGATACTGACAGGAGGGTAGTTGGTAAAGTATTCAGACTTACTGTTCAAGGTTATTCATTTCCAGCACCAAGGGGGAAAGGGTCGTAACTGTCTCTAGGGGCCTTCGGAGAGAGACCAGGGGGCACAACCACAGTGTACCTGGTGATGTAGAAGTTGTTGTGCTCGATAGCGTTGAGGCAGTTCCAGGGTGATTCACAGCCCTTGAGACAGAGTTAGTGGTGGAAGACAGCTGCAGGTACCAATCGGCAGGCTGTTCGGCAAGCAAGACTGCATGGACGTCTGCAGGCTATGCCTTGCAGTCGCTCGGGCCAAGAATCATTGTCTCTGTGCTGGTTGGCAGATATGAAATGCTGGTGGAGACGTCTCGGAAGGCTCTGGTGACTGTGGCTTGACAACAGTCAGCAGTTCAGCCAGATGCGGTTTGAGGGCTCGACTTTCTCGAAAATGTCCTTAAAAGATGAATGCTGGATGATGCTTGTGTGGCACTCCTCCTAGCTTCTTTGCAGGGCTCGTGTCATTCTTTTAAAGGCGGATGGCCCAAAGCTCAGGAGAGTGATTGCAGACAATGGCCTTGTCCTTTGTACAGAGACTCTCTGGCACTTCCCACCTAGGAAGCTTGCTGGCAGAACCTAGCAGGGCACGCTGTGTGCAGGCTGGGTATGGATTCAGGAGCTGCTGAATGGGTTATCCATGTCTGGTGTCTCCCTCTTTTCCCCAGGAAATGTTTAGGGGAGGGATCTTGCTTCCCTCTTGAAACTCCTGACCTTCCTTCACAGGTGGAAGATGTAAGGTAGACTGTACCTTCAGCCCGGGTCCAAATGAGCCCTTCTTCTTACTCTTTTAAAAGTCATTGGATGATCTGTCAAGTGACGGGTTCAGCCCTCTCTTAAAGCTAAATGGGCCCAGTGATTGGTGCATGCTAAGCCTACCTTAATTAACCAATCCTGGGTCCCCACCAACAATCTTCCGTTTTGCATGAGGTCAGGACCAGAGTGCTCTGCAACAGTAAAAGGTGAGGGGTGACAACATATACCTTAGCCCCAGCCATCTTCCTGCCTGTTGTAGATTAAAGTATCTCTCTGGTTAACTGAGCCCTCTGTGACTCTTGATTAAAGCGCATGTCTCCCTTGAAGTATGTGGCAAGAGCAGGTTTCTTGTCTCCCCCAAATCACATACTTCTCCCCACTGAATGGGTTCAGCTCTGCAGGGATTTGCCTACGGTAAATAGTGGACCCAGACATGCATTTCACTGTCTTTCATACAGAAGCATGGGAACTAGCTTCAAGTTGACACATTGCATACCGAAGGTGTGTTAGCCCCACCTTCCTGTTGTCTGTCTGGCAACCAAGCCCCCTCAGCAGGTTTGCCTCAGTTATCTCTCATTAGTATGCACTGCCATCAGCCAGATTAGACAAAGGGAAAGCAGAACTATGGAGCCTTTGATATTTAAATTAGGCTGCCCATGGATTGTGGAAGGTGTGCCTTCCCCCTTCTTGATATGCTTTGATGTAACCTATGACAGGGGAAGATGGTGCCTGTAGGCTGTGTCTTCCCGGACTACATTTGACTATGCAGTTCATGCGGTGAGCATAGAAAATGGGTGTGAAATGGCTGCACACATTTTGGAGGCCAATCTCCAATCATTCATTTTTATTTATAAAATAAACAAAAAAGCCCAGGTGAGCGCACTCTCCCTGTGCGGATGGTCGAATTCCTCACAGGTCTGTTTTAAGTTTTCTTTGTTCCCTTGATCAAGATAAACATATTATTTCTGATTTTATCATACCACGGTACATAATGGACTGTTTTTCTTTTTGTTTTGAGACCTTGAGAGATGGAAACCATGAGAGATGTGCTGTTGCCCTTTCAAGGGAGTCATGAGTGCAGTACTGAAGATGCAGCCTTGCACAATGGTGTGAACTTCCATGGTTGAATGGAGAACAACAGGATAACATGTGCAAGTAACAATGGGTTAATGGTATAGATGAACATATGTTCAACATGCATGATTCGCTACTGTGGCTGGTGACAGACAATGTCACATGTTGTTGCAGTGATTCTGATTCATCCAGTCATTGTAATACAAGTGAGGTCCAGTCTGCACCCTTTAACTTCCTTTATCCCCATGCCCTCTGCCAGGCATTGTCCCTCCATTCACAAATGTGGATGTAGAGATTCCTGTGGAGGTGATGAGGGAATCACATCAGGGCAGCTCTGTCAGAAGGTAAAGATGTCTATTGTGTAATATATATATCTGTATTGTTGCACACCATGATCTTTGCATGCACTATCACACATGTGCTTTCTGCAGGTGTGCTCTTGTAGTCACGGTGAATGTTAGCGCAGATGTGTGTATGGCCACTTGTTTGAGTATGTACGCTTGCACATCCATGTGTGTGCACTGTTTTTCAGAATGCACTTCCACAATTGACAGCCAAATTATACTTGTAGCCATCAACTGTGCACATGTTGCGCTATGCCCGCCCAATTGACGGAGCACATATACCGCAATAGGTACCACAATCAAAGGCATAAAAGGCAGGGTGCAGATACCAAGGTATCCCCAGTGTAAGATACATTTAGTTCTGAAAAACTAGAGGGAGACTGTTGAAGACCTAAGAGTCTTTTGGTAAAAACATTTCCGATGCCTTGGAGTTGCTTTAGTTTGGTCAATGTTTAGCATTATTTCAACTGGCTGCTCTACATTATAATTGTGGGAGAATTTAAATATAGCACCCATGGCTTGCTTCACAGTGACCTGTTTAAAAATATGTGGAGTTGGGTTAAGATTAGAAGAAAAACGAATGCCTAAATAGTCATAAGAAGAAACCATAGGTATTGGGATGCTATTTGAATAAAAGTCCTCCCTTTTGTTCTTCCACTACTGGAGAAAGACAAAGTTGCAGATGCTGACACGTTAACTATAAAATCGAGTGACATCATACATTCAGTGTATACATCAATTAGAACCTGAAGGGATCTTCGAGTTCTGGCTAACAGTACAAAGTCGTTGGCATACAATAACAGCAGGGGCTCATGTTTCCCTGACCTGTGGAACATCAACCCCCATGTTACTAATTTTAGCTGCCAGCCCATTCTTATACAAATTAAAAATAACTGTGCTAAAACACAACCATGTCTAACACTACGTCTGATAAGGAAGGGCATGATGGTATTACCAGAGAAATCTATTCTTACTACTGCAGTGTTTCCCTCATGTACATAGATTAACAGATTAACACATCAGAGTGAATGCTCATTTGATTTAAAACAGGACAAAGCTTTGATCAATTGGTGGAATCAAAGGCCATTCTTAGATTCATGGAGTCAGCGTAAAATGGTTCCCCTTTAAAAAATATCGATTTCACTGCCAACAGGTATAGGTACAAAGACTGTAGTTTTATACCTAGGTTTTCCCTAAAACCGTATTACGTATCTCTTATTATGCTATTTTCATTAATCCAATCCAATAATCTTGTTAGGACCAGTTTCCCAAATATTTTAAAAGATGAGCCTAACAGGGGAATTGGTCTATAACACACAGTCCACTTGTATCCCTTGTTTAAAAAATTGCGTAAATTACTGCAGAATCCCATGTGCTTGGGTATGTCTTTCTCGTTATTATTGTGGTAAACGCATGACGCAATAGAGGGCTCCATAAATATGGTTGTTTTGTGTACAAATCAGCAGCTATATAATCCGGGCAAAGTGCCTTGTGTGGTTTCATTAACATGATACTTTTCTTCACCTCTGAAGGGCTCAGAAATGTCACTTAAATTGTTGGACATTAATAGCATAGTGACCACATCCCACAGCGGAACAAGACCGACTTGTATTTTGCAAAAAACGTGTACCATTCCTCTGGACACACGAGATTGGTTGATTTAACTGTACCAACGTGTTTTGTTTCTACAACAGTGAGTTCCCAGAATTTCATGGATTTTACTACTTTAACAGCTGATACCAGATTTTCCCAGCCTTTCTTGAACAGCATAAGTTTCCTTTGTTGCATTACGAACTTAAATCATGTCCCCAAAGTTTCTACTTGGAAGGGACATCTGTGTTTTGATTTTAATTTGAGAACAAGCGCCTGACATGTTTTCTTGCAATGCTTATCTAACCATGAAGTTCGAATGGTACTATGGTGCACGTTATGAATTTTTGAGATATGGAGTTTAATAGTATACATTCATATTTTAAAAGTAAGCACAATCTTTTCGGATGTGGATGACTCATCCATGCTACTTATAATCAGATCTGAGTTTTATCAATAATAAAAACCGATAAAAAGTTAGCATTTAAAACAGTAGCCATAGCTGATGGAACCCCAGATAGGTAAGCGTTTGTAATGGGATAGGGAGGTTTGGTTGCAGCAGAATTTGCCAAATTTTAATTTGTCAAATTATTTTAGCTGAATTTGCCAGCAAATATATTTTGGGGTGGGTAATCGTGATAATCAAAATAGGGAGTAGTCGAGGGGCCGTGGGGAGGGGGGTCTCCCCCCACATATATTTGTGATCAAATACAATAAAATAAAAATAAAATGGACAAATTCGGAGAAGAAAAAAAAACTCTACCAAATCACATAGAAGCTTTGTAATAGCCAGTGGTTTGTTATGTGGCTTGAAATCATTGATTAAATGACATTCTCTGGTAGGAATCAAGACAAAAATCAATTATCAAATTGCTTTTATCCCCAAGAAAAGTTGGCCTTGTTGGTATATCTTTCAGGAATCTGCCATTTGTGGATCTTATACAATATGTGTATCCAATTAGAAGTATTGGATATTAAGGGTACCGTTAGAAGGACATTGAGAGATGTGAATCAGTCAGGGGATGCTGACGTGGGAGGTAAAGCATACCCAGTCTTCTTTGGGAAGATGCGCAGAGTATCAGTTCATGAAATGATCTTTGAAACAATATGGCAGTACTTAATTTGCAATCTGATGATGTCAAGGCTCCAGGTGTTGCTTTACCCTCAAGTGATGGTAATTGTAATTGGAATCTAGCAGCATCCCCATATCAGGGAGCAATGGTGGTAGATAGGAATCCTTTCACATTCCCCAGGATAGACACATACCCTGACTAGGACAGCCCACAGAGAACACTTGTGTGTCCAGTATTGTCGATGACCTTACATCCAGAAGAGGAACCACTTGTGGCGGCAGAGATAGGAAATAAACAATTCATCTTCATGGTGGACTAGGGATCAGAGTAGTCATGCATTAGTGAAGGAAACTTCCCACTATCTCGACACACAAGGATTCTCTGGGTCTGTTTTAACAATTCCTTACACAAAAGACTTAGACGTCAAGGTGGGAGGGAAGGTAGTACGAGCAGCACTCCTCTACTCCGAGAGCTCTCCTGTCAACCTGCTTGGTAGGGATCTACTTAGCAAATTAAACATGACAATATCCTTCACAGACATGGGGATTGTCTGCGCCACCCTTGGCATGTGCTCCCTCTGAGCGATGCTGGTAAAACATAATGTGGCCAGTGAGGCGGTAGTGAGGGGCATCCCTGTAAAACCAGACATTTTTGTTTGTGGCATCAAAGTACTTGCCCGGACTGTGCCCCAGATTACCAGAAAGGAGTGGAGAGTACCCGCAGACTTCATTGTTTGACCTGTGGCACTCCCCAAAGTGGTTACCGGCACAATCTTGTCATTAGATTTGGAAGGGTTACTCATGTCTGCTAAAAGGATTGTAGTGCTAGGAACTGACTCCCATTGGTGCCAATAGCACACTGTGTAGTGCATCGATCCCAATGTACCCCTACGACAGATAAGGACCTATTTGAGGATGGTAAAGTTTATGGTGAAATAAACCTCAAAATTTGTATACCATGAAACATGGTGGTATAGTACAGGAAAGTGAAGAGCCCCCCTCTTGGTCGTTGTCAGTGGACCACTCCCATTCAGTGAGATATGTCCCTACACATTTATGGACAACCAACCCACACAATGTAGGAATGTTGAAAGAAGTATAGATAACACTCAACCCATGAGCCATACTCCCGCGGGTGTTAAACAATACCCCCTGTCCAGAGAGGCGAAATAAGGGATTCAGTTAACACTGCAGGTCCTGTTAGAACAAAGGATCATAGTGCCCTCCACCTCACCATGTAATACGGCCATATACCTTATTAAAAGACAGCACAGGGCAGTTGGAGGATGATTTAGGATTTAAGACTACTTAATGACATTGTACAGAAAGAATTTCCACATGTTCCCAACCCAACATCCATTTTTGTGTATTATTCCAAAAGAAGCAACCCTTTTCACTGTGGTTGATTTGAAGAATGTGTTTTTCTCAGTGCCTCTCCATCCAGCGTCACAGTACATTACAACATTCAGCCTGGGAGGAAAGTGCTATGAACACTGTTGCTTGCCCAATAGGTACTGTGAAAACCCCAGTATTTTTAAGAGGATACTACATGAGGATCTAGGGAACACCCAAGTGCCGAGCACGATCATTCAATACGTAGATGGCCTACTGGTATGCAGCGAGAGCAAACAGAGCTGTCAAAGGGATTCCATTGCACTACTACAGTTGCTAGCAAGAAAAGGGTACAAAGCGGTACTTTTTGCTGGAAGTGCTCTACTTAGGACAACTCATCTCCAAGGATGGTAAGATGATAATTCCTGACAGGGCAGCTATAGTGCGCACCACTACCAAGCCACTCACAGTTAAAGACATGCAAAAATTCTTAGGATTATGCAACTATTGTAGAGCATGGATCTTAGACTACACAGCATATACCAGACAACTACTACAACACCTACAAGGCCACAAAGAGGCCCAGAAAGAGGGCAACACAATTGAGTGGACAGCAGAAATGATAACCAGTTTTCATGATTTAAAAGAGGTGATTTCAATAGTTTCTGTCCTAGCTACCCCTGATTAAAAACAGTAATTCTACTTTTTCTCCCACTCAAACGGCACACTCATGAAAGCAGTGCTCACACAAAAAATGCAATGGGCCACAAACCCCCAGGTTAATACAACGGCACGCTCATTTCTGTCATGCAGGGGTTTTTTGCTTGCAAACAAGTCCACGCGGCCGCAGCCTTTGCCATTGAAAAAAGTTCCACGATTGTCATGGGGTGCTCAGTAACATTATACATTGAGCAATCACTCTTTGTTATGTTATGTTAAATGTATTTATACAACGCACATACGCCCAAGGACATCTTGGCGCTAGATCAGTCGAGATGAGGTAATAGTTGCAGAGGGACAGCCTAGAAAAGAAGGGTGTTCAGGGAGCACTGAAAGACTAGATGGTTGGTAGTAGCCTGAAGAGCCCAGGGCAGCAGATTACAAGCCCTAGTGGCTGCCATAGAGAAGGCATGGCCGCCAATTTGTGACCGATGAAAGAAAAGTACTGATAATACAAGAGCAGTCTGAGAACAGAGAGGGCGAGAGGGAACATAATGAACACATTTTTCCTGAAGATACGCTGCTCCTGACTTATAGAAGGCTGGATGAACAAGGCATATTGATTTAAACAAAATCCGCTTCTCAATGGGAAGCCAGTGCAGCTGTCTCAAAATTGGTGACATATTTGCTCGAGGAGGAGGGCACAGATTTGCTCTAGCTGCCGCATTTTGTAGCAGTTGGATGCAGTTTATCAGATGTTATGGTTGGCCATAGTACAGTGAATTACAATAGTCTGCTGTACTAGGAACGAGTGCAGCTACCACAGGGACATGAAGATTATGAGGGCTAAAAGAAAGAACCTTCCTCAGAGTGTGCAGCTTAACATGTCAAGATTTACAAACTGCACCAACCTGCTCTGACATAGAGAGGGAAGCTGAAAACTTCATCCTCAAATTTCTCACCGAAGGAGATGGAAGAGGGAATGGGCACAGAGAAACTGGCCAGAACTCTGGAGGCAAAAGGAAAGAGGACTAGTCATGCCTGCCACCAAAACCTCAGTCTTGCTGGCATTGAGTTTCAGCGAGTTATCAGCCATGCAGGTGCACAGATCCTCAAGACAGCTTCTAAGCCGAAGGGCAGTTTCGTGGTGAGAGAGATTAAGGCGGACCAAAATCTGCATGTCATCCACATAAGTATAAAAACGAAAAACATGAGTCAGAATGAGAAGCAGAAGTAGGCGAATATAGATATTAAACAAAAAAGGTGACAGGGCGGATCCCTGTGGGACTCCACAGAACAGAGGAATTGACTTTGCGCAGAAAGGGGGCAAGAAGACGGATTGAGACTGGTCAGCAAGAAAGGCAGTGAACCAGCTCAGCACTTGGCCACCCATGCCAATGTTTGACAGGCAGGAGATCAGAGTGGAATGATCTACATTGCCAAACGCCGCCAACAGTTCCATTAGGAGAAGAGCTCCCATCCCGCCTGGTAAACTAGGTGGGTAAATCGTCCAATACAGAGTTAAGTACTGATTTGGTTACTCTCTCTGGCTGAAAACTGGACTGGAATGTATTGAAAAACTTAGAAGTTTCCAAAAAAGATGACAGAAGGGGAGAGACAAGCGCTTCCAGGACCACCATCAGTGCAGGGAGAAGAGAGAGATAGGCTGGAAATTGGTGAACAAGCCAGGGTCCGGGGAGGGCTTACTGGCATGCTTTAATGTACAGGGGATGATTCCCTCTTGAAATGACAAATTCACTGCTGTAGTGATATGTGAAATAAGATCTCCAGAGATATCTTCGAGCAAAGACAGCGGTATAGCATCTCCGGGTGAAACTGATTTAAGGCTGTAAGTGGCTGTAGAGATGTCTTGCTCAGAGAAAACAGGAAAGGATAGCCAAGAGGTATCTTTGAGATACTAGATTGCTCCAATTCCACACTTACTACACAAAGAGCATCAGCATATGAAAGCATACTATCTAGCCCCCATATCCATGTAGTACAGTGCAAAACAGTAAATCCTGCCATATTTCTCACTGAGCCATGCACGGCTGAAGACATATATCAGCATGATTGTGCCTTCTATGAAGGGGAAGATGATGATATACCCAAAGCTAAAGACATCCCATTAGATAAAGGAGAAGTACTCTTCTTTGATGGGTCAGCATCCATTGACCAGGACACAGGTACAAAACATGTTGGGGCATCCACGGTGCACCTAGAAGAGGGAGAATATGAAACACTGGCCAAGAAAAGATGACCCAGGCATTACTCTGCTTAAGCAGCTGAACTGGTAGCGCTCATAGAAGCCCTGCAGGCTTCAAAGGGGATGTTCGGTTACCATCTACTCAGACTTATGTTACAGCAGCCCCAAAAGAACATGACCTAGGGCTCAAATGTGGGTGCAAGCAATCTCCCACAGATCTCTTGTGGAGACAGCTGGCCACAGGAAAGGTAGTAATGCCCGTGGAATTGCTATACACAGCCTTTAAATAATTGCACTTCCTATCCTATAGCTCTAAACAACACATTGCAGCAGACCTTCAGGAAGTCTTTTTCATCCCAAACTTACGGGAGCACCTACCAACGATGGTGGTCCAATGTACAATGTTGCAGATGGTCGGTACAGGAATTACACTAATGACACTAAGGGGGACCTTGCCCCGCCGCCTTGGTCAATTCTGGGAGCTACACATTGACCTTGCAGACATGGGGGAGTGGTGTAATGGGGCACAATACTTGATTGTAGTGGTGTGTTCATTCTCTAGGTGGGTTGAGGCTGGTTCATGTGCCTACCCAGATGCCAAGTGTGCAGCAAAATTCCTTGGCAGATAGGTTTTCCCCTGATGGGGAATGTGTGATGTCGTAAGATCAGACAATTGGACACATTTTTTCAATGAACTCTTCAAAGAGATAACTGCCCTGTTGGGAATTAAACATTGTATGTGCTCCATTTACCACCCACAAGCAAAGAGTGTGGTGGAGAGAATCAATGGTCTCCTTAAAAGAAGACTTTCCAAATTATGCAACACCTTAAAAATGAATTGGGTGTACTGTCTGCCCCAGGCCCTGTTTCATTTGCGCACACAGCACAGTAAGGGCCACCACCTGTCCCCCCATGAAATAGCAAATGGCTGATGCATGCACACACCCCTCTCACCAGTACAAAGAGCATCAGATGCCCATAGAGCAGCTACAATTCTGGGAGAAGAATTCAAACAGTACCGTTACTAACTCACACGTGCAATCAGATGCATCACAACATAAATGGTAACTCCCCACACAGAGGAAAGGGAGACTATGACTACCCCATTGTGAGACTCCACTCCTACCCAGCCATTGATGCCTGGGGAGTGGGTCTATGTCAGAAGTTTTGTTTGAAAATGGAATACCCCTAGGTTCCATGGGCTCTATGAAGTGGTGTGTTCCACCCCTTTTGCAGTAAAGGTGAAGGGGCTGAGATATTGGATACACCTATCTGATGTTCCTAGGGCACCGCAAGGCACCACACCAGTGGCTCAGACAGAAAACAACAACACTACCTCAAAACCATAGATCTACGCTGACCATATTTGTGCATATGAGAATAGTTACAGTACAAGCTTTGTTGCTAGAACACGAGCTACATCAACTAAAACCTCTCTCTATCTCTTTCTCTCTCTCTCACTCTCTCTCTCTCTCTCTCTCTCGCTCTCTCTTTCTCCTCCCTAGCTCTTACCATCTCAGTTTATCTCCAAATTCTACAGGTGTGACGATGATTGGGATGGCACCACTAAGAGAGTCTTCAAATGTAGATAGTAGTAGAATTAGTATTACTACGGCCTACAGCTCTGACTGTGGCCTACATTTTACAGCAATTTATTTCATGATACGCCTGTTTGCATTAGGGATTTATTGGGGGCATATTGTATGTGGGCTGGCCATCTAAAAGAATGGGGGAGGGTTCTAAAGCGACCTGGAACAGGAGTACTCCCTTGAACTTTACAATATTAGTTTTTAATAGAACGGAAATACCGTCAAATGTTACTGTATTCCTTTCAAATGTAACTGAAATGCCATCCCATGTCCCCAGTTTTATCCTTATACATTCCACAATGGCTGAAACCGCATGACACATACCCCCTTCCCTGACACAAATGAAAAGATGAATGAGAATACACCACTAACAGTATTTGAATTCCACACAATGCCAACTAATGAAATAGTGTATAATGACAGCCTTGTGAATGGTACCACCTCTCAAACAACAATATGCAAGAGTAGAACGTTCAAACCACTACTGCCAGGTGTAAAGCAATCCCTATGCAATGCTAACATCACTAGATATGCAATGTCCTTCAGATGGGTCCCAACGTGGCTTGGAACATAGGTGATGATGTTGGTCCCTATCTTTTTGGTTATCCTGGTGGTCCTTTGCACGTGCCAATTAGGTTTCCCGTGTTGTACCAAAGCTGTGCCTAATAGAGCATTGATGATGATGACTATTGGAAATAATAAAGTACCTTGTGATACAAAAGAAGTGGTGATACAAATTGAGCAAAATGACCGCCCCGTTCACCACATTTTCCCAATTCATATTGGTGATTTAGTTAACAACTTGTACCACACAACCATTGTACCTCCCCCTGATCCCAAAAATTACAAAGAGGTATGGGTGGATCTGGCAGGTGATGAGGGTGCATATGTATGACCTGTACACTGGAACAGTATGCGTAGCAAGCGGAAAGTTTAAGACATGTGCGCAGGGCGTGAATGCCAATAAAGGGAATGTCAGCATGGGATGAAGCAGAAAGGCACACAAATGAACATAAATATGGTGGAGGAGAATTTGTTACTGTAGAAGTAACGAAAGGGGGAATCTTGAGATGGAAATGAGTCCATCCCACCCCCCTAAGCACTTTCAGGTAAGGCGAACACCATATGAGGTGATGTAGCATACAAGGGGGGAGCAATCTGCACTACGGGGCAAAATGTAGAGGCAATACAGCACTCAGAAGTAGAGGTGTGCCACAAGAAAACCCACAGCACATGCCTCCATTTTGTATTAGACCTAAAAGGATTAAGATGCAGGCTCATGATGTTCACATTCTCTACTCACTAGGCCCAATTTCCATATGACAGAATAAATCCACAGAGCCCCATTCGCATGGATGTCTACTTCCCCCTCGTCTCTCGAGTGTTGTAAATATTTAGTATCATCCAAAGGAATGCACCCTGCAAGAGCATGAGACAACACCAGGCTCCGCACTGCATCAATTCATCGCCACTAAACTGCCAATAGGGCTCTAACACCCAATGAACAATCTCCAAACAATAACATGTTGTTTCTCTCTCTTGTGTGTTGATTCTTGTTTCTTTCTCTCTCTCCTCACGTGATTTTTTGATTCTGTTTTCAATATGCTATTTGATCCTCCCCAATACCAAACCCTTTATTGTCTGTCATTATTATTTTTATGTAACAAATTAACATTCTGTAGTTTGCGATGTTGTTATAATATGGTTTCATTTTATTATTTTTATCAATGTCTCATGTATAATTTTACCAACGGTCTAGTGTCTAAATAATTACAAAAGAAAATACGTTTGGAATAATACGTGTAATCAACAAGGGCACATTTTTTAATAAAGTTGAATGTTCTCTTTTTTTGATCAATGTAGCGCAGAAGTTCTGGAGTTCTTTTTCACATATTTCAACAGGGGTGACATCACATTCATAACGTGTGATATCATTATTTGTATGTAAATAAGAAAACAATATGGCATCCGCAGTGGAAATACGCTGAGCATGGCATGCATGTTCATAACAGAACATCCTATTATTAAGTCAGAGGTGAATACAGCACTTATTTATAGATGCTTAGGAGTCCAGTATATTATTAACTAAATCCAGCATAAGGTTATTATTCTGTCCATTAATAATTTCAGCTCCAGTATATAGGAAACCAATGGGCGTAATCAGGCCATTTAACTGCACAATTCTATGTGTATTATTTAGATAAGGTGGATGAGTAACTTTACCCACTGTGGGCCCAAATCATGGAATATTTTCCGGTTCAAAGTGAAGTTGCACTACTGAAAAGTGACTTTGCACTGCCGACACAAACCCTGATTCATGGAACGGTGCAAAGTGTATTTTTGCTGTGCAAAGTCCGGGCAAAGTCATTTTGTACAGCAAAAATGACTATTCGCTGACTTTGCCCGGACTTTTCACACCAACAATACACTTTGCACGGCTCCATGAATCAATGTTTGTGTCGGCAGTGCAGTCACTTTTCAGCAGTGCAAATTCACTTTGAACCAGGCAAATATTCGATGAATCTGGCCCTGAATGTCTTCACAATTACTCAAGTCATTTTTCAATCGACGAATTCATTATTTTACTCCTAAATGGTTAGCACCTATATTACCTTTTAACGTGAGAACTATCTAATCCAAATCTACCCACCTGAGAAACAGATTAACTTTGGAGGCGAGTCTATAATGCACACTCATAGTATCAACCGCATGTTTTGAGAAATCCACCTTTGAGAGGTGGGGTTGGGCTCTTCTTTTTTTTCTGTGCGATTCTGCCCGACAATTCACAGCTTGATACTAAGATATACAAACTCACGACCTGGTCCATTTTTGGCAGTCAGAACTGAATACAAGCTTTACTAATGATAACACAATCATTTTTTTTTTTTGGGGTGATATTTACTGGCAATGCACTGTTCGGGAATGGTTTAGGGGACTTTAGTTGATAGAATTGATCATTGGTATTGGACTGTCTGCAGTAAGGTTTTAAAGAAAAGGTTCCACGTTATGCTACACTACCGTTGTGCACTTATGTTATTTTCTTCTCTCTCTCGCTCTCTCTCTCTCTCTCTCCATCTCTCTCTCTTTATTTAATTTCCTTTTTCATGCTAGTTTTGTTTGAAAAATATTTAAATGCTGTCAGTGATTTCAGCAAATCACAGACAAACCGTGTATAAGAGACAGTTGCCATTGTTCAGCCTTGAAGAGTACTCAGAAGTTTTGCTATGGCAAGATCTTGGATTTACCCGTTAACTCTTTTACCATACACCTATGTCTATTAAAAACACTGTTGAAACGATCACAGTACACACACACAGAGTCATTGATATGTGTATATACATTGACATTTGCATAGCGGATTTTTCCGTGCTCACACATCTGCCATGTGGAAGATTTGTCCCGTTGTGTCCGCATTGAAGAGGCTCCCTGCTCCAACCTTTCTGTATTGGGCATGCATTTTCCCAACATCTCTTGTGTGATGCTATTGTTGCACTGACCTCAGCAGCCTAATTGATGAACGTCAACAACAGCACAATGGTGATAATGACTTCACTTTAACATTGTTTTAAATAGTTTGCAAACAAATGCTACCTCCAACGCCTATGTATTAGGTACACCCGGCTCTTATAATCTCATCTGTTGGGAAGTTACAATGTACACATCTCTGCTCAGAGGAAATTCCTCTTCCAAACGTCTTCATTGGAGGCACATATTTACAAGCACTACTACATTGTATACCCTTCACTCCAGCACCATCGCTACAAAAATGCTAATCCATCACCACTTAAACCGACATGGCTATTTTAGAAATTAGCTCTTAAAGCAAATCTTTGTGCTAGTCCTTCTCCCAACACCAAAACAATGGGAATGCTTCATCTGTTTTCTTTCAGACCTTTCAGAGTGATCTCTTGAGTCATAACACTCAATGGGCCTCATTACGACTGAGGCAGAACGGGTTAACGGGCTCCGCTAAAGGAGGCGGACCCGTTAGACCCATTCCGCCTCATTACAAGCTCCCCTCGCGGGACCCGGTAAGTAACGCCTGGTCAAACCAGGCGTCCTTACCGGGTCCTGTGAGGGGAAGAGAGAGCAAACAACGGACTGCTCGTAATCGGCACATTGTTTGCTCCCTCTCCCATTCCCATTGAGGCCTATTGGGGCTCAAATGGGAATGGGGAAGGTCCGGGCCCGGGTTGCTGGAGGGAGGAATTACCGGGCCCTCCGAACTCGGAATGGCCCCTTAATATCCCCATTCAGGGAACCGGGTCCCGATTTTGGCGGCAGCCATGCCACCAATAGCGGCATGGCTACCGCCAAAGTCGGAATGAGGCCCAATATGTTTGTCACACCCCCTCAATACCTTTTCTTGAGCCAATTCTTCATAAAAAAATACACTCTTGGAATTCTTCTCTCCCAACTCCATTAGAAATGCAGTTCATTTACTTTTCAGCATTAGCAAGGCTTTTTCGCCATCATATCTTCATTGGGCAATGTTCCTGCAACCTCCTCTGCATTGGGAGTAATTCTCTCCCAGAAAGTGGGCTAAATGGATGTCATCCCAACATCTCTGCAATATGGTCTTTTGTCCAAACACCTATGTATCAGACATGCTTCCGAGAATCCATCCTGCTATTCCACCTCTTTTTTTTTTTTATAGATACTTATTCGCTGAGACATGTCTATTTGGATAACTTCTCCCACTAACAACTTTGCATAAGTAATCCTACACCAACAAGTTGGTATTGGTTACACGTACAAACCAAATAACACACTTCTCTAAATTGGGAACACGTGCCCCTATATACATTACAATCTAACTTGTTTTTCCACAATACCTTTGCTTTGTGGACACACACCACTTCTTCAAGACCACCGAAGTGGGGCCATTCACCCAATGCACATTTGTATTGGCAATGTTTTTTTGTTTTTCTCAAATAGCGTGCGTTGGAGTAATTTCTTTCTCAACATCGTTGTACAGGAGTGGATTTATGTTTACACAAATGCCACAAGTGTTGCTAAACTCTTGTAACCTTTAACTATGTTTTCTTACTTCCCACTGACTGCATATTGGGGAGATGTCTCCTCAACGCCTCGGCAAGAAGAAACTCCCATGTCACACCTCCGACTTGTTGAAAATATCCCCCACACCTCTCAGTAATGCCGGTATCTCCCCTTATGTCTTAGAAATGCTGACGCACGTCCCCCCAAATATAACATGAAGGAATTTCCAACTAACACAGCTGTGCTGAGGGTGCATGTCCTCGAAACAGCTCTATTGAGATACCTCTCTCTCAACCCACATACAATGCTGAAGCTTCGCATCAGCACCATTGCACTGGAAATTGATCTTTTTCTAAACTTTTTCTTTGGGGATATGCCCCCATCGCAGTACCGATCCCCAGCACACTCCTTTATTAGGGATGATGTATCCATTGCATCTCCACATTGGGTATGCACCTTGTTAGGGAGAATTTTCCAGAATGGCTACTTTCCCTTACCTACTGAGTCCATCAGAAGCTTTGCTGGATTTCTAGGATTTATTTTTTTCACCTGGTTCACCTGGTAAGAGTGTAAACCTTTTTCCCCACTCTTACATGTGTTTTGCTGTGTGTGTTTAACATTTTTGTATTCATAGACTGTGGAGACTCGCCTACTCCGTAGGCATCATCTTTTAACTGTGTGTTACACAGCACCTTTAGTGCAGTGACACAGGGTTGTCTTTTTCAGACATCCCACTTTAAACTCCATTTTCTAGGACTGACTACAGTCTCCCAGAACATGTAAAGTTGCCATTGACTTTATTAGTCTTTTTAAATTCACAGACCCAGTACAAAGTATCTTACATAGAGTTCTGGAAAGGGTTAATAGTTAGCCCTTTTTGTCTGTTTCTTGTGGAACTTTATTTTGTTCCTCTTTCTTTAAAATTTGGCTGGTGGCAGTGGTATCTACCCTATTTTTCCTACCGCGGTCTATTTAAATAGCCTTGTTTTAGGCTAAGTTAGTAGCCTTGAACACTGGATGCCATTTACTTTTATTAGGTTCCGGCTGGGTTTATTTGCCATTTCTTTTTGTAAAGGTCTTTCTCGTGTTTTACCCTGCACACCAAACCAGGTTTGGTTCCTTTGTTCGCCGTCCTTTGGTAGGCTTCTGCACAGAAGCCCTCCTTATGTGCCTGAATACTGAGGGGCACAGGATGTGAGGGAGGGATTTGAGACCCCCCTGCACAGGGTCTCCTTGGAGACCCATGTTATACTCTGTATGATTGGCTGTGGTGACTGTCCTACCGGGACAACCACCATGCTGTGTCATTGACAGCCAGGCTGTGTGAAAGGGAGAAAACTGCATAAAAAGCAGGTCTCTGGGACTGAGAAGGCAGAGTCGCCACTGGATCCAGAGAACCAAAGAGAAGCTGACAGAAGAGGACCTTCACCATGATTGAACCTCACGGTGAAGCCATGCTGCGGGTCCGAATCTCCAAACTTTGAGGACAGGGAAGATCTGCAAGGAATCTTCTGCCCTTGAGTGGTGGGACCAACCAGTTCACCAAACTACAAGCCAAGCCTCCCTCTTCTGGTCGAATTTGCTGTGCACAGCTACAGTGAACCGGATAGCCAGGAGGACCGGACCCTGCTTGGTTTTTAAGGAGCGCACCTTTTATTTGTTGCATTGCTCTGCTGCTGGTTTCTTCCCTGGGCAGTGCAGGACCCTCCAGTCTTCCTACTTCGTGTCAGTCCGAGAGTCGCTTCAGGAACCGTGAACCTGCAGGACCTGCCAGGATCGTCTGTCTCAGCTACAGCCTTCTTCTCCATTTAAGGTACTGTTCAAACCTGGTTGTTCATTCCGTCCAACCGCAGTGAAAGTGTTTGAAATCTTTCTCCAATCCGAGGGCTTATCCCTCTCTATTCTTTAAAGTAACTATTTGTCCGACCAACTTCGTTCTGAACTCTTGGCAAAGACTTAACCGTGAACTACTCTGAACTGTGTGATCCTCTGCAAAGACTTTGGTCCATTGACTTTGGCCCAGGCCTCTTGATTTGATTTCCTCACCGTAGTTACCTTTTCTAGATTGCCCTGCTTACTTACCTGTTGGTGCTGTTCAACTTTTGTCTAACCTTGTCTTTCCCTCCCTTTTAAATTTCTGGAGTGCCATTTTGCTCAATCTTCATTTTGAGCTTAACTTGTCCAGAATCTATTGGGTGGTGTGTAGTATATTAAGAGTGTGAATTTTCTACTGTGTTACTTTAGTGAATTGTTTTACAACTGATTTGTAAATAAATGTATATTCTTTTACTCAGAAACCTTGAGTCAGTGTTTATTTGAACCATAGTAATTGCTGTCCTTTGTGTAACTATTGATACTACTCACTTTGCTCTTGAGATAAGTCTGGTTGCTCAGCCATCACTACCACTTTACTGTGTAGTACAGGTTTGTACCAAAGGTTAATTTGTACTGTCACTTGTAATCTTTATTGTGTGTGGTGTTCCCAAAGGGTACTGCATATGGTTCTGCCTAACACACCTCTGCCAACAAATCTAACTTGGGATGGATCTCTAATAATAGTCATTATTAACATATATTTATTGGGGAAAGCAAATCACCAATAAATCTATATTGAAGGTGCATCTTTTAAAATCCCCTCCAAACCTTCTGCACAATAGACGTGTCATTCCTAGCAGCTATGTATTGGGTCCCATTCTCAGTTATCAATTTATAATTGAGAAGCTGTCTCTCTTGGGATGTTCTCTACCTGCCATTGCTTATCTCTTGTTGATGTTTTGTTTCTCTAGACTCTACTTTTTAGACCTTCAAGGGAGGACACAGCCTAAGCATGTGTGTGCAAGCCTTGTGAGCATTACCAATCATTCGCACTTTTGCAAATCCCCTGTACAATGAGGGAGGAAATGTGTTGAGAAACCTGTCAAGACTTAAATGTGCCTTTTTACAAAAGGCAAACCTCAAAAGACACGGTCAAAAAAAAAGAAATATAGGCCTTTTAGCCAACTATAAGCAAAACATGAGAGCAGAGCATTAGCCCAAAAGTGGTCAATAAGAGAGGGGAAACTTGGAACAGCATGGATGTATATTGAACTAGTGCATGCTTATCCATATATAGTTATGTTAAGTTGTGCTGATGCCATCAACATAGATGATGTCGGCAGAGAAAACATGATATCCCATCTGCATTCTCCCATGTGTCTCAACCTTTTGGGTGATAGTAAAGCTTGGAGTTTCTCTTTCAAGTGATTTAGCTTATTATGTTTGTTATGCTGATTGGGGTGAAACATGCAATAAACTCAAATAAAACAACTCAAATACATGAATCAGTTCAGTGTAACTCCCATTGATCAACTTTAAACACTCTATGTTAAGTAATGTTAAAGGATATTTATACTGCGCACTACCACCACCGGAGTGGTCCCTGGTGCTCTGGTGGCTCTGAAAAGCAAGAGGATTGGGTATGTTAGTAGGACTTAGCATGACAAAGGCTCAAGGGAGTTGTGATGTGTTGTTAGCCGCTTCAGTTTGGTGTACACCATTCGCTGAGCGTGGGTGTGATTTGTTTCGGTCGGTAGCTGTTTTGTACTGTTGTGCAAGGCAATGTGTGGTTTGTTTCTTTGTTGTGGTGTAGTGAAGTGCGTGCAGATTGTTGTGCAGCATCGGTATGGTTGTGTTATGTTTACAATTTGAGAGGTGTGAGCAGAGGGATGAGATTTTTAATGGGTTTGGTTAGTGGAGGCACTCCACTGTACCTTCTGTGCTATGCACAACCTGTGATATGCATCCCTGCTAGTGATGTGTATTTGTGGTGCTCAAGGGGTGTGGGTTGTCTGCATGGCCATTTAGAGGCCGTGGCACCCGACCACCCAGTGTCCTCGATAATTTATTTCTGCACCTATGTTGCCCTTTGGACTACACTGGTGTGCACCTGCCACTGCTTTCCTTAGCCCCTTTCAGGGGTGCGTCGGGGTTGAGGCGGGGTCAGGGTGTCTTTTTCCTTGTGCTTTTGAACTACATGGGCTGTGTGATTTTCTGTCCGGTCAAAACTCCTTCAACTCTTATCCCCTCTGTCTGTGGTTCAATCTAGGACGCTCCCAACCCGCTCTTTAGACTCCAGCCAAGTCCTCCATGGGTACCCGGGTCTCCCTCGCGCTCCAAAGTCTCTCCAATTCCCTGCACTTGTTGTGGAACGCTTTAGTCCTCGGTCTTGTGAGGAGTATGTCCATTCCGAGTGGTGTGGATGTTGCTCATTCGTTTTCATCCAGTTGTGAATTTTAGATGGTCCTTCATGTTGTGAATTTCTCTGTGGAGGGAGTTCTACGTCTTTGCCACTAGGCAACATAATGCTGATCCACTACTCTTTTCCTTGTGTACTGTTTTGGTTCCAGGTGGATGTTGTTGCTGGATCTGAGTGTTTTGGATGGCAGGTAAATGGTGATTTTCTTTGTAGGAATTCTGCTCCTTGCGCATGGTTTGCCCTGTGTGTTATGCACATTGTTTTGAATGTGATTCGTTTTTTGACTGGCAGCCAGTGTAGCAACTTTAGCACAGGAAATTGTTCACATGTTGTTCTCGGTGTTGGTATTTCTAGCTTCACATTGTGTCTTCCAGACACACACAAAATACCAATTTATGATAGCCCTACGTATGTTGAATACAATATTTCACTACCACAACCACTATGCAGCAGTTACAGGAGGATAACTAAGGGGCCACGCGCTCGCCATGGAGGCAAGATGACACAGAGCAACACAAGCGCGTTATAAATAGCCAATTACATTTACAAAGCTTCTTGTTCCAGTATATTCACATTGCTAGATAGGACCTCCCATCATAACATTAGTTTCATAACCTTTGTAATAGTATTTGGTAATATTTAATACATGTTTTCTTTTTCAGCTGCTAGTCTTTTGAAAATACATGAAAGCCAATGATGTGTTGCTAAACTTGAAGAGAAACTGAAACTGGCCTCAGTTAAGGTGTTTGTGTCGAGCAGACCATAAAACAAACAACATTTGTCCAAATTGAACCTTGCACAGAATCCTGTCTCCAGCTTGGAATGGGGATGAATGGGGGGTGGAGGGGAGTTCTGACATGCACAGCCTGCTCTGTGATAAAAAAAACTCACTCCATTCGGGAATTCAGGGATGAGTACGATGTTTTTATTGAAAGGTATATTTTACAGCTATTGCTATTCAGCTGAAGTGTGGTATGTGCGAGTTTGCACCCACCCCCCTCTCTCATGATCGAAGCCTTTTCACACCGCAGCAAAAGAAGGTAATCATCCGCCTGGGGAAAAGTAAGTGTTGGCGAGTCAGAGGGCCCTAAACATTCACTGTCCATGTCACCACATTATTGTGTGACCCTCAAAGCTGGGAACACACAACGTGCAACATTATAGAAGTGTTCATCTCCACAGAAAGTGAACCAGAACCTGTTTACATTTATCTCACAGTCCGCAAGAATTTCTGTCAGCGTTGTGCAAGGGAGTAGCACACCCACAATCCAATACATGTTCTCCCTGTCTTTGTACTTTGCCAGCTCGTTGGAGACTATTGTCTGGAAGCCAGAAAGTGTCTTCTAGAACTTGTGAATGGTCTCGAGACTGAGGAAGATTACTTGGCCAAGCCAAGATGCCAATGTGTCTAGCAGAAAGCATCTGGAAGACAGAAGACTCTGGGTGAAATCCCGTTTCCCAGCTGAGGAGAGAGGAGGGGAATTATAAAGCTTGGCTCGTCCTATTTAGAGCCCTGGTATGTGCAGATTTGAAATTCTGAATACAACAAGTTTGCTTATTTTTTTACCTGGGGACATCCAACTGGAAAAATCAAACAAGTAAATCAGCTTAAGGCACACCCTTTTTGGCATCTGTCTGTGCCCGCTAGAACACAGAGCCTCTTCAGTGCCACTATCTTGAGATAATACAATAGAACCCTTGCTGGCACCCACCACAAGCCAGTGTCTGCTGAAGGTATCAAATCTCTGAAAAATACTTCTCCCAAGAACCAGGAGGATACTCCACCAAACAGATCAAGTAGCCATGAAGGCTACTGCGTCTGGAGAAGGTGCCTTCTGCCAATTAGAGAAGTTCCTATTCTAGAAAGGTGTTTGTCGCATCCTCTAACAAGTCTAGACTGGTACTTCCCTAAGCGCATCTGTATTAGGCCAGTTCTGGCAAACCCACTTGTTCAATTTCTTTGAACTGCTTTATGTCATGGATACATCTCCAGTTGTGCTGTGTGACTCCATCAGGCAATGTCTTTGACCAGCATTCTTTGAGGGATCCTGAGTTCTATAGTAGCAGAACACAAACATGGCAATGAAGTGTACCACTCAATGTATATGACATCATTGCATTACATTTCAGCTTTCCAAAAAATAAAATGCATAGAAAGAGGTAGCCAGTCAGTACATGTGCATCCTAATAGCATGTCCATATGTATATTTGCTCTTGCTTATATTGTACAGTAAGTGACTGGATAGAACGTTCCTAATTGCTTCAGCGATGTTTCCCTTGAATCTACTTATGTATTATTTGGATATGCTCTCTTCAGTGCCACACACCGCATAAACGTAACTTCAGAGCACTCCATTTTATTTTGCAATATAGAAGAGTTAGGGCCAGACTCACAGGATTGTTTTTATAATGACACAATCCTATTGGATAAAGTTCTGGGTTCTTAGAAACATAATTATTTGTGTGACCTCACATGCATGACAACATTGAACTATTGCAATGTTTTTTGTTTTTTTTATTATTACGCAGGAGAAGTGCATAGCGAGTGCGTGATACAGTATGGAAAAGTCAATCGCAGCGGTTGTTGTGGGCGACATTTCAAGTCATCAATTTGAGAACTGTCGTCGCGGCAGTAAATCAGTGTACAGTGCATGATGTTCCCTTAAAGTAATTAGGCAGCATTAGATCCACAGACAGGGCCGACTTTTCAAATGTCTTTCATTTAATTGCATGAAGGCCCATTTGTGGTTGTTTTGTTTCCCAGCTCAGTGAGTGGAATTTTCAACTGCAAAAAAAAAAAAAAAGGTGTGGGCTGTATTTGCCAGAAAGAAATCTGCAGGCGTTGACACTTGCTCGGCAGGCTCCCAGTCCAATCAATTCCCTTTTCACGACTGCTTTTTTGGAGTGACACCAGGCACCAATTTCCCACTACCAATTGTGTGTCTTTAATTGTGGTGGCAGGATGCACAGCCGGAAGCTGGCATATCCAATGGCATTTCCCATGCACAGTTACACGCTTGGAACAGCTCGCATGTATTAACCTGGGGAGCCCATTCCTACTGTTGACTGGCATCCGTTTATGAGATACTTGAGGCCCTCGTCTATTCATTGAACCACCATTCAAACATGATTAATTAACTCCATTTGGACGGAGCGAGTGCGCAGCCGTCCAGGCAGTGGATGGGGCAGCTGCACTTGATCAGAGCTCCACATGGAAGTTTCATCCCTGCCATGTGTTACTCACTAGAAAAGATTCTCCCTGACATTGAGGGCCTTTTTAGGGATGTGCGACATGGAACCGAGCGTATTTCTATCAACTGAAGTGACATGTGCAGGTTCTTTTTGCATTAACAGACGCTGAAGAGGAGACAGCTGTGTGAATCCCGAAACCTCATACTCTGTTCATGGAAGTAGGAATGTGTTCAGATCTCATAGCCCTGTTCTTATAGCCATGATAGCACAGCATTACCAGGTTGCTTAGTCCACAGATCACATGGACTCTCATGTAGAAAAAAAAGACTTCTTTATTAGTTATCGCACAGATAAGATCAGCCAAAAGGTTACAGGTCACAGGTACGTTGGGGAACATCCACCAGCCACTTTCTCTCCAAGCCAGCCTCTCACCAACTGTCATCCAAGGAACATCCAGCAGAGAACGCTCACCCGCATTCTTCTCCTAGAACACTCATGGCATCATATCCATACAGAGCAGAGCAGTAGGGAGAAGATCCACCACAACACATCTGCCATATTATGTGAAATGGAAAACGAACATGCTAAAAGAGACATCACATCAACAATAGCACCATGACCGAAATCCCACAACCGTCCTCACATGTCACACAAACACATGCCCGCATGACAGCAGAACAATACAACACCAACCCTTGCCACTCTGTAAATCACACAACATAAAAAAAGAGGTAGAATGCTTCAACTATTAAAAATATTACCAAACAAATCTCTCAAACACACTTAGACATCTCACTAACGGTATCCGGCTAGTGACCAGTCTAAGACAGCAGCCACTTATGCACACAGAAACATATGCATCAATCGCATGCACATATCTAACTGGAAAATGTCTAAAACCAACATCTGGGTCGTCAAACACACCACCCCAGGCATTCCACACCTCACACATCTACTGTGTGGACATAGCAACCTCCACATGACCCAGTCACTTACCACACTCCCTCAACCGTGGCAATTTTCAAATGAAGTCCAACACTCAAAACACACAGGTGTCCATCACTTCCGCAAAACACTAAGTGGCATTCCAACCACTTACTTAACATTGTGTCCAACACCACTATAAACCAGTCAACCTAGGTGTCCAACACCTCACAACTAAATGCAAGTGTCGAATACCCTCAAACTAACACAAGTATCTGAAATATCTTGTATTGGGAGGCAGGTAGGAATCACTCAGGTATGACACCAGACCACGTAAGTATAAAAAGGAAGGCTTCTTTATTGTTGCAGATCAAAGGTAATAAAATTACACAGGAGAGTCAGGCAAGTACATTGTCTCAGTTAGGGCTCCCCTGCTGCATTCCTTAACTGCCTTTCATGGAACTCTAAGGTCCCCGTGAGTTCCACATTCCACTTTGCTCCACACATTCCAATAGGCATTGCACACCCACTAACCAGACTAGACCAAGTCACTAGAGAATCCAACACCTCTGCACAGAGACAGCCCTCTTAGACTTAAAAAAACAAATGGACACTATTAGGGACGCCGGGAAACTGGGCATCCTTCTACTCCTGGACCTCTCTGCGGCATTCGATTTAGTCGACCATGATAAACTATGTCACGCCCTTTCCACCAACTCTCACTTCTCCAAGAAAGCCACCTCCTGGATAAAATCCTTCCTCTCTGACCGCACTTCAAGAGTTACTCTATGGGAAGAAGCAGCAGACCCCATCCCAGTACCTCTGGGAGTACCACAAGGATCCTGCCTCTCCCCTACATTCTACAATGCCTATACTAACCTACTCTTCACAGCACTGGATGCTATGGGAGTAATCTACACACATTTTGCTGACAACACACAAATACTTACTCCCATTACAGGTAACCTTGATCATAGTCGGCACCCCAGCTAGGCTCTGCAAACTCCACTCGACTCTAATCTCAAACTCATCCGGCTTCTCCAGGAGCCAGAACACTCCACGTTCCTTGCGCATTAATGCCGTTGACGTTCTGTTAAACGTCATCATTTTCTGCTTGGCTCTGATGAGCACAGATCTTCACCCCGTATTCCTGATACTTTGCTCTGATTCCTCCATCCACTGAGAATTCGATAGACCACACATCCAGGGTGCTACGTGCTCTCCCCACAGTGCAATCCATAGCTGTAGCACGGCCACTCACGTCAGAATGGAGTGCAACTGGGAGCTCCGCACCAGGAGGTGAATAATAACAGCTGCACTTTTACAGCCATTGAAGTCCCTTCTACGCTCAATTTCTGACCTCTGTCACTCAGCGATCGAAGTCCACGAAAAGAACCAGTGGAACCGTGAAGCAGGGACAGGCCAGTAGGCATAGGCCCTGCTGACCTGCCCCTGCTCCCCACAAACCCCATCACCACGCTCACTGCTGCACGCAATACAAACCTCCACACAAGCACACCTGCTGTTTAAGGTAATGATCAGTGCAGTGCACTGAAGTGCAAGTTTCAACTTCTTGCCACACATTTATTTTAATTCAACACAATTTCAGAACAATTTCTTTTCAATCAAAGTATAGGAACGGTAAACGTTATTTAATAAAGTAGAGGAACACCACTCCTGCCCAATTCGACCACTGCTGTCACTTCTCCAAAAGCTTAATTATGGGATTACCCCTTAACAGGTTTAATCAGTTGCTGCAGCTTTCCATGTAGGAGAGTCCTCATCAATAACTTTAATTGCAGCTCCCCTCTGCACAGTCAGTTTCATTGGTACACCTTGAAAAGCTCCAGAACTGAGAAGTAGAAATGTTATCCTCAAAGCCACGGGCAGGCTCCTGCACTAAAGGGGAGAAGAGGATCCAAGGTTGGAATCCTCCGTCCCCTGCACAATATAAGCTACTTCCGATTAGTATTATAAATAAGACAAATGTCCTTCAATTTTTTGTGGTGTAGAGTTCCAATATCTGAGTTCATAAATAATTCCTTCAGCCAAATGTTGTAAGATCAAGGAAGCCAATTTTAATCGTGAGGAAAGCAAGATGTATCCAGTAGTTCAATATTATCAGCTGATGCGTTTCGAGGAGATTCCACTTCTTCAAAAACCTAATTGGACTGAGAAAAGTATCACATGAAAAAACACAATAAGTATGCTGTGACCCATATTTATACAGTCAGAGAGCGCTCTGCCCAAAAAACAGAAAATACACATTATATTACAAAAACACGTCATTGATGACGTGTGCTATAGGAGATACAATACGTATTGCTCATTAGTTGGAGAAGACAAGACATTACAGATCATATAATTGTGTTGCTCCAGAATACTTGTAACTTCTTGAGGCACATGGGTCAGCTGGGCTCGTCAGGGAGGGGTGCAGGGTCAGGCGATGTCCGTGCAGTTATATTTCTTTCTAAACTAATACTTCACAATAATCATAGTCATGAAAGATTTAATATAGTACATAAACTTCAACATAATATATATTGCATAGACATTTGACCTGGGCCACAGGGAGAGTGGAGGTATATGGATCCAAGTGCCTTATCTTACACAGTATTTCAGAATACATTGGTTAAGTGGCTCTTGGATCAAACAAGGGTGTGTTACTCTTTGTTAGTATAAGAAGAATATATGGCCTTGCGGGATTAGTTGTATGGGGGTGAGCTGGGGTGGCACATGAGCAGGTGTCTTGCAGCTGTTACTTCAAAGGAATATGAAGGTAGGGGCTTTGAGGTTTATAATTTTCAAGGAGGGGTTTGCAAGTGCAGAGGCAGGTTTGTGGAGACGGATGGTTTTGCGAGGGCCAAGCTCTAGCCCAGTCACACACAGGGCAGTGATCTCAGAGGAAGGAGAGAGATACAGTATTAACTCGCAACAATTCACGCCCAAGCTTCTGTGAGAATAGGACAGCCGCTGAGTCAGCAGAGAGGCGGAGGTGGGGGTGTGGCAGGCTGCCTGTGCGCTGTGAGAGAAGGGCAGAGGTGCAGGCCTGCGTTAAGGGTGTATGTGCGGCCTAGCAGAAAATGCAGTCTGTAGTTTATACAATATGGAGTCGCTAGCTCATAAGACATGCAGCATTATGTATCACTCATTGGCTACCTCACACCTTGGCCAGAGGTGCGCTGTAAACTGTGGAATGAGCATATAATGTGCATCATTAGGAATGAAGGGAGACTCCCCAATAGGCAAATCAGAGTAGATAGTTGTCCTTGCTGAGGGCCAGGCTCACTGCACAGGCAGCAAAGTTATATCAGTATTTTATGTACTTAGGTTTTGACACTTTAAAAAAACTAAAACACAGAACAGATTTGCAAAAGTATGCTTTCATTTCCTTGCTGACGCTCCTCGCCCAAGTTTGCTACAATACCGCCCAGAACTTTGGGCTGCAGCCACAAACAGAATTTATTTTCCCATTTAAACTTAGGGCTTTGGCTATGCTGCATCCTCTAATAAGTAAATCAGAGTAGGCATTCGTCCTTGCCAAGGGCTAGGCCCACTGTTCATGCACCAAACTTATATCACTATTTTTTGTACTTACATTTTGACACATGGGAAAAATAAAACACAAAATGGATATGCAAAAGCATGCTTTTAGGTCCTTGCTGATGCTCCTCCCACAGGTGTGTTGTAATCCAGTGCAGCAGTTCAGGCTGTAGACGCAAGCACAATTTTTATTTGCATTAAAACCTAGGGCTTTGGTCATGGTGCATGCCCCAATAAGCAAATCACAGTACACATTTGTCCTTTCTTAGGGCCGGGCCCATTGCCCACAGACCAAAGTTATATTACAATTGTTGGTACTAACATTTTGACACTTTATAAAGGACAGATTTGGAAAGCCATGTTTTGAGGTCCTTCCTGATACTCCTCATGAAAATATGCTGCAATCCTGTTCAAGACTCCGGGCTGCAGCCACAGGCAGATTTCTTTTTCCCATACAAACCTGTCCGATTTTGAAAAGCTTTATCATATCCCTGGTGGCCATGCCCACTTTTACCCCATTGCCGGTACCTTATGGTCCTGGCCAGTAGCCAGATTGTCCGGATCATGGCCAAAGGCCATGACCCGGACAATCTGGCTATTGCCCATGGCCACAGGCTATACCTGAGTCACCAAAGGTATATCACTATTTTTTGTACCTACATTATTACACTTTTCAAAAAATAAAACACTGACACATTTGTAAAACCATGCTTTTGGGTCCTTGCCATTTCGCCTTGCGTGAGTTTGCTGCAAATCCGTCCATGTTTTATTGTTTTTAAAGTGCCAAAATGTACGGACAAAAAATAACAATATATACCTTATATACCTTAGCCTACACTAGACATAATACAGTCAGACTTTGCATTCAAAGTTGGGTCTATAACAATTCTGGAAAGTATAGTGCAGATTTGTTAAATGGCAAAAAAGTTATATGCCATCTAAAAATGTTGAGACCTTACTCTAATTTTGCCCCCTCTTGACAAAATCACATCAAACAATGAAAAAACATTAAAAACTGTTTCTAGAATCTTTTTGCAAACTGTTGTGAAGATTCATCAAACAGCACCACATTTATAAGCTTTTCTAATATTTTGGGACCCCCCTCTAATTGGGCCCCCTCTTGGCAAAGCAGTACTGATCTTTGAATAACCATTCAGGGTGAGGCCTAAAATGACATTGAACAATTTTATGCAAATTCATTGAATGGTGCCAACATTAGAAGCCATACAAAAACTGCTTTTCACCAACCCTGCAATGCAAAAATGTGCATGAATGTCCCCGTACATCTGAGATGTTTGTGGACTGCATAGAAGAAAAACACCTGATATTTGGCTTTGTATTCCCATATCCCATCCTCATCACCCCTTACCACCCCATAAATAGTTTCATTTGTTTGAGAAGTGCAATGTTGTGTTTTTAAATATTTTGTTAACGCTATGTATGTGGACCACGGGGGCTGTTCGCAAATAAAGCATGGCATTCGTTTCAAATGTTTTGACACACCTCACGTTTTAAACTGACCAATTAGCTGGTGCATATGGTGTCTGTGAACATACCGCTGCGTTCTGATTGGTTCAGAGGCTTCCACGGACCGGACCCAGATATCACTATTTTTTACCTACGTTTTGGCCATTTCTTAAAACACTACTGGACAGATTTACACCAAACCTACAAGCACACTTTTGGGACCAAACTGCCACACCTGGCGCAAATCCCTGCATTCTAGAATACAACAGGCTATGTGCACTATGCACACGTCATCTAGATGTGCACCCTATACCGCAAAAAAGAAAACCTTTAAAAAGAATACTAATACAAACAGAACCTATCACAGATCTCCCAACAGTACCACAAAAGAAACAAAGACTAACAGCTACTCCATCAAATAATACAACCACAAAACTGTCTAGTACAAAATCAACTGCACGCCCATCAGAAGACAAGTAGACAAATGCCTCTTCTCAAATACAACTGCAGGCCCATCAAAGGGTGCAGAGGCACAACTCTCTGCTCCATTTACAGTCAACAACACAACTGCAGTAAATTGCTATGCAAATGTATCAATCAATCTTCTCTTCCAATTGCCACCAATTGTTCACAGAGTTTACTGAAACGTATCGGACTAGTTGTGTTTGCAAATGCTCGTCCTTCATAGAAATGCCACAAATAATCCTGACAACACTTATACTGTCTCAGTTATAATGCAAGAATTGGACTACTGTACAGGAATAATACGACTCACCATAAACACACAGGAAGTTCCACAAGAATTTCGAATGGAATTACTACACGTACTGGAAACTAAAAACATCCCTATGAATGAAATCTCGTACACGTGAAAACATACATGCAGTCTCTTCAACAATGTTTCACAAGAGCACATCCCTAATGAACGATTTTTGTATCTACCCATACCAAATTCTGAAACCATCCCATTTCACCAGCTTCTGCAGAATGCAAATCATAGCACATTGGTTTTGGCTGTAGACACGAGCAAACATTGTTTGGCATTGTGCCTACGAGGAGATTTTTTTTTTGTTTGTTTATTTATTTATCAAGCCCGTCGGACCCTTAGGTAACTGGGCGCCACCACATACAAGGTTACTTAAGCTTGGTTACAGAGTGAGGATAGATACAATTATAGAGAAAATGCATAGTCAACGAGTCTAGCAAGTGGATATACAAAAAGAGTGCATAAGTGTACATGATTATCATGTAAAGCAACTAATGTAATGTATGAATATGACTAATTCCTAAGGCATCTTATTTCCTCGCCGTGACACCTGAGGGTTTGGGCGTGTAACAAATAAATAAATAAAATAAATAAAAAAATAGATTAGCAAGTCTAGCTAATGGAAATACAAAAAAGTACATAAGTATACATAGTATACATAGGGTTCAAAAGGAAGCAGGAGTCAGAAGGTCACATGTACCCTATGTATTTGTCAAACTGGACAGTCGTAAGAGCTTAGCCAAATAAGGATGTTGCATCTGAAGTTGTAGTAATATTGATCTTTCCTGAGGTCAAGTCGGAGTGTGTTCCAGTACTGGGCAGCCTTAACTGGGAAGCTCCTTCCACCTGATTTTTTTTAGTCTAAATCTAGATATTAGAAGTCAGTAAGAGTTGGTAGATCTGGTGGGGCGAGTTGATGTTCTAATGACTATTCTTTCCATCAGGTAAGGTGGGGCTGTGTTGTTGAGACACTTGAAGGTAAGTGAGGCTGTTTTGAGTGCAATTCTATCGCTAATTTTGAGCCAGTGATATTCTTTCCTAATATCGGATATATGTTCTCTATTGGGCAGGTTCAGGGCCATTCTCAAGGCATTATTCTGTAGTATCTGAATTTTGTCTGTGATATATGTATTAGCTCCTAAGTAAAGGGCATTACAGAAGTCTAGGCATAAGAGTATAAGGGCATTAGCGAGGATGATACAGCTGGCTTGGCTTAGGAAAGCTCTGCATGCTCTAATATGTTTGCATGTGTAAGCGGTAGATGATGCTAGAGAGTTTACCTGTTTCTTCAATGTTAAAGTGGAATCAAGGTAAAAGCCTAGCGTCTTTACTTTTTCTGGCTACTGTGATTATATTGGCGTCAATGTTGAAGGCAGAGTAACCTGGGTTGAGTTTTATTTAGGTTGGCAGCGGATCTGAGGAGCAGGATCTCTGTTTTCTCATCATTCAGGCATAGGCCATGGGTTGCCATCTATGCCTGAATGATGAGGTTTATTTTGCTTACCAAGGGTGTATCCGAAGCAGAATTGCCCAGAAAGGGGTGAGGATCTGAGTGTCATCTGCATAGTTAGTGTAGGTGACACCCAGTCTGTTCAATTGTCAAATAGGGGCTTTGTAAAGATATTATACATGGCTTACGAGATGCAGGAGCCCTGGGGCATGCCGCAGGCTATTTAAATAGGATCTGCGGCTGGTGAGGTGGAGAAAACTCTCATTGTTCTGTTGTATAGAAATGACTGGTCCCAGGCTGTAGCCTCCAAAGAATAATTATCTGCCGATACCAGGTGTTCGCAAAGGACTGCGTAGTCCACCAGGTCGAAGGCTGCCTATAGGGTCAAGGAGGAGCAGCATCACAGTATTTTCCTTATTATTAATCTCATCAATTTGTGTTTTAAGATCTATTAAGGCTGTCTTTGTACCATGTTGTGGTCTGAAACCAGATTGACGGGAGCCTAGGAGATGATTAGTTTTGAGATAGTGCTGGATTTGTGAGTAGGCCACTTTATCTATTATCTTGAGGAGGAAGGGTACCGTGGTGATAGACCTGTAGTTGGTGGGGATAGAAGGGTCAAGAGTTTGTTTCTTAAGAAGCAGCAAAACCCATGACTCTTTTAGCGTACTTGGTACAGTGTTAGTGGAGAAGGATGCATTAATTAGTTTAGGGATGAAGGGAGCTAGGTCCCTTGCAGCGTCTTTAATACGTTGGGCTGGCAACTGTCTCCCTTGCAGTTGGATGGTTTTAGGGCTGAAATAGATTTTTGGTAAATTTGAACGCAGCAGGGTGAGGCATATTTTCAGTTGGGCTAGTAAGTATTTTTTCACTAGGGGGTAGGGTGGCTTTTTTCTTGGCAATTTTGAGTTGGAAAGTTGTTATTTTATTGGCTAAGGCATTCTGAATTCTGGTACACCATTGTTTGTCTTTGGGGATGTTGTCTGGGGGAGGTATCAGGGATTCCAATTCCCTAAGGATAGTAAACAGTTCCTTGGTATTAGAGCTGGCATTAGATATTGTAAGTGATTTCGATCCGGCACACACCCAAGTTAACGCCTAGCATGTAGTGCACAACTGAAATCCTTATTTATTTTTTGTCTGAAAGTTCTTTATTCTGAACGATATACCACTCATATAACGCCCTTCTCTTGGAACCCCCCCGATCACACACAACCAGGAATCAGGCTGGTTTGCAAAGGTAAATATTTATTTATGTATTTAAAAGTTAATCACAATATGTTTTAAAAGGTACAAAACAATCACCAATGGGGTGATGTAACACTGAATAATATCTTTAATACACAAGGAGTAAGTAGTGAGCAAAACAATTCAGCACAGAAAATAATACTTTTGTGTGGATTCAGATCAGATAGCACTGCGGTTATAGGTTCCCCCTGCATACCCCTCAACTCCCAATAGGCAATGGAAGGAGATAGGAGGAGAGAGCAGGTATTCAGGAATGGCACAATTCAAACAGAATATCAATCTGACTTTCGCCAGCAAACGCAAGAGAAAAACAGAATTGACTGTCAAACTGTCAGAATGGCTTTTGAAGTTATCCTTAGAATGAACTGGCCGAAAAATCCCAAATATGGTCAATATTGCTGAAATTGTTATAAATTCTTATGGGAGGCACCTTGGATAGTTGCACACAAACACAATCAATGAGTCAATCCCAAGAAAACATTTCAAATCTTAAAATTCAAGTTGAAGCAATTAAAAGCTGTTTTACACGTGTAGAAATTTCCCAAAACGAAAATTTGCGGCAAACCTTTCACTACGTGATATTCAGAATCGCATTGATTTGGAAGGCGGTTTTAGGTGCGATGGATATATATGAATGTTAGCTACAAGCAGAAGTTGTTTCTATCAAAAAAACGGAGGGAGTTACCGATGCTTTAGTAGAGGTCGTTTTTCGAGATATGCGCAAGAATGGAAAACAGGAATGCTTTTAAAATGACAAAAGGGTTTCTTACAGTAGAGGATGACTATGAACAAAACAAATAGCACACAGGAACACAGTCACTTGATCAAGGATCAGCGCAAAGATAGTTTTAACAATACTAGTTCTGGAGGAAAGATAGGATGGTTTGGAGAGAGGTTTCAGACAATGCAAAGATACTCCTAACAACACAGGTTCTGAATACAAGATAGGATGGGTCTAAGATACTGATAAGACTATGCAAAGTACATATGCTAGTGACACAATTCTTCCTGTTTATACTCAATGGATACATTTTTGAATGAGACTGTCAATTCTGGTCAGAGAATTGGATCTGGTTTAGGAAAGATGGCTGGGCACATCGGACTGGGCAGGTTCAGCAAGGCGCTCTGGTCACAGCACGACACAGGACTGGATGGGGTCAGCAAGGTGCTCTGGTCACAGCACGGTACAGGACTGGATCAAATCTGCCTTTCTTGGTTCTGAGGATATTTCACTTTCAGCAGGCAAGGAGTAACAGCACCGCCCGGCTGTATTATGTTGCTTCCCCTTTAGGCTTGTGGGGTGCTGTTCTAGAATTTGAGGCCTAGCTGAGAATAGTTCAGCTATGCAGTGGGCCTTTTTGCTTTGCCAAGTTTCTGGAGTCTGGAGCAAGTAAGATGTAGAGTTCAGCAGCCGGGTGCTCCACCAGCATGAGGATAGTGAGTGAATCTGTCTGTCTCTGTGTGGTGAGCTATCTCTATTTATACTATGAAATTACATCATAAAGGGTGTGTGTGGGCTGGTTTAGCCTATGCTTGCCTCTTTGAAAGGTGATTGGGTCAAAGTCTCCCCTCTGCCTTGATAGGAGGGGAGAAACAGAGTGTCATCTTTATGGTGCATTTTATGAGGCTGAGAATCCAGCCCTAGCCCCTGGAACACAAAATCTACTTTTGGTAAAATACATATTTACACATGTGCAACCTCTATAAGAATCACATATACAGATTACATATTTTATATAGCAGCTATTCCTCAAAACCCTGTAGCTGTGGGATCTTGTCTTTTCAGAGAATTGTGCCCTTTTCCCTAGGAACACAATGTCCAATATTTAAGCAAATTTCCACAAGTGTGTGTGTTTAACATGGGAACAAGTGTATAAAGTCTCACAATTCTAGCGGAAATACATTTGATGTGAAATCATTGTTGTTGTTGTCCAGAACCTGTCACATGGTTCTGGCGCCCGTCACCCATGCAGTCAGAAATTAAATTCACAACTCTGTTATTTTTATATTTTTCACAATTTTGAACAGTAAGTTATCAGTCTTTTTAAAATGTGTTCTTTGTCCTTCTTAAGCAACAAATGGTTGTTTGACTCCACCCCTTGGTCTCTCCCTGGAAGCCCAGGAGCCATTCACCATGTTTGCTCCTTGCAGAGGCCATTTACGACTGTCTTCACACTTAGAATTTCCTGCTCTGCAGCTTGTCATTGTTCCTTTTGCCTCTGTAGACCAGGTTCTTTCCTACCCTGTAATTAACACTTCTCTGTGATTTCCTGCTGGGGAGAAAGACCTTCCTTCTGTGAGAAAAACCTGTTATTCAAGTTCTGCAGCTTCAGCCAGGTTTGAATTAATTGTTAATATGTGTGGTCTTTTCCTTAGAACAAAACAACCTGTCATCAAATAACAGCAAGGATTCTCATTCAAGATTTTAAACCGTGGGATCAAAACCAATACAATAACGAGTTACTATCAGGAACAGGACTCTTAGTTTGCAAACATTTGATTTTCGGTTTATACATGTTAAAGTTTAATCAGGCAGGCCCCTGACAGCTGTCATCACAGCAGCCATCTGCTGCAAAGAGATATTTGACAGATCCACAGGCAGGCTACTTTTGCTGTGGAAATCTCTTTATACTCTCAGCTTTTCAGGACCTTATAAGTTCACAATGATTCCTTAAACTAAGTGAATTGTAGCAGCCAGCTAGAATTTTGAATATTTGATGGTGTTCTGTACTGGCATTCTGAAGTTTCAGCAACAAAGAAAAAGTGATTTAAAGCAATCTTTGGAGTTTCCCTTAGCAAAGCACTGTTTTTTCCTTCTGCACTCCATTTTCAATTGTTGTGGAGCCCAGGGACACATTTTTCGTAGTGAGAGCTCTGTTACACCACTGACAACATGCGTGGCAGATTGGGCTGACATCTTTTTGTGCGTTTAAAATCACGATTTTCAGGGGTTTTGGCACGCACAAGGGTTTTGCGGCCATTTTGCTGTTTCTGTGCTCACCATAACAGAGTGATGCATCATAGCAGTGCAAAAGTGGGTCAATACACCCCACAGAGCTCTTTCATCATGTACATTTGTAGTTATTTGCAAATTGTTTAAATTGTATTTTGTTTTTGTCGGATGGGGTGTGTCACCAAAGGGATTCCAATTTCCCTTTTTTGTAATCTTAGTTCTTTAAGATGAGGGGTGAACCATGCGTTGAGGTGTGTCCGTTGTTTGCTCTTGAATAGTTTGAAAGGGGTGATGGAGTCCAGGGCCTTGGTCATAGTTTTATTGTAGATTTCCACCAGAAGATCTGGGTTGGTGTTATTGGGGAGAGCACTGATTGTGGGAAGGAGGAGTTTTAAGAGATTATCAGGTGTGATGTTGTTTTTAGCTCTGGTGGGGAGAAGGGGTGCCATAACTTTGTCTTTAGGTACTTGTTTGTCTAAGGTTAAGGAGAAGTTGATTAACTGGTGATCCGTCCATAGTTGGGGTGTTTTTGGTGATATTAATGGGGCAGTTCAAACTGACAACCCAATCTAAGGTCCATCCTTTGTCATGGGTTGGGGTGAGGACTTTTTGGGTTAGGCCGTCTTCCTCAAGCATGGTTGGTATAACTTGGGCATGTTTGTCCTCTGAGTCATTGAGACCTAGCTTGAATTGTCTAGAATAAGTAGTTGGGATGAGATTTTATGTTATTAGCTAACAGACTGGAGAGGTCCTCCTCAAAAGTACCGATGGGGCATGGTGGTATGTATATTAGGTATATGGAAAAGGTACGACTATTAGAAATAGGCAATTTGGCACTGAGTATCTCGCAGGATTTTAGAGGGGATACGGTTGTAAATCTTAGAGCAAGGTTGGCTTTGGCTATAATCGCTTGTCCACCTCCTCTGCCGCTAGGTCTGTCCACTCTGATTAATTGGTAATTATCAGGTATGGCAAGTGAAAGCGCAGGGCCTGCCACTTCGTGCAGCCCTGGCTCTGTGACAGCTAGGAAGTCAAGGTTGTTAGTCAGTAGGATTTCAGCTATCTCAGTGGAGTGGGCCACTATAGATCTGGCCTTGATCAAGGCTCCAGATGTAGTAACACAGATAGGTTTTTTCTGGGGTTGGGTAGTTGGTCTAGGAATTATCTCTGGAAGTGAGGTAGCTGTTTTTATTTGAGCATTAGTGACCTTGTAGCTCTGAGCTTTAGGTTCTTAGAGACGTGGTAATCTAGCGCAAAGTCTGGAGTTTCTGTCCGTAGTAGGGCATGGTACATTTTTGGACAGGGACATGGTTAGCTACATAAGTAGTAATGTGAGGCGCTGCGTGGCAGTTACTAGTGACTTTCTACTGCGCATTATGGTAATATATATTAGCTAGGCTAAGGTGAGCATGGCAGGAGTAGGGTAAATAGGCAAGTCTTACATGTGCAAGTAACAATAGAGTGAGATAGTTGAGCATATGCATATGAGGGGAAATAAGACTAAGTAGAAGTTAATATACAGACTAGGAGTGCATGCAAGAACAGTTCTAAAAGATAATAAGCAATTAAGTATCACTGGTGACTGTTAATGTATGGACTAGGAATGCAGGAACAAATGTAGCGGCTAGCAAAACAGGTGAGTAGCATTGGAATCAATCACTGTGAAGTCAAAGGGTTCAGGCACATCATTTCGGATAATAGACTGAGTTATGACACGTTACTTAAGCAAGCACTGAATAAGAGTTGGCAGCACATGAGAGAACCTGCTAGGGATGGTTGGCAGCTCTAGCCGGGTCTATCAAGGTGCCGTAACATTAGGCTAAATAGGTGAATGAAAGAGGGCTGGCAGTGCCAGTGCATATGTGCAATGTGCATACAGTAAGGTAGCTAAAGGGGCAGAGAAAGTTCAGGGAGCAGTTGTGACATAGTGGCAAATGCACACACAGGCAGTTGGCTTATCTGGAGACATGCAGTGGCATATACAAATGGCATCAGAATAATAGGGTAAATGCTAGCTAGCTATAGACATTCACGAAGGGGTGCGACTTACGTGCTCCTCATGCATAGTACGGTCCATGGTGTCCTGCAATTTTTACTGTTCATAGAGGCTGTTTCTTTGTGGATGGAAGGCAGTCCAGTGTGGGAGACAGTAGTAACAGACAGTGGGGGCACAAGGTGGAAGATTAGTAGGTGCGCTCGTGGAGAGGGCAAACGGGCAACATAACTGGCCGACGGCCGCCCAAGGCCAAAGACAGGCACTGACAGGCCCTTTGGCTAGCCCTTCAGCATTGGGTTTCCGGGCAGCGGCTTCCGCCTGGCGGTGACGGTGGCGGCTGGATAAGGAGGCAGATGGCCAATCACGTGTCAGGACAGGCGTGGGCCGGTGCATCCATTGGTATACACACTGCCATCGAATTTCACGGTGGCCGTTACTGTGTTGCCAGTAATGGTGATCCTGTGGGGGCCCTGAGTCAGTAGGGGTCGATGCAGGGCAGGTCACACAAATTATGCAGTAGCAAAGGCCCACATGCACGCTCCAGGCCCAAAAACAATATTATGCCTCCGATGCTGGTGGCTAAAGTTGATCTCTTTCCTTACCCCCGATGCAGGGATAATTCCGTTGTAATGCGCCGACGTGAGGGAAGGGGGAGAGGCGACTCCTGCTTGCTCCTCTCAAGCGCCATCACAGCAGATAGTGAAGAGGGCACAGATAGGCCCTTTGGCTAGCCCTTTGGTGTTGGGCTTCTGGGTTGCGGATTGCACCTGGCGGTAACGGTGGGGGCTGGATAAGGAGGCAGATGGCCAAACATGTCTCAGGACAGGCGTGGGCTGGTGCATCCATTAGTATACACACTGCCATCAAATTTCATGGTGGCCATTACTGCGTTGCCAGTAATGGTGATCCTGTGGGGGCCCTGAGTTAGGAGGGGTTGGTACAGGGTAGATAACACAAATTATGCAGTAGCAAAGATCCACATGAACACTCCAGGCCCAAAAACAATATAAGTTCTCCAATGCTGGTGGGTAAAGTTGATTTCTTTCCTTACCCCAGATGCAGGGATAATTCCGTATGATGCGCTGAGGTGAGGGAAGGGGAGAGGGGGATCCTGCCCGCTCCTCTCAAGCACCATCACAGCAGAGTAGTTCTACACATTTTTGACTCCCCCTATAACTTTGTCCCCCCCTGTACAAAACTGCAAAACACTTCGCAAAATCATTCCGAGGTGGGCTATATACTTTTTTTGCAATGTTTGGTGAGGTGTCATTCAGGGTGGGGCAAAGTAATTGGTAACTCAAACAGTGCTCTTTCTATGAGTAGAGCAAATTCACCATAACTACAGGGCAGGTGCCACAGGCCCTGTAATTAAACAGCATGTAATTAGGCCAAGGTCTTTCTTACTCTGACACCTGTGCCCTGTTTTTCTCCTACTCTTTGGCCACTGTCTTTGGGCCCTCTCATCATCCTGTGAGGCCAAAAACCTTGGTTTTATCTTGAGTTTTTTTTACTGATCGTGGATACATGTGTGACTGATTGAAAGCAGGCAATGAGGGAGTGCTACACACATAACAGTAAAAAGGGTAAAAGGGCTCTCTTATGCGATGGTGTGCACGTGCAATCTGGGTTTTTTAATAATGCATGGCCTAGAGAGGGGACTGTGAAGACCGTGGGTAGGCATGAAGGGCCTTGGATTATGGTTTTTATTGTATGCTTGAGAAAAGTATTTTGGACAGAATATTGATTCTGTGCTTTTTTATTTCTCTCTAGTATACAATTGCCCATTATTTCCATTAGCATTGTATTAAATGCTAACGGGAAAGTTGGAGAATCATATTGAATCTAACTACTTTACTGACAAAAGTAAAGTAGATAGACTCTATAAGCTTATTTTTACTTCTATTTTTAAATGGTGAAAGGTGGTTCTTAAAGGAACCTTTTTTGTGTTTTTTTTTATTTTGCATTTTGTTTTTACTTTTTTCTTTTCACGATAGGTTAGGAAGCAAGGTGGGGGAGGGAAAAAGGGAAGGGACACCAACCAGAGATATAGAGGAGCAGGTGGACAGGAGAAGATGTTGGGCATGCATTCATTTTAAGGTAGGGAGCAGTCTTTCTCATGCTCCTTGCCTACAGCCTCGAAAGCACTTCAAAAATGCTCCCCCTGCAGAGTGGTGTTTTGCAATATATAGACAGTACTTTTGTCTTGGAAATATAAAAACAGCTTTTTTTATGGCTTGCAAGGTAGCTGGTGGGATTTTCTGCCCCACAGGAGTAGTATTGGTTGAGGCACACGAGGTAGAGGAAGGCAGGCTACTACTTCCTGAGAAAGGAACAGCCTTTCTGAGAGCATTCTGGTGGTTGGATTTAGTGTGGTAGCACATGGAGGTGATCCCATAGAAGTACTGGACCGGTTGTCCGCGACTCTGTACAACATGTACTCAGTGCACTTAACCTTTTTAGCCTTAGCCTTTGGTACACAACCAATGGTGGTAAATAACTGCCATGATTCTCCCTGGGTGCTAGAGGTACTTATTTCCTCTACTTCATCTTCCTGTTCCTTTTGATTGTTTTCTGCATGATTGTGCTTCTTCCGTTGTGAAGGTACTGCAACTGGTGGTGGTGGCTCCTGGGGAGAAGGGATGCTAATAGCTAATGCCATTTTTTAAAATGGATAGCAGTTGTGCTAATATTTTCCATGCATGTCCTCTCCTAGATTGCACATTGATAATCAGTAAAAATAGGTGCAGGAGCTTTGCAAGGGTTACACTTTCAGGATCTAAAAAATGCAGTTTTGAATTGTTTGCAAGGAACAGACCCATTTGTGAAAACGTCATCATGCCACGCTTGACCACAGTCAAGTGACATTGTCCAAAGGTCTGTGATGACGTCAAATGTTCGTGAACACAAAAACCAGTGTTAAAAATGTTTGTAGAATGTGGGGAATGACACAGTCTGAAGGTAAAACATATTGTTATATTGGTGGTAAGTATAATATTAGAAAGTTGTAGCAAATTAGGGTGCATTGGTATAAACCCATAAAATTCAGTGAAAAAACTTTGTTAAAGGAACATTATGCTTAAATTGAACTAAGACAAACCTATGAAACTCAGTGAAAAAACTTTGTTAAAGGGACATCATGATTACAAGGGAAACTGAAAACCCCCAGAAAACCCCCAGAAATTCACCAGTTATGGTAAGCAAGCAACCACCGTCACCGCTAAGACTAACACCCAGGATGTCAAAGATGCCATCACAAATGTCATTGATGAGATCACTGATTACATCACATATTTTTGATGAAAACTCCCTACAAGGGGTTGTGTTTAAAATGTTGGTAACACAATGTCAGGGGTGATCAGGAGACTTATCATGAACTATTTAATGTACTAATCTAAACAAAACATTTTTATTGGAGTGTTGTGGTTAATAAAGGAACCTAATCATAAATACACATAGGCAATGGCTGCAGCATGCACCATGGAAGTGCAATGTTTTTAATCTGGTTATTGTGGATAGTAAAATAATGAATGGTACCTTATCAGAATTTTAAGTAATGTTAAATATGGAATTAATAGCTAACAATTCAAGAGTTACTTGTGTTAGTACAAACAATACATATGAAGACCCACAATGCATACAAATAGGACCACATACAGGAAAGCTAACGTAAGGAAGAAAGAAACATCACCAGAAAATATTAAAGTTCATTTTCGTGTATACAAATGAATTGTGTGTTTGAGGCCCGCTTATAGCCCCGTATATGTGCACCATGAGCTGAGAGCAAACCATAAGGAATGTAACTTAAGAACACATGACAAAGTTAATGTCTATATATATATATATATATATATATATATATATTACATGGCCACGCTAGTGGCCATGTAGTTATGGTTAAGTTGCTGTTTCCATAGGAAGAGCACTTTTTGGGCGGCTTATAACTTCACTCTCCCTGGACGGATCCTCACCAAACTTTGCAAAAAAAGTAGTTGGGTCACTCTGAATTTTTTTGCAAAGTTTGGTGAGGATTCGTCCAGGGGGGGGGGAAGTTATAGGGGGGCTCCCAAAACTTTTTTTTTTCCCATAGACTGAATGGGAAAAAACTTTGCGCACGGCTACAGCCCGAACCGCTGGACGGATATACACCAAATTTGCGGCAGGAGCGGCGGCCTGGTCCCAAAAGCGTGCTTTTGTAAATTTGGTGTAAATCTGTCCAGTAGTTTATTTAAAAATGACCAAAATGTAAGGCAAACAAATTAGTGATATCTGTGTTCGCTTCGCGGACGGACATCCCTGTTCGCTCCGCGGACAGCACCCCGATTGGCCCATGGGCTTGCGTCATGTCGCTGATTGGACGGTGAGGGGCGTGGAGCGCGTCAAATTTTCTGTGGCGCCCGCCATCTTGTATTCGCAGTCGACCGTGTACAGCGCAGTGAAACGTGGATAAAAAATTGTATTTAGTGCCGTGTGTTGGTGTGTAAGAGTGTTTGGGGAGGGTTGGGGAGTATGAGATAGGTTCAATGTTTTGTTTTTTTATGTGCTAGACCTTTTTGTTGCGTTCGATTTGTCCGCGGAGAACACGGCTGTTCTGACATTTTGTAAATAAACTAAATGGTGGGGTGTTTAGAGGACGGAGTATGTGTCATTTTTGTTTGCAAGGAAGGTAAAAATGAGCTATGAACACTTGCGGTGTACTTAATTGTTCGTAAATACACAAACTGGGGGTGTCCTCAGGACGCTGTCCGTATTGTAATCTGTCTAGTTGAATGTGTTCTAAGAACACTCGCAGTGTCCCGAAATGGTTGCAATTACAAAAAAAATTCTGAGAACGTTGTTTGTATTGAATTGTTCGTTGTCAGGGTGAAAGTGTTTTAAGAGCACTCCTTTTGTTTGCTAATAGTACAATTTCCTCGGGGCGTCAACCGACTTTTTGTCCACTAAAGAAACGATAAATCCGGCTGGTGTGCGCCGACATTATGTGATAATCTTATGACTGGCGCTATTGACCTGGCTGACTTGCTTTTGCGACACTAAATCATATCTCCCGCCCCTAAGCCTGATATTATCAAAGCATTCATATTCCTCGCCTTTCTCCGTGACGTTGCAGGGTGCGTAATGAAACGCGCCCAGTCGTCTCCAGTACTACGCGACTTTACACAGAACCCGGAAGACAACACACATTATGTCACAACACAGCACGCCACAATTCGGAATATGAAACTGTGATTTAAAAGCAAAGAGCAAGATTGTAAATGTTGTAAAGTACATTTATATGACATCAAATGTTTAGAGAATATTCAGCAATTTGCAATTGTCTTTGTTGTCGATCCGCAAAAGTTCATGTTGAGACACGCGATGTTCCTTTGCGGTACAGAGAGTGTTAGATCAGCTTACAACTCAGTGCGCCACAATTCGGAATATGAAACTGTGGTTTAAAAGTAAACAGCAGGATTGTACATTTGGTAAAGTACATTTATTTCACATGAAATGTTTAGTGAATATTCAGCGATTTGCTATTGTCTCTGCTGTCGATCAGCAAAAGTTTATTTGGAGCCACGCGTTGTTCCTTTGCGGTAGATAGGCTGTTGGTTTATGATATTAGTAGCCGCTAGTACTGTGTAAGGGCATATTGGTCCTTGGCGATTGTCCCATAAAATGGTGAGGGTCATGAAGTTGCATATTTGGACTTGCACCTGGCAGTTGAAGATCTCATCCGCTGGAGTCTGTAAATCGTGACATAGACAAAATGGGGCCACGTACCTGTTTTAAAAAACATAAATTAGTCTCACCAGTCGATCTTCATTAAAAATCATCATTTTATTTGGTTTATAGTCATAATGTCGACAAAAAAATGTCGACAGACAAAAATGTCGAAAAAATAATGTCGAAAATAATAATGTCGACATTCTATACTTTTAATGTAAAAAGTCATAATGTCGAAAAAAAAATGTCGACATTTTTTTTTCGACAATATGACTATAAACCCTTAACACTATCAACACCTCACCCAACACCCTCCTGCAACCCCCCCACACCCCACACCACCACCCTCCCACCCCTCATATGCAACACATTCTAATTATTTATATATTTATTTATTTATTTTTTCAATAAATAAATAACCAACAAAAAGTATCATTTACTATGGGGGGGTCCCCCCCCAACCCCCCGTCACCCAACACCCCCCTGCCACCCCACCACACCCCCTAACCACCCTCTCACCCCTCATACTCAACACAATCTAATTATTTATTTATTTATTTATTTATTTTTTCAATAAATAAATAACCAAAAAGAGTCTAATTTACTATGGGGGGGGTCCCCCCCCCAACCCCCCCTCACCCAACACCCCCCTGACACCCCCCCACACCCCCCCCAACCACCCTCTCACCCTCATTCCCAACACATAGTAATTATATATTTATTTATTTATTTATTATTCAATAAATAAATAAACAAATAAATAAAAAGAATATCATTTACTATGGGGATGTCCCCCCCAACCCCTCTCACCCAATACCCCCTGCCACCCCCCACCCCTCATACTCAACACATACAACACAACAATAAATATATATTTATTTATTTATACAACATTTCGAAAAAATGTCGACATTAATGTAAAATGTCGACATTTTTGTATGTCGACATTATTGATTTTCGACATTAATTTGTCGACATTTTGACTGTCGACATTATTGATGTCGACATTATGACTGCACACCATTTTATTTATTAGGGCGTGAAACTATTTGCTATCGAAGATAGTGCAACAGAGTATGTTAATAATAAAATAATAATATTTTCCCATTCATATAGCGCTAAGAACTGTGAGGTATGTAAGCGGTGCTTATTATTAACCACGGGGTGTGGTGCTCATTTATCGACCACGGAAGGATGAAAGGCTGAGTTTCGCCTTGCCGAGATTC